>NC_050448.1:21558845-21858845 GCF_903995425.1 Onychomys torridus
AGTTTGTGATTATCTGTCTTGTTTCCTGCTCTATTCTCAAAGCTTAGAACAAAGGTTGGCATTTGATGGAGATTATTAGATATTTGTTGAATGAATTAATCCAAGTCCTGATGCACCCACAAAGAGCTTCTCAGGAGAGCTTTATGTGAGTAGTTTGCCACAGCTCAGAGTTGTGGTCTTTGTTTCTGAGCACTCAAGAGTCTGCTTTTGCCTGAACATGGAAGTTGATATTCTCCAGGGCGGAACTTAAATTAACCAAGGTGCTTGATTGACATATAAAATCCCTATGCTGATCTCTCAGTTTTCAATGGGCAATATGTTCTGTGAACCCAGATTTGCAGTGATAAGATCTACTGGCAATTTTCTGTCTGTGGGCTGATGTACATAGGACAGGACATTAAATCAAAATGCTTTTTGGAAAATATGTAATACAAGAAAGGGGAATTAAGTGGCTTGTGTTTTTAAAGCTTTAATTTACTTAATGTTTTGCATCCCTAGCTGTTGTGTGTTCAGTGAGGGGTACTGAAGAATCTATAAGGAATAATACCAGTTACCAGTGTTTAAGGATTTACCATTTAGTTGGTGTGTTAGACTTTTTTTCTAGAAGTTTTGTGGTAAATACCTGGGAGTTTAAAGGAGGAATGATTTATTTTGATTCATGGCGTCTTAGAGTTTCTATTGCTGTGAAGAGACACCATGACCACGGCAACTCTTATGAAGGAAAACATTTAATTGAGGTGGCAGCGTACAGTTCAGAGGTTCAGTCCAGTATCATAGTGGGAAACATGGTGGTGTGCAGGCAGACATGGTGCTGAGAGTCCTACAACTTGGAGGAAACAGGAAGTCCACTGGGCAGTATCCTTAGCATCAGAAACCTCCAAGTCCACCCTCACAATGACACGCTTCCTCTAACAAAGTCACATCTCCTAATGGTGCCACTGCCTATGAGTTTATGGGAGCCAATTACATTCAAACCACCACACATGGTATCAGAGATTTTATGCTGTGCTCTGCTAGCTTGATTGTTGCTGGCCTTGAAAAGGAGAATATGGCAGAAGGGCTTGATGGTGCAGAGATGCTCACCTCCTGGTAGCAATGAAGCATCGACACTATCTCCAGACACCTAAAGTTTCCACTCCTCTCCCACCAGATGAGTGAACACACAAGACTACACAGGACATTTCATACCCATAGCAGAGGGAAGGCAGACAAATGGACAGTAGATCAATTTCAGGATTAGTATGGCAGCGCTCAATGGGGGTGTGTGCATGCAAGGAATCAAGGAATGGGGTTGTAGATCATTAGTAGAACACTTTTGGTTCACCAGCCCTGTGGTTCAGTCGGGCAGTAGGAGTAAGAAGGACTGGACTAAGCCTTGGGAGATTCAGGCAAACCTCCCAGGAAGTGAATGTTTTAGCTGATGAAGGAGGAGTTAGCTAGGACTGAAGACTGATAGACAGGGAAGGGAGAAGGCAGATGCAGCTGGAGTGAAGGTCAGAACAAGAGGGTACAATGGTTTAGTAACTATGACTTCCATGGTTAGTGTGAAGGAATTGAGGCTGAGGTTGGGTGGGGTGGCAGGGCTACAGATAGTGCCTGGACATTGCTTTGGACTTTGTTCCCATAAAGTGCAAGGGAAATGGCTACTGGAAACTTTCCTTAGGGTGAGGAGGCAGAGTTCATCCTTCTGCTTGCCACATCACAGCCAACACTTCACATTCCTTTCTTCTGTGAACTTCCTGCGAACATCTAAGTAATACCCCTGTTCCTTTGAGAACACAGGGCCCCATCCTTAGCTGTGCCCAGCTTAGTGCCTGCTGCCTTCAGTAACATTTGGTGCTTCGGCCTGTTCCAAAAGATCAGTGGTGTTCTCTCTCTCTCTCTCCCCCATTCCTCCCTCTCTCCTCTCTCTCTCTCCCCCATTCCTCCCTCTCTCCTCTCTCTCTCTCCCCCATTCCTCCCTCTCTCCTCTGTCTCTCTCTCCCCCATTCCTCCCTCTCTCCTCTGTCTCTCTCTCTCCCCCATTCCTCCCTCTCTCCTCTGTCTCTCTCTCCCCCATTCCTCCCTCTCTCCTCTGTCTCTCTCTCTCTTCCCCATTCCTCCCTCTCTCCTCTGTCTCTCTCTCCCCCATTCCTCCCTCTCTCCTCTGTCTTTCTCTCCCCCATTCCTCCCTCTCTCCTCTGTCTCTCTCTCTCTTCCCCATTCCTCCCTCTCTCCTCTGTCTCTCTCTCCCCCATTCCTCCCTCTGTCTCTCTCTCTCTCCCCCATTCCTCCCTCTCTCCTCTGTCTCTCTCTCTCTCCCCCATTCCTCCCTCTCTCCTCTATCTCCTGTCATCTCCCTCTCCTCTCCCCTTCACTATCATCTTACTGGTTTTTATTTGTTGTCCTGGCAGATATCAAAATTCTGGGCTCAGGCAATCTTTTATAGCATGTATCACTGGTTCCCAGCTTGGAATATCCTTTGAAATGACAAAATAGTTCATGCATTTTTGCAACAAGCCAGGCAATACAGAAATGTGGAAAAAAAAGTTAAAACTTGGGCAAGAAAGATGGATCACTGCAAAGAGCACTCACTGTTCTCGCAGAGGATCCAGATTTGACCAGCATCATTCCCCCACAACTGCTTGTAACTATAGTTCCAGAGGATGCAATGTATAGTTGCAGAGAATGCGATGATGCCCTTTGAACTCCGTGGCACCTGCATGTACCTGGTGCAATAAACTCATGCAGGCACACGCATATAAATAAAAATATAAATAGATCTTCTCAAAGCTTTCTATTTCTTATTGAGCACACACACACACTGTGCTGTTAAAAATATAAATATAGATGCATATATTTAACCAAAATAAAGCCTTGCTATTCAGTTTGAGTTGTGCCTGGCACTCCAACAAAGTACTGGAGTCATTGTTTCAGTATGTGTTGGAAGCCAGACCCTGTGTTTTATCTCATGTGACACATGACATTCATATGCAGTGGGGACTGTGGTCCCCAGTAGGTAGACAAGACGTGACAAACTTGCCTACCGATGGTGGGAGCAGCAGTCTGAAGTTGGTCTCCGGCTCCTGAGACTGAAGTGCTGCCTTTGCCTTTTGTAGCTTCCCAAATAATACTTCTCCTAAAAAAGGTGCCCCGTGTTTCAGTGGGGGCCAGAATTTATTCAATTATTTTCCCTAGTTATGAACGTGGAGATTGCTTTTTGCCACTACATAAATTGCATTGATAAGCAGTTCTCTAACATGAAATGAGGTCAGTGAACATTTTTAAAAAACTGTTTAGTGTGTGTGTGTGTGTGTGTGTGTGTGTGTGTGTAGCATGCATGTGCCCCAACCTGCATGGAGAAGTCAGATTACAACTGGAGGAAGTCACTTCCCTTCTTCCACAGTGTCGTCAGCATTGGCAGCTAGCATCTTTATCTGCTGAGCCGTCTCACTGACCCCAGCAACAGACATTTAAAAACGTAGTCGTTTATTGTGTGTAGGCCAGAGGAAATCTTTTGGGAGTTGGTGCTCTCCTTTTACTGTGGGTTTCAGGGATCTAATTCAGCTTCTCAGGCTTGTGCAACAAAGCACTTTCCCCACTAAGCCGTCTCTGCTAGCTAGTGTTCATCATCCACTTGACACAACCTAGACTTACCTGGGAAGAGAGTCTTAATGAGGAATTGTCTAGATAAGCTTGGCCCATGGACACATCTGAGGGGAACTGATACAGCCCACTGTGGGCAGTGACATTCTCTAGGTCCTGGACTGTGTGTGAGTAGAGACACAGAGCTGAGCACTGTCTGCAAACAAGCAAGGATGCATTGATTTCTTTCTGCTCTTGACTGTAGGTGTGATGTGACATGAATCCTGCCTTGCCTTCCTCTAAATGATGGACTGTCATTTGCAACTGTAAGCCAAATAAACCTTTCCTTCCCCTGTGTTGCTTATTGCAGGGTATTTTATCACGGCAACAGAAATGCAACAGATGCCATCCCAGCAGCCCGGGTCCAGGGCACACTGATTTTTATTGGACATGGCTAAATCAAGATCTAAGCATTCTGTATCATCCTTGAGAGCTTGTTTGGAGGTGCTAGCAGGGGGAGTGAAGCTGCTCATATACCTTGGCTGAAGGACAGCCCTTCTCTTTCAGGCCCACCACATGCTAGAGCAGAGATCACTGCATCGTTCTTACAATACTCCCAAGAAGTATGGGGCAGAGGGCTTTCTCTTTACCCTCTCCAGTCTTCCATGATTCTGATATTCTAGGTGTTCTCTCTTTTCCCTCTCCCAACAGGTGACAAGTGAAAACAGTACATGTTTTGATTTGTGTCTGTCCTGACTATTGATGAAGGTGAGATATGTTTTGGGGGTGTCTGCATTTCTTATTCCATGATTTGTCTGTCTCCTCTGTTGGGTGTTTCTTTTGAGCTGTTTGTTCTTGATCCTTTTTTAGTAGTAGTAAGTAATTTGAACCCTTTATTTTCTCCTTTTCTATGGTTACTGGACTTTTGACTTTAACTTCTACCATACAGAAGTGTTGGATTTGGTGCTAGGGAGGCACAGCTGGTTCAGTGGATAAGAGCGCTTGCTGTGCAAACTTGAGGACCTGAGTTCAGATCCCAAGCATCTTTGTAAAAACTGGGGTACACCTAGAACCCTAGTGCTGGGGGTGGGAGGGTGAAGACAGGAGGATCTTGGGATTCCTAGCCAGCTTAGGTGAAAAAAAAAAAAAAAAGAAAAACTACAGTTTCATTAAGAGACCCTGTCTCAAGACATTGCAGGAGTAATAGAGCAGTTCAGTGAACATCCTCTGGCATCTCCATGTGCCTTAGGGCTGCAAGAATCCACCGGTGAATCACACTACACACACACACATACACACACACACACACACACATACACACACACACACACACACACACACACGGAGATGGAGAGAGGGAGAGGAGGGTAGTGGGTAATGGGCAGGAATTGGTTAATTCTTATGAGACACATCTGTCAGTCTTTCCCTGAACTTGATGCTTTGAGCATATCTTCATTAAGGGTCGGGGCAGCTGGCCTGGACTCCCCTGCAGGCTGCTTTAGAGGCTTTTCTAACTCTGTCTCTGTCTCTTTGAACCTAACATCCGGTCTCCTGGGGCATCTCTTCTTGAGAGTTGTTAATTATGTCCCACTAGACTAAATCAAAGTCTGCCTGGTCTCGGAGCCATTTGTCACTTATGAAGGTGCACTGTCATATTTGTGTTCTCTCTCTTCTGGCATGAGAAGCAGTCAACATTCTTATTTTATGGTGGGCTTTTGGAACCATTTTTAGTCGTGGAGTCTGTGAGCTTTTTTTGAGATGATTTAGAAAGAGGATATGCCCTTGGTACAAGACCTGCAGATAGTGACGGTAGATTGTAATGGGGAGGCTGTGGGTTGGAGAAGGAGTTTGACTCTGTCTTTGATTATAGCAGTGTGTAATCCTGGAGAGGTTGTTAGAAGCCTCGGGGCCCTCTCCCATGAGCCCGAGTGACAAGAATACTGCTCTGAGGCCACTCCTTGACAGTTCAGGAGAAGTCTGTAGGAGTTCATTTAGGTGTAGCCTCCTTTTGGGGCATACTTCAAGAATGTTTTTAATGAGGTCAAGTCTTCACAAATTACCTTGGTATATCCCTTTTGGCAAAACAAACTCTTTTCATTTGATGTCAGGCCAATAAAAGAAGGATACAATTTATTGGCCATAATGACTGGTATCCTTTATAGATTCTCAGCAATCAACTGCCAAGTTCATTTCTGAGATGAGAAACTCTTAGTGGAAATTAAATTGGGGGCCATTTTGCCTCAGCTGGGGCTCAGGACCAAGGAACTAACAAAGAGAATGTGTAGGTTGGGGATGGGCCTATAGGTTGAATCTAGCCTGTATTTCAGAGGATGCTTTTAAATCTGTTTTTAGTTGACAAATAATAATGTCATATATATATATATATATATATATATATATATATATGTATATATAAATGTTATACAGATATATATTATATGTTTTATATATATATATTACAATGTGTTGAGCTATGCAGTCATTATATCAAACCAAGTACCATAGTCATAACTTTATATATATTTGTATAGTGAAAACACTTAAAATCCATTATTTTAACAATTTTGAAACACAGTTATAATTAACTCTGGTTAATAATGGATAACATTCATTGTTCAGTACATGTCTTGACTGATACAATATTCATATGTAATAAATTTCAAAACCCTTTTCTTCCTGTCCAGCAGAAAATATACCGATGACTAACATCTTTCCACCCCAAACTCTGGTGGCCACTTGTCCACTCCAGGTTCTGAAAGCCGTTCTTTTTAGGCCCCACACATAAGTGAGACTGTGCAGTTTTGTTTTGTTTTCTCTGTGTGTGGCTCATTGTGTCTAAGTCCTCTAGCTTCATTCATTTTGTCCCAAATGGTAAAACTTCCTTCTTTTTAGGACCACCAGTGTTTGTTGTATATTTACCACCATTTCTTATCCATCCATCTCTGCATAGAACTTGTGTGGAGTCCATGTCTTTGCTGTTGTGGATATTGCTGTAACAAATGCAGGCATGTAGATAGCCCTTCGACATAATGATTTCACCTATTTTGGAGAGATACCTAGAAGTAGAATTGCTGGATCATATAGTGTTCCTGTTTTTAGTTGTGTGGGGGGCCTCCACACTGTTCTGTATCATGGCTATATGCCAGAGCAGAGGGAAATATCAGCTTATGGTATTTACCTGATCCTAAGCCATCTATATGGTATCTTGCCAGGATAAAATCAGATTTGATATGCAGTCTGCTACCTCCCTCCTCTTCTTCAGCCTACCCTTTTCACACAGACATTTGTCAGTCTGTTTGGAAACAGATCTCATGTATCCCGGAATGACCTTGAACTCACTAAGTAGCTGAGGCTAAGCTGAACTCCTGACCCTCCTGTCTACAATTTGCTCCCCAAATAGTCCCCCTTTTCTGTCCAAATGTTTAGCAGATGTTACAGGAGACCCTTGAGACTGTCTTTCAAAGAAGGCAGAGGAAGGTATCCCTCTGCAAACTGTCAAAGAAAAAGGTGTGGACAAAGAAATCCACCTTCTTGAGATAGTGGCCAGTTTCCACCCATTATCTCTTTATAAACTAAGATGATTCCTCCTCTGGAAATGGCTGTTTTAGCCAGATATAGGAGCGCATACCTGTGATTCCAGTACACAGGAGGCAGAGGCAGGATTACCAGGAATGCAAGGCTAGTATGAGGCTAGGATTAGGAAGAGTTAGAGAGAGCAATTGAAGTGAATTTGATCAAAATATGTTGTATAAAATTCTCAAATCATTAATAAAGTATTTTTTAAAAGTATAAAAAAATAGAAGTAGTTTGTTATTTTAATTTTTATTTGTGTGTATGTTTGAGTGTCTATGTTGGGGTATTTCACATGAATGCAGGCACCTACAGAGGCCAGAAGAATGTGTTGGGTCCCCTGGAACTAGAATCACAGGCAGTTGTAAGCTACCTGATGTGGTTACTGGGAACTAAACTTGGGTACTCTGGAAGGGCAGGAAGTACTTCTATCTGCTGGGCCATCTCTGCAGCTCAAAAACAGGGTTTTGACTACAGCCTACCATATTCAAGTTTGTGCCTGAAGCCCAGCCCTCCTTCCTTTTGCCTCCTCTGAGCACCCGAGCACCAGTTGCTCCTCTTGAAGACTGTCTCACTCTGTTGATGAGCCTCAACTACATAGCGTCTCTGCTCGCCCTCTTCTAGCCTAATTCACTACTCATGGAACTCAGTGGGACCCCGATTCCAGAGCTGTTGCTGGAATGGGTGGTTTGTGGCCCAGGAGTCAATCATCTGTAGTTGAACTGAATACCTTGCCTTGTTTCACACAGACTGTGACGCTGCTGGCAGAATACTGACTATCTGATGAGTGACACCTTATTTTTTGAGACAGGATTCCATGTAGCCTGGGCTGTCCTCAATTTGCTGTGTAGCCAAAGATAACCTAGAATTTCTGGTCCTCCTGCCTCTGAGGGTTAGGATTGCAGGTGTCCTAGCACAAGTTTATGTGATGTTAGGAATCAAACCCAGGTCTTTGTGCACTCTTCTGAGCTCCATCCCCATCCGCAGCCCACATATCAAATTTGGATTCTAAGGTTTAGTATTATATTAGGGAAGCTAGAACTTAACACTGTTTAAGTACTCTCCCCAGCTTAGTGTGAAGTACAGTGAATACACCTCTATTAGCTCCACCAGAAAAATTTCAGTAGTTTGGCATTTCTGGGTCCTGTCAAATGCTCCTCTGATAAATTCTGGAACGGGCAGCTCTGGAGTGGTCATTGTGGTTGCCTTTCACGTAGGCTTTTATATTCGAGTTTTGTCCACATGCACATCTGCTCACCAGACGGTGGCATTGGATTCCATTATAGACAGGTGTAAGCCACCATGTGGGTGCTGGGAATTGAACCCAGGGCCTCTGGAAGAGCAGCCAGTGCTCTTAACTGCGGAACCATCTCTCCAGTCCCTTACCTGGGCTTTTGGGAGGGCTCACTTTCTGTATTCCAGGTATAGGGAAAGAAAGGGGAGTATGGATTGTTCCTGGTTGCCCGGGTTTGTACAGCAGAGATTGCATGTAAAATGTGTGAAAGATATTTAGTCTTCTCTTTCCTCCTCTTCCCTCTGTAACACTCCGTGTGATGCCTATGTTCACGTGCATATTGAGAAAGGATAGACAGACACAGACACAGAGCTGGAAACCATGGAAGCATCTTTGTTCAGGCCTGCTGTAGGTCTTAGGAGGAGGAAATATTGAAGGTCTCCTGGAGCACCTTGCTTGGCTCAGAATCAGTTTCAGTTTTCTCTCTTTTATCACTAGGGCATGGGGTGGGTTTCAGCCTTGTTTTGGATGCTTTCTTACTTTATTTAACTTAGTTCAGAAACTACACAGTGATTCTATATAACATGCTATTTCCTTTGCCTGTAACAACCATTTTATTTCCATTCTTCATAACAATTTTTATTGTTTTCCTATAGTAAGATAATCAAGTGAGAACTGTAAGTATTTTGTGGCCATTTTCACCTGACAGAGCAGTTCTCTGGAACTTCTTCCCACAACTCTGATATGGCTTAGGGGAGAGCAATCAGATTTGTTTAGGATCCAACTTCACCCAACAGAAATATCGGGTATAAAAGATTCCTCGGCTCATTTAACTATGCAGTAAGGTATTTTACATTCTACTCAGTGACCACATAAACTGTAATTTCTCTGATTTAACTCAGAGCTATTGAGCAGAAAGTAAAGCTTGCACGTAGAATGGATTCATCTATCCACTATCAATATTATGTTGTCAAACAGGATAATTATAGCAATGATAATTGTATAATAATGGTGGGATAGATACTATTAGTTTGGGATGAGACTCATAAATGTTTTAATTCTGGCATCTCCCCTAGGCATCTATTACTGCAACATTTTTTTTTTTAGATTTTATTTCATTTTAAATTGTGTGTATGTGTGTGTTTGTATATGACTCTATTCATATGTGCACAGATGTTCATAGAAGCCAGAAGAGGGAGTTGGAGTTATAGGTAATTACGAACTGCCCAACATGGGTGCTAGGAAGTGAACTCAGGTCCTTTATAAATACTCTTAACTATTAGCTCATCTCTCCAGCCCCCATTTCATTATGTTAGAAGTTCTTACTTCTTGCTGGGTACTCTGCTGGGCGAGGGGTTTTAAAGATAAATATACTTTGGACCTTGTATTCAAAACATCCCAGTCCTTGTTAAGAGCTAGCTGGTGAAGAGCTATGAGCCCTTAGCATGAGGTATACTACAGCACCCAGGAGACTGAAGCAGGAGGGTTTGAGGCCAGCCTGGGCTACACAGTGAGTCACAGACTAGCCTGGGCTATAGAGACATGCTCTATATCCAGAGAGTTGAAGCTGAGTGAGATGCTGGCCACAGCATCCTGAAGAATATGATCCCAGACTCTTTGAATGTAGCAAGAAGTCTTGGATCTGAAGGTCAAACTATGGAATTGGGAACATAAATCCCAGTGTTGCCCTCTGACCTTCACATGAGCACATACCCCCTATTCTGTTAATAATATATTAAAACAACAAAATTCTGGATGTGGGTTTAGAGAATTCTGACTCAGATGACAAATTTTAGAATTAAAACATTCTTTTCTTTTTTTCATTAGATATAAAGGTTAACTCAGTAACTAACTTCAACACAAGAATATCAACCTTTAGACTAAAATATAGAGGTTTCTGTTTAATCTAAAATCTTTCAGTAGCAGCCTGGTACTCACAGTAATCCTCCTGCGGTAGCCCCTTGGTGCTGTGATTATAGACGTGCACCATACCAAGCAGGTGATGTAAAACTTTTCAAGAGGAAAGTTGCATCTGTAAAGTTGTCATGAGAGGGGCCCTGTCATCCTCTGGGAAGTTCAGTGAAAAATAAAAATAAGTGGGGGCAGGGTGGCGGCGGTGGGGGCGGAGCGGGGTACATCTATGATCCTTAGTCAGATTCCAAGCCTTCCGTTTTTAAGTTTTTGGAGGAACATAAAAGTTCAGTTTTCCCACACTGCGCTGTCTCAGAGCACCTGCCTTTCTTTTGCATGATGATAGCTCTGTTGAAAGGCCTCTTAGTAGAGTGCTTGCCTAGTATGTGTGAGACCTTGGGGTGGATTACCAGGTATGGTATTGCATGGTACCCACAGTCCTGACCCTTGGGAGGTGGGGGTGCTTGCATCAGAAGTCCAAGGTCATTCTCTGCCACATAGCAAGTTTGAGAATGATCTGGGGTACGTGAGACTCTTTTTGTTGTTGTTTGTTTGTTTTAAGACTCTAGAGGTAGATATCCTTTAGTCAGCTGTGGTCACACAGGAAAATGTAGCACAAGATAGCAGGAGCTTCGCCATCCCGGCTGGGACAGCTGCGGGTGAATCTGCAGGGAACACACCTGTCTGTCCGCATACAAGGAGCAGCAAGGCTCCGTCCTGGTGAGCTTTGGGGATCTCTGTCTTTCCTTTTCTCTGCCATTTCTGTTGCTTAGCTACTGTCATCCTCAGAGTCACAGAGCTGGACTCCAGCCTCTCCTTCTGATATCATATCCATTCCCCTAGCAGGAGCCCCGTGGCGCCTCAGTGATAAGTCACCTAAGCCAGCCTTCAGGCACTTACTCTTCTCACTTATCAGAATTGTCAAAGACCCATGAGGCCCTGATAGGGCCATTCCAACTGTATCTCTGCCCCAGTGCCCTGCTGCCGTGGCGAGAAGGCGCCCGTTTCCAGAGCCCTGGCTTCAGCCTCAGGTGTGAAGGTAGTGGCAGAGCCCGAAGCCACCGGAGGAAGTGCCCAGGCAGTTGGCCTTGCTGTGCCTCGTGTTTCTAAGACCCTCAACTTTAATCTTTTTCTCCTTTCATTTCAGAGACTTACGTGGCATATTTCATATTTTCCAAAATGCCTGGTGCTATTTTAATAAACATTTATTTTTTCATGCCATAAAGTATTTTTTCCAGGCTGGGAATATAGCAACATTTCCATAGTTTGAAATTATTTCAAAGAGCTTTTAAAAGAATAAAGACGCTAGAAGTTTTATTGAGGCATGGATGTTAATTTGCATTTATGTAAATTACTACTGGTGTAGTTCTTGAAATGCTAAAGTCTTCTTTTTCAACTTAGTATTTTTGGTTAAATATTTCCATGTACCTATTTGGTCACATAACTGTGTTACATAGCTTTCTGTTACTGTAACAAAATCCTTGAAGTAAACTTTTAAAAAGGGAGGGCTTGTGCAGAGGGTGTGATTTAGTTGATAGAGAGCTTGCCTAGAACACACAAGGTGCTGTGTCAAAATAGTAGGCAGTAAAAATTAATTTTTCCTGGAATTTTAATTCATTGTTTCTATGAATGAGATGAGGTTTCTGACAACTGATTATGTTGGTAAAAGCTAACATCTTCAAGAGTAAAAGCATTAGTAAACTGACCCAATTGTCATTAAGATATATATCTATTTTTTTTTTTTCCAAGACAGGTTTTCTCTGTGTAGTTTTGGAGCTTGTCCGGGAACTCAAGCTATAGACCAGGCTGCCCTTGAACTCACAGAGATTTGCCTGCCTCTGCCTCCTGAGTGCTAGGACTAAAGGCATGCACCACCACTGCTCGGCAAGAAATATTTGTTTAAACAAAATAGTAATGAGTAAATAGCAAGTAATACATCAGCAAATGCTAATTTAGCACATGTATATTCAAACAATAATGAAGGAAAAAAGTGCAGGAAAACTTCCCTGAAAATTCCGTGGCTTGGTGTCATTTCTCTTCTTGGTCATGCATGTGAGCCTGCAAGATGAGGTATAGATACAGGCCTGTGGGGGACTGACTTCGCTTGTGTGCCCTCCTTCACACTGGCCTTAGCACCACATTTGTAATTTGCTGCCCTTGACCAGTTTCAGTTTATGATTTCAGAACGCAGTCACTTGTGGTATCAATATACTTTTTTCTTTTGGGTAGTGGTGGTGACGGAGGGGCTATGATCTTCACCTCAGGTCAAGCATTTCCACACTAAGCTATAAGATACTGGGTTGTTATGTGTGTTGGAGAGCTGGTGGATATTACTAGTCTTTCATGCACACAAATGGACTCCCTTTTAATCTTGGACAATCCAAGAAACAACAGTAGACATGGCTCAGATGTTCATCTTCTAGATTTGATGGCTTTAGGCAGCTGGTGGAAAGAAGAACTGAACAGTCATGGCAGAGACTTACTGCTTTAAGAAACTATCCCAAGGACACTTGCATTGTAAGAAAATGATGGTTAAACTAAACAAGTGCGTCTAGCCATCTGGACCAGAGGTGAGTGCCTAGGGTTATAGCCAGAGAGGCAACTGCCCCTGGGTCCCACCGCTGGACACAGGCCATCCCGGGAGGACCTGACCAACTTGGCCCCAGTCTCTGGCCAATTGGCAGACCCTGCAGGAAGTCTCCCCTTTTCCAAGACTGCAGGCAGACACAGCAGTCTCCACACCCTGCCCCCACACCCATTTGCCAGAGACCCCAGCCACTTCCTGAGACTCAGAGACCAACCCCCAGCTCCTGTCCGCCCGGAACTCCCATCTGGACCAGAGAGACTGAGTCTCCACACCTTGACCCCACACCCATCCGCCAGAGAACCCAGCCACTTCCTGAGACTCAGAGACCAACCCCCAGCTCCCATCCACCCCGGAACTCCCATCTGGACCAGAGACTGCAGTCAGACCCTGCAGTCTCCACACCCTGCCCCACACCCATCTGCTGGAGACCCCAGCCACTTCCTGAGAATCAGAGACCAGCCCCCAGCTTCCATCCTGCCCTGGAACTCCCATCTGGACCAGAGACCAGAGGAACTCCCATCTGGACAAGAGGAGCTCCCATCTGGACCAAATAAGGAGACCCCAGGGACTTCCCGAGACTCAGAGTCCAGCCCCCCAGCTCCTATCTGGCTAGCACTCTCATCTGGACCAGCGCTCCCATCTGGCCCAGAGCTTCCATTTGGGCCAGAGAGAGGCTCCCTAAATCTGTCAGCTCTCTCTGGACCAAGTACACTGATAAGACCAAGAACGAACCCAAGAGGAGATGGGCAGATACCAAGGCAGAAGTACATACAACAAAATAAAGAGCAATACAGCATCACCAGAACCTAGCCCTTCTCCAACAGCTAGACCTGAACATCATGGAATGGAAGAAGTAAAGAAGAAGAAGAAGAAGAAGAAGAAGAAGAAGAAGAAGAAGAAGAAGAAGAAGAAAACAACATTATAAGTAACATCATGAAGAGGCTAGAGCCTCATATAGAAGAAATCAAAAATAAAGTAGAGGAACAGACAAACAAAAAATGGGAAGGATGCTATAAAAAAAATTAGAGGAAAGGACAATTAAAGCAGAAGAAAACAATAAGTCCTTGAAAGAAAATCATGAAAAATCAAGGGAGACAGTCGAAGACCTGAAGAGGGAAATAGAAAAAATGAAGAAGACACTAGCAGAAGGAACACTGGAAATAGAAAATCTGAGTGAACAAACAGGAACTTCAGATACAAGTATAACCAACAGAATGCAAGAGATGGAAGAGAGGATCTCTGGTGTTGAAGATACAGTAGAAGAAATAGATTCATGAAGATACAGTAGAAGAAATAGATTCATCAGTCAAAGAAAACACTAAAACCAACAAAGTCATGACCCAAAATGTCCAAGAAATTTGGGACACCATGAAAAGACCAAACCTATGAATAATAGGGATAGAGGAAGGAGAAGAATACCAACTCAAAGGCACAGAAAATATATTTAACAAGATCATAGAAGAAAACTTTCCCAACTTGAAGGAAATGCCTATGAAGATATAAGAAGCCTATGGAACACCAAACAGACTAGACCCCCCCAAAAAGTCCCCTTGCCACATAATAATTAAACAACTAAACGTACAGAATAAAGAAAGAATATTAAGGGCAAGAAAGGAAAAAGGCCAAGTAACTTATAAAGGCAAACCCATCAGAATAACACCCGATTTCTCAATGGAGACTTTGAAAGCCAGAAGGACCTGGACAGATATAATGCAGACATTAAGAGACCATGGATGCCAGCCTAGACTAATATAACCAGCAAAACTTTCAATCATCATAGATGGAGTGAACAAGAACTTCCAAGACAAAACCAGATTTAAACAATACTTATCCACAAACCCAGCCCTACAGAAAGCACTAGAAGGAAAATTCCAACCTAAGGAAGGCAGATACACCCATGAAAGCACAGGCAGTAGATAACACCACAGCAGTAAACCCCAAAGAAGAGAAGTACACACACACTACCACCAAAAAATAAAAATAACAAAAGGGACGAACAATCACTGGTCATTAATATCCATTAATATCAATGGACTTAATTCACCTATAAAAGGACACAGACTAACAGAATGGATACGAAAACAGGACCCATCTTTCTGCTGCATACAAGAAACACACCTCAAAATCAAAGACAGACACCTCCTAAGAATAAAAGGCTGGGAAAAGACTTTTCAATCAAATGGTTTTAAGAAGCAAGCTGGTGTAGCCATTCTAATATCCAGCAAAATAGACTTCAAACTAAAATCAATCAAAAGAAATGATGAAGGACATTACATACTCATCGCAGGAAAGATCCACCAAGATGAAGTCTCAATTCTGAACATTTATGCCCCAAACACAAGGGCACCCACATATGTAAAAGAAATATTACTAAAGCTTAAATCACATATAAAACCCCACATATTAATAGTGGGAGACTTCAACACCTCTGGACAGATCGGCCAAATTGAAACTTAACAGAGACATAATGGACTTAACTGATGTTATGGCTCAAATGGACTTAATCAATATCTACAGAGCATTCCACCCAAACAAAAAAGAATATACCTTCTTCTCAGCACCCCATGGAACCTTGTCTAAAATCGACCATATACTTGGCCACAAAGCTAATCTCAACAGATACAAAACAATTGGAATAATCTCCTGTGTTCTATCAGACCACCATGGTTTAAAGTTAGATTTCAACAACAGAAAAAAAAAAAAAAAACTACAGAAATCCTACAATCTCATGGAAGCTGAATAATGTTCAACTGAATCACCAATGGGTTAAGGAAGAAATAAGAAATAAATTAAAGACTTCCTAGAGATCAATGAAAATGAATATACCACATACTCAAACTTATGGGATACTATGAAAGCAGTGCTAAGAGGGAAATTCATAGCACTGAATGCCCACATAAAGAAACTGGAGAAATCTCATGCTAGTGACTTGACAGCACACCCGAAAGCCCTTGAACAGGAAGATGCAAAGTCTCCCAGGAGGAACAGATGCCAGGAAATTATCAAATTGAGAGCTGAAATTAATAAAATAGAAATAAAGAGAACAATACAAAGGATTAATGAAACAGAGTTGGTTCTTTGAGATCAACAAGATAGACAAGCCCTTATCCAAACTAACCAAAAGACAGAGAGGAGCATCCAAATTAACAAAATCAGAAATGAAAAGGGGGACATAACAACAGACAATGAGGAAATCCAGAGAATCATCAGGTCATACTTCAAAAACCTCTACTCCACAAAACTGGAAAATCTAAAAGAAATGGATAATTTTCTGGATAGGTACCACATACCTAAGTTAAATCAAGACCAGATAAACCATTTAAATAGTCCAATAACCCCTAAGGAAATAGAATCAGTCATAAATGTCTCTCAACCAAAAAAAGCCCAGGACCAGTTGGTTTCACTGCAGAATTCTACCAGATCTTCAAAGAAGACTTAATACCAATACTCTTTAAATTGTTCCACACAATAGAAGCAGAAAGTATATTACCAAACTCGTTCTATGAGGCTACACTTACCCTGATTCCTAAACCAAACAAAGATTCAACAAAGAAAGAGAACTACAGACTGATCTCCCTCATGATCATTGATGCAAAAATACTCAATAAAATTCTGGCGAACAGACTCCAAGGACACATCAAAACAATGACCCACCATGATCAAGTAGGCTTCATCCCAAGGATGCAAGCGTGGTTCAACATATGAAAGTCCGTCAATGTAATACACCATATAAACAAACTCAAAGAAAAAAACCACATGATCACCTCACTAGATGCAGAAAAGGCATTTGACAAAATCTAACACCCCTTTATGATAAAAGTCTTGGAGCGATCAGGAATACAGGGAACATACCTAAACATAATAAAGGCAATCTACAGCAAGCCAACAGCCAACATCAAATTAAATGGAGAGACACTCAAAGCAATACCACTAAACTCAGGAACAAGGCAAGGCTGTCCCCTCTCCCCATACTTTTTCAATATAGTACTTGAAGTTCTATCCAGAGCTATAAGACAACCTAAGGAGATTAAGGGGATACAAATTGGAAAGGAAGAAGTCAAGCTCTCCCTATTTGCAGATGACATGATAGTATACATGAGTGACCCCAAAAATTCAACCAAGGAACTGATACAGCTAATAAAAACCTTCAGCAACATAGCAGGATACAAGATCAACTCAAAAAATCAGTAGCCCTCCTATATACAATAGACAAACAGGCTGAGAAGGAAATCAGAGATACATCACCCTTTACAATAGCCACAAATGATATAAAATACCTTGGGGTTACTCTAACTAAGTATGTGAAGGACCTATATGACAAGAACTTTAAGTCCCTGAAAAAAGAAATTGAAGATGTCAGAAAATGGAAAGATCTCCCATGCTCATGGATAGGCAGGATTAACATAGTAAAAATGGCGACCTTGCCAAAAGCAATCTACAGATTCAACACAATCCCCATCAAATTACCAACACAATTCTTCACAGATCTGGAAAGAATAATACTCAACTTCATATGGAAAAACAAAAAACCCAGTATAGCCAAAAGAATCCTGTACAATAAAACAACTTCTGGAGGCATCACGATCCCCAACCTCAAGCTCTACTATAGAGCTACCATAATAAAAACTGCTTGGTACTGGCATAAAAACCAACATGTGGACCAATGGAATCGAATTGAAGACCCTGAAATTAATCTGCACACCTATGAACATATAATTTTTGACAAAGAAAAGCTAAAAATGTACAATGGAAAAGAGAAAGCATCTTCAACAAATGATGCTGGTATACCTGGATGTCAGTGTGTAGAAGGCTGCAAATAGATCCATATCTGTCACCATGCACAAAACTTAAATCCAAGTGGATCAAAGACCTCAACATAAATCCAGCTTCTCTGAACCTTCTAGTAAAGAAAGTAGGAAGTACTCTTGAACACATTGGCACCAGAGATCACTTTCTAAATATAACACCAGTAGCACAGACACTGAGAGAAACAATCAATCAGTGGGACTTGTTGAAACTGAGAAGCTTTTGTAGAGCAAAGGACATGGTCAACAAGACAAAGCGACAGCCTACAGAATGGGAAAAGGTCTTCACCAACCCCACATCTGACAGAGGGCTGATATCCAGAATATATAAAGAACTCAAGAAATTAGACATCAAAATGCCCAACAGTCCAATTAAGAAATGGGCTATAGAACTAAACAGAGAATTCTCCACAGAGGAAGTTCAAATGGCTGAAAGACATTTAAGGAATTGCTCAACATCCCTAATTATCCGGGAAATGCAAATCAAAATGACTCTGAGATACCACCTTACACCTGTCAGAATGGCTAAGATCAAAAACACAGAAGACAGCTTATGCTGGAGAGGATGTGGAGCAAGGGGAACTCTCCTCCACTGCTGGTGGGAATGCAAGCTTGTACAGCCACTTTGGAAATCAATATGGCGTTTCTTTAGAAAATTGGGAATCCATCTCCCCCAAGACCTAGCTGTAGCACTCTTGGGCATATACCCAAGGAATGCTCAATCATACCACAAGGGTATTTGCTCAGCTATGTTCATATCAGCATTGTTTGTAATAGCCAGAACCTGGAAACCACCTAGATGCCCTTCAACTGTAGAATGGATAAAGAAAATATGGTACATATACACAATGGAGTACTACTCAGCAGAGAAAAACAGTGACATCATGAGGTTTGCAGGCAAATGGATGGATCTAGAAATATTATCCTGAGTGAGGTAACCCAGACTCAGAAGGACAAACATGGTATGTACTCACTCATAGGATATTAGATGTAAAACAAAGATTACTAGAGTGCTACACAACTCCAGGGAGGCTACCTAGAAAACGGGACCCTAGGAAAGACCCAGGGATCACCCAATGACAGAGAAATGGATGAGATCTACATGAACAACCTGGACAACAGTGGGAGTAATGAAGGGCAAGATTTGAGGGAAAGAAAGCTTAGGGGAGCAGGGGATCCCAGCTGGATCAAGAACAGAAAGGGAGAACGAGGAATAACAGACCATGATAAATGAAGACCACATGAGAACAGGAATAGGCAGAGTGCTCAAGAGGTCCCCAGAAATCCACAATGATACATCCTCTGTAGACTGCTGGCAATGGTTGAGAGAAAGCCTGATCTAACCTAGTCTGGTGATCAAATGGCCAAACACCCTAACAGTTGTGCTGGAACTCACATCCAATAACTTATGGAAGTAGATGCAGAGATCCTTTGCCAGGCCCCAGGTGGAGCTCCAGGAGTCCAACTGTCGAGAAAGAGGAGGGACTGCAAGAGCATGAATTGTTGAATCCAAAATTGCAAAAAGCACAGGGACAAATAGCCAATCAAAAGAAAGCACATGAATTATGAACCAAAGGCTTTGGATCCCCCAGCTAGATCAGGCCCTCTGGATAAGTGAGACAATTGAATAGCTTGATCTGTTTGGGAGGCACCCAGGCTATGGGACCAGGACCTGTCCTTAGTGCATGAGCTGGCTGTTTGGAACCTTGGCCTTACACAGGGACACATGCTCAGCCTGGAAGGAGGGGACAGGACCTGCCTGTACTGAATCCACCAGGTTTAAATGAATCCCCAGGCGTGTCTTGGTCCTGGAGGACATGGCAATGGAAGGGAGGGGCTGGGGGGAAGGTGGGAGTGGGGTCGGGAGGGGGAGGACAGGGGAACCCATGGCTGATGTATAAAATTAAAATACATAATAATAATAATAATAATAATAATACCAAACAACAACAACAACAAAAACAAAAAAACAAAAAAAACAAGTGCATCTAAGCATAAGCTGCCAAGCAGTTTTACAGGAGACTGGGTAGTTACCTGGGGCAAAGTGCTCTTGAATCACACCACTAGGGCCAGAGTTCACAGTGTTACCACAGGTCAACTGTTCTTGGAAATGTGTTGATATGGCGTTCAGCCAAAAAGCCATGGAAATAGGCAAGGACATCTCTTTCTCCCTGCCCTTTGCCTCTCCAACAGGGCACTGTCTGGGCACACTTGGCCCGGTCACTTTTCAGGAGACCAATAGAGTCCACTTGCCAATGCAGGGCACCCCAGTGGATGGGCTGTCTGTCCCTGAGCAGAGCAGGGACTGTGCAGCTCAGTCAGGTGCCTTGGGTTTTCCAGATTCCATTGACTGGCGGCCCTTTGACACAGGCTCTTATCACTATGTGTAAAGGTGAAAAATTGATTGGGCTTGAGTGGAAGAAAAAGTGGGGCTTTATTCTTTCTTGGTTGAAAGTTGAAAGTCTTGTTTTACCATGCCACGGATGTCTAAATGGACTCAGCAGGCTTTCCCCTCATTAAGAGATTCTGCTCTAAGAAATGAAAATCTTTCGATGAATGTTAGTGAATAACAGAGCAAGCATTGGCCTCTCCCCCACAAGTCTAGAAACAATGCTTCAGTATTCATCAGACAGGGTATTTATTTACTTATTTGAGCACACATGTATGTATTCATCTGTATACAGATAAACCTATCTGTGGAGGCAAGAGACAAACCTCAGATGTCATTCCTCGGGTGCTGCCCACCATTTATTCATTTTTTATTTGAGATGGGGTCCCTCATTGGACCTGAAGCTCCCTGATTTGGCTAGGCAGGTAGCCAGTGAGCCCCAGGGATATGCCTGTCTTTGCTTCTCCACTACTGGGATGGTAAGTGTGTGCTACCACATCTGGCTTAAAAAAAAAATGTGTTCTTGAGGCCAATCTGGTCTACATAGTGAGTTCCAAGACAGCCAGGGCTATGGAGAGAGATCCTGTTACACACACACAAAAGATTCTTAATATTTTAATTTTATGTGTGTGTGCATGTGGGTATGTGCACAATGAGTGCAGGTACCTGAAGAACATTGGCTTCCCACTGAGGTGGAGTTCTGGGCAGTGCAGTTATGAGGCACCCAACATGAATGCTTGGAATCAAACCAGGTCCTCTGGAAGAACAGCAAGTATTCTTCTTCTCCTCCTCCTCCTCCTCCTCCTCCTCCTCCTCCTCCTCCTCCTCCTCCTCCTTCTCCTCCTTCTCCTCCTCCTCCTCCTCCTCCTCCTCCTCCTCCTCCTCCTCCTCCTTCTCCTCCTCCTCCTTCTTCTCCTCCTCCTCCTCCTCCTCCTCCTCCTTCTTCTTCTTCTTCTTTCTTCTTCTCTTCCTCCTCCTCCTCTTCCTCTTCCTCCTCCTCCTTCTTTTTAAAATATTTATTTATTTTATGTATATGAGTGACCTGTCTTCATGCATACCAGAACAGGGAATCAGATCCCATTATAGATGGTTGTGAGCCACCATGTGGCTACTGGGAATTGAACTCAGGGCCTCTAGAAGAGCAGCCAGTGCTCTTATCTGCTGAGCCATTTCTCCAGCCTGCAGCAAGCATTCTTAACTGCTGAACTTCTCTCTGGCACCCCCACATGACTTTTTTGTGGGGGTTCTAATCACAGAGAACTCTCCAGCACTCCACCTGGCTTTTTAGATGAGGGTCATATCAAATGCAGGTGCTTGTATTTGCAAGATAACTGCTCTACTGAGTGAGCCATGTCCCCAGCCTAAGCAGCATGTTTGGCTGTGTTCTGGTTTTGTTCTTTGTCGTCTTCTGGTGGTTTTCAGTGAGAGCACAAGGCTGTGACTCTCTTGAATTTTATTCTTCATTCCTCCTCCTACCAATTAAATACCTCTCTATTAAATGAGACACAACTTGGATGAGGTTTGGGTGAGATCCTCCAACCCTCTGCTTAGGATGGACTATTCTAAGAGTGAAGATTCATTCTCCTGAACACATTCCATGAAACACTGTGCTTTGAGTCACTTCTCTGAGTTAGACGGTGTGGTTTAATTGCATATTCTTCGCTAAACTAAAAGATGTAAATAGCTACTTTCTTACATAATAGTAAAAACTTATCAGTATTAGTGGAACTTCCTGTGTGACAGGTTCTAAGTGCTTTGAATGCCTGCTATCGAGTTCACAGAACATGCTCAATGGAGGTTGCACCTTGTTGCCAATTTTATAGATGGGGAACTGAATCATGAGGCATTTGGGTGACTTCTGTAGCTTCTCCAGTGCTGCTGCTGAGCAACTTGCCTGGCTCCATCATACCACCTCTTCATGTGTAACCACAGACTACAACCTCCCCAAGAACAAAGAAAGCTGGAAGAATACCAAGTAGCCTGGAAAAACAGGCCCTGTCTAGAATTATGGGAAGGGAGAGAGGAGGAAGAACTTATTTATGCCATTTGAACTTCTTTCTTGTAATGATAATAGATTCATATGTTAGTGCAATTGAGAATTTTAAAGTTAAAGTGGTTAAAGTCTTAGGTTGGGTTCCTAATTCCCACAGTATCACCACTACTTGAAAATTGTCTGGACATGAGATTGGGGAGGATGTCTTTGGAGGTTGACCAGGGAGAGTGGGAGGAGGAGTTGGGGGGTGTTAGGGTCATGATATGTTGTATACATGTATGAAATTGTCAAAGAATAAATAAAAGATATTAACATAAAAATAGTCATTAGACCCTGAAAGCTGGAGTTTAGAGATCACCACATATTAAGCCCTTCTTATTTCAGTGGAGGAACCTGAGGCTACACTGCTTGCTGAGGCCCAGGAAAGAAGTTATTAAGGGAGTTGACCTGTGGGTGCTCGATTTTGAGTTCTTTGGGCTGTCTGATTTTGAGACATACCTTAGACAGTATAACTTGTACAGATCTTAAGTGAGCAGTTTGAGGATTTCAGAATACCAGCATAACCCACTGGAGGCCAAGGTCAAGGTGATCATGGTCAGCACTTCTGCACTTTCCTCTGTGATAGGCAGTTTTAAAACTTAGCTGTTGTTCATTAGTGTGTGTTGGTAAGAATTCAAGAGCTTGCATTTCCTTGTGCATTCACCTATTTCATAGTTCCCAGAAGAGGTACACCTTAGTGTGGATATTTCCTTAAAAACAGGATTTCACAAAGTCCTGTGCTCTTATTCTCCTCCAACCAATTCCTGATTGCTGAAATGGCTAATTACTGTTCTGTGTTTACAAACATTAACTCAAGTTGCTCTTTAGCCTGACATAATTATCATTACACCACAAGATTATTCTTCAGTCATTTGATGCTCTAATTCCCCAGACACGTTCATAGTCAAAGCACACAGCTTTTCTTTTTTAACTAAGCAGTTTCTACATCAAAATCTTTGATGCTCTATAAACATAATTTATTAAAACCACAGGCAGATTTGGCTTGCTGGGCTTTGCTCTAACTGGACAAAGCTTTCCAGCAGACTTGGTAATAATCTAACACCAATAGGTCAGCAGATGTCTGTTTGAGTGTCTTTCTGGTTTCCTCCTTGGTGTAGTGAGCCACAGCCTTCCCATGCAGCTCATCTGTGTCACCCCTGGAGCATCCTGGGATGTGGTGAGGTGTGTGTGTGTGTGTGTGTGTGTGTGTGTGTGTGTGTGTGTCTGTCTGTCTGTCTGTCTCTGTCTGTCTGACTGTCTGTCTGAGAGCTTTGTGTTGGGAGCTGTGTGGCCTAATTTTGGACCAGTATATGAGTGCTTGTCCAGGGGGTTTCCAGATGAGGCAAACCCTGAGGGGACAGTCTCACTTGGCAAGGACTAATGGACTTCAGGATAGCACAGAATACTGTTGGGATGGTGCAGCCTGCATGCTCTCTTCTCTCTCATAATATTGATGATGGTTTTCTAGTGTCAATTTGTCAGTCATGCCTGGGACAGATGTGATCATTCCCAGAAACCCCATTTTTTTCCCCTCAAATACTTTCCCCTAAAATTCTTTGGGAGCTGATCCTTCTCAGGTTTCTTATCTGGGAGATGCCAGCTTTCACTCCAGACCCTGAGAGCTGTCCTGATTCAGTGGTAACAGGATCAGAGGCAATTTACCCCTATTTCTGCAAATATGCTTTGTTAAGTTTTGAATGATATTTTTGTTTATGAGAATGTGTACCTATGTTTATCACCTTTTAGCTTTGTAAAGACAGGAAGTACCTGGCTCAGTATTTGGCCAAGCTAGCAAAATGATAAGTGTTGGTTTTGGTTTAAAAGATGTTTAGACATAAAAGTTGGGGAAAAAGCATATTTGACATATTTGTTTTTGCCGGAGGTTAACGTTGGAGGGTGAGAAAAACATGTTTCTTAGTATGGAAAGACATGTTGTTTTCGAAGTATGAATAAAGGTGGCTTGAGCTATTCGGGCCAGCCACTTGTGTGAAATTCATCTGGTGGTCGGATACTACGTCATTTCTTCACTCTGATGCCTCTTCCGCATCTCAGAACTTGAACCTGGGCTGCAGTGGGACCTCGGCAGCTATGGTCTGACAGTAGTACTAATGTTAATGATGAGTGAGTCAACTCTACATTCATAAGCTTGGGAAATGTCCTCCAGCATGAGCAGTTCTTTTTGTTTTGTTTTGCTGGAGGAGGGACGAGAAGGGGTTCTGTGGTTGGCATGTAAAATGACTAAAAAAATTTTTAAATAAAACAACTTAGATGCCCCCCAACCAAAGAATGGATAAAGAAAATGTGGTACATATATACAATGGAGTACTACTCAGCTGTAAAAAAGCAATGACATCATGAAATTTGCAGGCAAATGGATGGAACTAGAAAATATCATCCTGAGTGAGGTAACCCAGACTCAGAAAGACAAACATGGTATGTATTCACTCATAAGTGGATACTAGATGTAAAGCAAAGGATGATCAGACTACAGCACACAACTCCAGAGAAGCTAGGAAACAAGGAAGACCCTAAGAGGGACACATGGATTGCCTCAGGAAGGGAAAACAGAGGAGATCTCTGTGAGTAAACTGGGGATGGGGGGAGCAAGAAAGGGGGGATGGGATATAAGAAAGGGGGGAACTGATAGTCAAGCTTGGGAAGAGACAGAATGGGAGAACAATGAAAGAGATATCTTGATAGAGGGAGACATTATGGGGTAAGGGAGAAACCTGATGCTAGGGAAATTCCCAGGAATCCACAAGGATGACACTAGATTAGACTACTAGCAATAATGGAGAGGGTGCCTGAGCTGGCTTACCCTGGTAATCAGATTGATGAATACCCTGTTATCCTAGAGCCTTCATCCAGTAACTGATGGAAGCAGATGCACAGATCCACAACCAAGCACCAGGCTGGGCTCCAGGAGTGCAGTCAAGGAGAGGGAAGAGGGATTCTATGAGTAAGGTTTATCCTGATGGGTAAATCTACAGAGACAACTGAACCAAGCTCATAGGAACTCACAAACTTAAACCAACAGCTATGGAACTTGCATGGGACTGGGCTAGGCCCTCTGCATGTAGGAGACAGTTATGTAGCTTGGTCTGTTTGAGGGGTTCCCTGATGATGGGATCAGGATCTATCCTTGGCATATGAGCTGGCTTTCTGGAGCCCATTACCTATGGTTGGACACCTTGCTCACCCTTGAGGCAGCAGGGAGGGGCTGGGTCTTGTAGAGATACTTTGGTATATGCCCAAGAGCTGTATCATTGGGTCTTGAGGTAGATTGATTCCCAATTTCCTGAGAAGCCGCCATACTGATTTCCAAAGTGGTTGTACAAGCTTGCACTCCCACCGACAGTGGAGGCGTGTTCCCCTTGCTCCACATCCTCTTTAACATAAGCTGTCTTCAGTGTTTTTTATCTTAGCCATTCTGAAGGGTGTAAGATAGTATCTCAGAGTCATTTGATTTGCATTTCCTGGATGACTAAGAATGTTGAGCAATTCCTTAAATGTCTTTCAGCCATTTGAAATTCTTCTGTTGAGAATTCTCTGTTTAGTTCTTTAGCCCATTTATAATTGGATTGTTTGGTATTTTGCTGTCTAGTTTCTTTTGTTCTTTATATATTTTGGAGATCAGCCTGCATGAGCAGTTCTTAATCCATACACATTCTGACATCTGCAACATATTATAGTCCTTTAGATCTTATTCTACAAAAGTTATTCAAAGACTTCTAGGGGTGGCGGTGGTGGCTCATGCCTTTAATCCCAGCCCTCGGGAGGCAGAGGCAGGTGGACCTCTGTGAGTTCGAGGCCAGCCTGGACTACAGAGGGAGTTCCATGAAAGGCGCAAAACCACACAGAGAAACCCTGTCTCGAAAAACAAAAAACAAACAAAAAAGACTTCTAGGGGATATTCCCCAAAGAAATAGAGTAGTTCTAATAAATACATTCACAACAAAGTAGAAATAACAAGTGCTCAGTAACAAGAAGATTAAAAGATGGAGAACTTCCTAAGTATGGGTGATATGTGATGCAGGCTGTATCTGGAGCATCCCACAAAGTTCCATGTGTTCTACTTGGTCCCCGGCCTGTAGAGACACTTGGAGTGATACAGCCTTTAAGAGGTGATACCATGGAGGAGGTTTTATGTAGGTCCAGAAAGGGGCATGTCTTTGAAGGGGTTTGTGAGATCTTGGTTTATTTCTACTTCTCTTTTTGTGCCTAGCTGAGAGGTGAACTAGCCTTCTTAGCTTCATGTACCCCACCATGACTGGTTGCCCTACTATGTGCTTAAAACAGTGGCCCAGTCAGGGCTGACACTTCCAAAGGCACAAACCAAAATAAACCTCACTCTGAGTGTGTGTGTGTGTGTGTGTGTGTGTGTGTGTGTGTGTGTGTGTATTTGTGTTTCTTCATGATGGCTGTCCACCTTCTTTTATGAGCCGCTGTCCCTCACTGGGACCCTCATGGGGACCTGGGGCTCACTGATGAGGCTAGACCAATTCACCAGTCAGCTCCAGAGATCTGCCTGCCTCCTCCCAGCACTGGGATTGTAAGTATGTGCTAATACTCTTGGAACTTGAACTCTAGTCCTCCTGTGTAAGCAAGTACTTTATGGACTTTCTCTCCGGCCCCCTTGTTTTGTTTTGTGAGACAAAGTCTCATGTATCTCAGCCAGCCATGTCTACACAAAACCTTGTCTCAAAGAAAAAGGAAAAAGAAGAAAAGGAAAGAAGATTATAGACCAGTGCTGTCCTGGTTCGCTTTAGTTGTCAACTTGCCAGCCCAGAGTCATCTAAGAGGAGAAGCCTCAGTTGAGGGATTGCTTAGGTCAGATTATCTAAGGGCATATGTGAAGGATTGTCCTGATTATTGAGTTATGTAGGAGGAGCCAGTCCTCAAGCTGGAGGTATTGAGCTGTATAAAAAAAGCTAAGATCGAGCTAGTGAGTGAGCCTCCATGGTTGTGCTGTACTTTTATTGATTATGAGTGAGTTCCCTGATTAGAGAGAATGCTGCCTTCCTGCCTTCTGGGTCTCGCTGGGAATTCCTTCCCTATGACTCTCAGTGATGGACTGTGATGTGGGAAGTGTAAGATGAGATAAACCCTTTTCTCCCCCAGGTTGCCTTTGGTCCAAGTGTTTTATCACAGAAACAAGTGCTGGTTGGTACTAATCTGTGCTGCCTGGTTCCAGGATAGCAACATGTTTGAAGAATACAAGACAGGCGCTTTCTACTTCAAGTTTGGTTTTGTGTGATGACTCCTTACAATTGCTTTCAGGTAATGCATGTCTGACCAGACACAAGAATGTGTTTTTCTCAAGGCGCTGCATGTAGGGGCACATGCAGACTGCCTGCTCCTCATTGGCTCTACCAATTCTTATCATTTGTGAGCATGGTGTCTGCACTGTCCAACATGCAGTCTGACAGGAGGGGAGTGAAAAGCATGGACCCCCAGCCCCCCTCTCCCCTACACTTAGCCTGTACCTCAATTACTATTTAAAGCCACATTTTCCAAGGCTCACTGACATATTCTTCAGGTAAACAAGAATCCTTAAGTTCCTTTACTGAGGCTGCCCCATGGCTGCAGTATTTGTCCCCCTCATCACCAAATCCATTAAGTTCATATCCCAAGGTAAGTCCCTCTTATACTTCTGTCTGCTTCTGTACCCATCACTAGATTTAATGTCTTCATTTCAGACTTCCCAGAGCACTCCTGCTTTTCCTGGGCACATACTAACTTCTACTTTGTGTGTGTAGTTATTTACATACCTCTCCTATCCTAGGCACTAGGCACCAAATGCCTGAAAGGCATGCATGGTATCTTAATAACCGCACCCCTCCATCCTCACAAGCCCCCGGAGATGATGAATGGGGTCATGATCTGTGTTTGTTCACAAAGTATGTATTTACTCTTACTACTTCCCACTTCCCAACATCCCTACACCTCCTGTTTACTGTGTTGCTATTTTGCCCCTGAAGCAGGAACTCTTCAGAGTGTCTACCATGGCTGAGTTCTTAGAGCAGGTGTTATGTAAAGTGCTGTCAAGTGAATAAGTTACTGCCTTGCCATGATTAGGATTTCATGTTTCTAGCTGGAACACCAAGCTAGCTTCCTGTTGCTTTGACAAGAAGTTAGGAGGAGGTCGGCACTTCCTCTGGGATGTTCCTTTAACATTCATTAAGGATAGCTCCACATATACTGGTGGGTCCTTACCTAAAGATTCCCCTGTGCCCCGGCTTACTAAACTGAAAGTGCAGCCTGCCAAAATCACGGGTGTTAGGAGCCAAGGTTATTAATTCATTCAGATAGTATTAATTTATTCTGCCAAGACACACAAGAACAAGCATTAATTTAGTTTGTAAGTTTAATGAACAATTGGAAGGATCCAAATTCCGAGTAGGTCAATCAAATCTTATGCTATTACTAAGTGCATTGAGAAAAGATGTCTGGAAAGATGGCAGAGATACTTGTTACATTTTATGGTGATTATGGAAAGTACATAGAGCCTATCTTTTACAAAAGTGTAAATTATATGTTTTTTAAATCAATGAAATAACATCATTCTCTATAACAGCACTTCCCTTTAGGATATTAGCTGGTCTATTATTATTAGTGTGTGTGTGTGTGTGTGTGTGTGTGTGTGTGTGTGTGTGCACATGTTCATATGTATGTGTGTCTATGCATGTGGAGATGCATGTATTTGAATGCATGTGTGCATGTCAGTATAGGTACATGTGCATGTATGCTTGTGAATGTGGATGTATAAGCACATGTATTCATATTCATGTGAAGGCCAGAAGTTGATGCTACACACCTTCCTCTCTCCACCTTACTTTTGAGACAGGGTCTCTCACTGGACCCTGTGTTCACTGATTTGGTTAGGTTGTCTGAGGAATCCCCAGAAATCCACCTGTCTCTATTTTGGCATAGACGTGCACTGCTGTGCCCAGTGGGTGCAGGGGATATGAACTCAGGTCCCTCAGGATTACATGGCATGCACTGTCCCAACTGAGCCACCTCCCCAGCCCTATCATAATTTTAAAAACCTTAAAATAGTTTCAGATTCCCAGAAAAGTTATAAAGATAATTTAGAGAACTCTTGCATACCCTCACCCACATTCCCTTATTATTGTGTGTGTTTATAGCAAGTTAGAAAATGACTCTAATTAGAAAATTGCATTAGTAAAAGCAATCCTTGGTTCTGATTTCACAAGCATGCATTTAATACTCCCTGCTGGACTCCAGGATCCCATGCAGAACATCACATGCCATCACTTGATTTGAATGTTAAGTTGTGACAGTGTTGGGAAGTGGGATCTTTAGGTATTTAGGGACATGAGGGCTATTAATGGGTTAATGCCAGTTATCTCTCTTGGGACTGAGTTCATTCCCTCCCATTTCCTTCTGCTTTCTTTGCCACTCTGCCATGTGTCCCCTGCCATGTGGTGACACAGCATGAAGACCCTCCTGAGATTCCAGCGCCTTGATGCTAGACTTCCAGCCTCCACAGCTGTGAATCAATAGACTGGTATTCACTATAAACTGCCTGGTATGCCTGAGCATTTCAAATTGTCACATTGTCACGCCTCCACAGCCCCTCCTGGTCTGCAGCCATTTCCTAAGCTTTCTTTTTCTTGATAACTGTATTGGTTTTGAGAAGTGTCTGTTGGTGTTTTTGCAGAGGACTGTCCACTTTGGGCTTCATAGTCTCTCATGAGGGTGTAAGTTTTTGGAAAGTGGAACACAGTGGTAATAGTGCCATTCTGATTGCATCATAATCTCATGATTCATCGACATGAAACATCAGAAGAACATGTACATGACCTATTTGGTTTGTTCTGTATGGGAGATTTAAACATTTTTCCACACTTATTTATTCAACCACTTATTTACATCAGCAGAGATCCTTGGATATTTATTTTACAGTTGGTTATGATCCAATATTAGGTTACTTGTTTTATTGCTCAATTTGTTTCAGGGTTAGCCACAAAGAGCTCATCCAGTTGGCTCTAGTATCTTTTTGGTGTGTTCCCACTTTATTTTTCAGAAGTTCCTCATTTTATAATATAATGTAGTATAAGGACATGAGGATTCCAGGTCTCCTGCATCTAGAGACTGAATGATGTAATCAGAGCTCCCTCAACTCCACATTCCAGCTCCATTTCTTTATGCAGATTCCTTTGAGGACTCTGCATGTGTAAGCACAAGTGTGGGTTTTCTGTGATGACAAACAATTGTCCTTATTACCCAGGCAAGGATTAAAGCTGGGTGTGCAAGCTCATGGTAGCATACTTCTTCAGCAAACTCTGAGGGTTATCTCCAGCACCCTCCAAAACAAAACAAACAAAAGCAGAAACCCCAACATTCCTGTAGGAGCAAATCCTGCAGTGTGAATGGGCAGGTTGAGGACAAGATTTCACTTTCAGTTTTAAAATTATATATATGAGGGGTTAGGGAGATGGCTCAGCAGTTGAGAGCACTGGTTATTCTTTCCAAGTTTGGTTCCCAGCTCCAACACATACTCAACCATCTTAAGTCCAATTCCAGAGGACTGATGCCTTCTTCTGGCCTCTGTGGGTGCCTGACACACAAGTGCTTCACATACATTTTGCTGGTATGACACTCAAACACATAACCTCAAAATAAATGAATCTTTAAAACATTATGTGTACATGCAGTGTCTGTGTATGGGCTTGTTCATGTGAATACAGTCCTTGTAGTTCAGAAATGGGATTCAGATTTCCTGTTGCTGGAGTTAACAGGCAGTTGTGAGCTGTCTAGTATGGGTGCTGGGAACCTAACCACAGTCCTCTGCAAGAGCAGTGTATACTTTTCACTGCTGTACCATCTTTCCTGAGGTCCCCTGCCCATGCCTTTATAAAGGAAGCCAGGACAAGGAAATTTTGCTTTTTATATACTGGCAACTAACTCAATTAAACAACAACACTGTTCATATGAGGGGAGTGTTATATGATGTATAACTTGTGTCTTAACAGTCTATTACACTGCCCTTTGCCATCTAAGGCTGCCCCAGCCCTTACCAGGACACACACCTGCAGAAGGTAGTTCCCTGAGTATTATCAGTATACATTTGCTGTTTTTGAAACACTGAAATTAATCACCATGAAATCCACAATGCACTTATGCCATGGCAGACACTATCAAGCAATGTCTCTTCTTATTGCTACAGCAGCCCTATGATGTTGTTGCTGTCACTGTTATTAGCATTATGGCCTCCCTGTGGATGAAGATACACAACAGAGAAGTAGTGAATAGTTCTTGATGTTACACAGCTGGAGGGACAGAGGAAGGGTGGACACCCAGCAGTTGGTCTGTCATGCTCGGTCTTCAACCCTGTGCTGTGTTGCTTTACAGGGCTATAGATAGACACAGTTGAGAGCCTAAAAAGGCTGCAAAGCTCATCAGTCACCAAGTGTGTTAAACTTATTATGTGTGTGTGTGTGTGTGTGTGTTGTGTGTGTGTGTGTGTGTGTGTGTGTGTGTGTGTATGTGTGTGTGTGTATAGGTTCATGTACATGTGGGGGTGTGTGTGGAGGTCAGAGGCCAACCTGGTGCCATTTACCTTGTTTGTTGAGACAGGGTCTCTCATTCACTTGGAACTTGTCAAGTGGGCTAGACTGATGGCCAGTGAGCACCAGGGATTACTGTCTCCACGTCCTCAGTGCTGGGCTTATGACCTTATGCCACCAAATGGCTTTTTGAAGTGTGGGTACCTGATATCAAATTCAAATCTTCATGCTCACGCAACGAACACATCCCTGACTGAACTAGTCCTCTCCACTTCTCCCTTTAAGATTTAGAGATGGAGGCCGGAAGTGAGGAGTGACATTGACAACTTTTCAAGGACTCTCAGTGGCTAAGCTGGAGCGAATTCAAAGCCTTCTTGTGCACCATGTAGCTTCTGGGGCCTGGATAACTACAAAGCGGGGAAGTCCAAGAGGCTTTTCTGCTGTATCCTAAGTCCTGGGCAAATTGTCTTGCTGGTGCTGCTTCTGAGTCGAGATGGTCCTCTCTTAAATACAAGTTATTTGGAAGCAATAATATCTCCTTGTCTTTTTAACCAGAGAAGGTAATTACAAAAATGGTTTTTCTCTGAATTTATCAGTCGCTTCATTCATGAGCTCAGGTGTCAGTGATTCCAGGGAGGAGCCCAAGGGACAGGGAGAATATTTTGCAGCTGTGATAAATATCTATCCTGCAGTGTCTTTCTGTCACTAGTTTAGAGAAATGGCTCCAAGAAGCCCTGAAAAGGACACTTTGTGTACATAGACAAGTGGGTATAATGAACAGTTTCAAAAACCCCAAATTGCAGCATACAATTTCTTAGAGATATGTGCATGTGAATTTAATAGGTGTGTACAGATGGTCTTTTATTGCAAAGAATGTTCTAAGTCCTGTGGGGATATAAATATTATAAGATATAATCTCCGTCTTTATGAAAACTCACTGCAGAGCAGAGAAGGCAGATAGATGTCTTTAATTACAATAATATAAAATAAGAGCCATAAAATATAAAAATATTGAGGAACTACTAAGAAAAGAAAGAAAGATAGATCAAATCCAACTCAGAAACCAGAGAAGGCTTCCAAGGCAGACCTTGAAGGCTGGCCAGGTTTCAGTAGCTATAGTTGGCCATGAAATCTGCCCAGACAGAGGAAGCACAGAAGTAGATACAGAGGTGAGAACCCCAGGGTGTGTTTAGAAAACACGTAGTAACAAGTCTCGTCACACTGTGGAGTGCTCTGATTGCCAGTCTAGGGCGCCTACTCTGCTCACTGAGCAAAAGGCTATGCATACTCAAGGCTTTTTCTTTTCTTTTTTGAGCAGGCAAGGGACATGCCCAGGCTGTTTTTAGGATGGCGAACTTTGCAGAATTGAAGGAAGAGAGCACAGGCAATTGGGGGGCTCTTGGCAAAAGCCAATGTCACGAAGAGCAATAGGAAAGACATTAGAGGACATTAGAGGATGTGGTCTTTGAGCTATTGGGAGGGGTGAACAATAACTTAAATGATTTCTGAAGTTCCACACTTATGTATCTAGAATGTAGCCATGCTCCAGGGATAGGGAAAGAAGGAGAACTGGTTTGAGACATATCAGGAGCTTCAGGTGATTGAGACTGAAGAGTCAAATAGTTGTTAGAGGAGAAAGTATGTGTAGACCTGGGTTCCCACGCAAGCATGGCTTACAGATTGACATTTGAGAATTATTTGCATGGGAAATAGAACCAACATTTACTCTATGTGGCTATTTCCTGATTCTTAGATAAATTTCTTCATATGACCTATAACTACATAATACCATCATGAAACTGAGACCCAGAGAAGCTGTTTGTAGATGTTCTCACAGTTCACTTACCTTGTGGCCCATGTATGTGACTTACTGTATGTGTAATACCTGAAACCTTGGAATGTGAGTAAATGAGGAATAGCTCAGATCTAGAGGGGAGGAAACCTGGGCTGAAAAGACGAGGCTGCCATGTTAGAAAACACTACCATCAAAGAGTTGGGAGGAGAGAAAGGAAAAAGGCCCAAAGAATGTATGGAAGGTGCAAATGGAGGATTAAAAGGATGAAGACAGCATAGGGAGTTTCCACAAAGGGACACTATAATGATCTGGAATGGTCTACCAAACACTGTGTTCAAGGCTTAGTTCCCAGCATGGTTCTATTGGGAGAGAGTGAAAATTTTTGGAGGTGGGGCCTAGTGAGAGCTTTGAAGTCATTGAGATTATCCTTGAAGAAGATTGTACCTTATTGGTCACTTCTTAGTGAATGGTCCTTCTTTGTCACACACGCCTGCCATGATGCCTCACCACAGGTCCAAAGGGACTGGGACAAAACTGCATTTTAGATCTTTGCTAAAATATATCTTTCCTGCTTTTATGTTGACTGTCTCAGATATTCTGTGACAGTGACTGAAAGCTGACTGATACAAGGAATGGAAATGGAGAAACGTCTACCTTGCTAATAGCATCATATGTGCCAGAAATGTCAAGAACATGGGAATCAAGCAGAAGAAGCTTCTTAACTTGGTGCTGAGTTACTTAGATGGGTTCCAACAAAGTAGGGAGAAAATAAAACAAACACAGTAGTGTTAGAGAGTACAGAAGTCATGACACTGGCGAAGAGGCAGGCAAAGAAATGGAGAAGCTGGGCAGAGCCAGTCTGATAAGGAACAAGAAAGAGATACAGTGGTCCAGGAGATGGGAATGCCAAGGAGGGTGGGACTTGGTGGAGTGGCGGATTGTTTGACAATTAGACTAGCTGGCTATAGATGCAAGTCAGTAGTCTTAACTTTGAAGTGTAAGACCAAACATGGTGTTGGTATGCAGAGATGAAAACCACCTCTCACGTGCATCTTAAGTAGACATTGTCCACCTGTATTTCTGGGGAAGAGATTGCTCACAAGTAGAACTGTCCTTCTTGGGTCATGTTGCTAAGGAAGTTGGTTATGGGTATTCCCAATCTTGTTTTGTTCTTTGTTGCTGAATTTCTTCACCTCTCCATGTGTCTGTGTGTCCTCTGTCAGCATTTATTAGGATGTCCCCTGCCTCCCCTTCTTCTTGGCACCAGCCCAGTGTCCTCAGTGGATGCTACATAGATACCTCTGCCTGGATTCCAGGCCTCATGTGGCGCTAACACAGGACCAGCTGTAACCCCACCCTGACCACCAGACATATCAGCATTTCCCCAAGAGGGGATGCTGGCCTCAGTCTTCTCCACTAATGGTCTGTTTGTGGCACACGTCATCCACCCTCATGCTTGACTGCACAGCTCTGAGATATCTCATGGGGTTAGGGCTCTGAAGACAGGGGAGTGTCAGGAGTAAGAATGAGAATGTTGGGCAGATGGCAGGATGTGGTCTTAAAGGTGAACTAAATCTCTAGTTCAGATCTTAGTAGTGGGGCACAGTGGGTGACAGAAAACTCTAAGGATAGTTAGTAATGGAGGAGAAGGTAGAGTTTGTTGGATTGAAGAAGGGGAAGGTAGGGTACTGACAGGCCCAAGATGATAGAAAAGGACTGAATACAAATGAAGACCCAGGCACTAATGCAGGCCTGGGCATGGAGGAAGACAGCCTACTCCTAACGTAGCCATGGAAGGTGCTTCTGGCCTAAGGACAGCTGTGAAAAGAAGCCGTTGATAGTGTGGAAATCAGGTGCCTTTGCCTGAAGTGAGGAGAGGTTATTAAAGTTTTTTTAATTCATGTGTATGTGTGTGTGTGTGTGTGTGTGTGTGTGTGTGTGCGCGTGTGTGCGCGCGCGCGCGCGCGCGCATATGTGAATCTGTGTGTACCACATGTCTGTGGAGGAGAGAAGAGGGCGACAGGTTCCCTGGAACTGGAATTACAGGAGGTTGTGAGCCCCCTGATGTGGGCTCTGGGAACTGAACCTGGGTCTTCTGTAAAAGCGGTAAGTGCTTTTAACTATGAGCAGTCTCTCCAGCTCTGAGGACAGCTTATTATAAACAACACTTGTAGAATATAACACAATCAGAGTGAGGTGTAGGAAGAAAGCCTAAAGAATGTGTATTCACTTCAGAAGAGACATATATGTGTGTGTGTGTGTGTGTGTGTGTGTGTGAGAGAGAGAGAGAGAGAGAGAGAGAGAGAGAGAGAGAGAGAGAGAGAGAATAGAAGGTTGAGAGGATGTAGACGAATTTCTGAACAGTCTTAAATGAAAACAAGGAACCAAATATAGGGTTGAAAGCCTGAGAGAAAGATTAGAGCAACAGGATAAACCACAAGCTAACCTAACCTCACCAACTCCACAGCTTCCAAAGAGAGCTTCTTCCTGTGTACTCATGTTTATATGCCTTTTCTGTTCTGTTCTGTTCTCTCATTGGCTCTCTTAGCCCAGCTACATCACTTCCTCTTCCTACACAGCTCTGTCACTTTCTGTCTGTCTGTACAGACCTCCAGGTCTCTATGGTTGGTACTGGGGTTAAAGGCATGTGTCACCACTCTTGGCTCTGTTCCCTAGTGTGGCCTTGAACACACAGAGATCCTGCCTGTGAAAGGATTAAAGGCATGTGCTACCGCTGCCTGACTTCTTTGTTTACTTATAATGGCTGGCCTTTTTCCTCTGATCTCCAGGCAAGCTTTATTTATTAAAGCACAAATAAAATATCACCACATTTCAGCACAAATAAAATATCACCACAAGAGGAGATCTTGGGAGTTCACTGGAATGCTAGAGGATTCCAGTCCTGTGTGAACTTCAATGTACGTCTAAAGCCAATCTGCATACGTACGGCTCCAGTATGTCCTGCCAGGGAAGTGTTGTGGGATAGTGCTACTGTACAACAATGCCTGAGATGCTGACTCTGGATCCCGTAACTAAAAAATAATGAACCCGAAGAGGTCAGGGGAGCTGGGTGTGGTTTTTTCTCTCCTATTTTAAATGGAACAAATTTCATCGTATATGGGTATTGTTTTAAAAGCCATGGTGGCTGTATAAGCAGTTCTGTGCCCTGGGTGAATAATTTTCACTCTGGTAATTTAACATTCTTTGAAATGTTGTTAAATATAAAAGAACCCCTACTTCCCTTGGATATTTGCTACACCAGCATTAACCATCTTACATGTGCATTATCCAGGTGCAATTTTTTGTATTAGGTTTTTAGGTTAGCATACAAAATAATGCTATTCTTTATGATGTCTTCAGGCATGTGTGCCATTATACTTTATTCTGACTCCCTTCCCTCCTCTCCTCCCCTCCTCTCTACTCTGACCCTCTCCTCTCCTTCTGGTTCATTCCCTTTTCCCACTTATCCCCCACATGTGTTTTCTCACATCTATTGCATCTCCGTTAACATCTAATCCTCCCATCTTATAATCCTCTTTCTAGTTTTGTGGCCTATAAACACACATGTGTAGTTTCATATCTAGGGTCCACATATGAGAGTAAATGTGCATTTGCTTTTCTGAGTCTGGGTTATTTTGCTTCACCATTATTTTAATGAAATGATTTCCCCTTACATCCATTTTCCTGCAAATGCCATGGTCTTGTTTTCATCTTTATTCCATTGTGTCTATGTACTGCCTTTCTTTATCCAGTCGTTTGTTGATGGACATCTAGGTTGGTTCCATCTCCTGGCTGTTGTGAATAATGCAGTCAGGGTATGCTGCCAACAGCAAACCAACTTTTCATATAATCCCCTTTCTTTGGAATTGTGGACCTTCTATGGTCATCAGTGAACAGGCTGGTGTTTGTGGAGTAGATATCACACAGGATCCAGTGCTGGACAAAAGACCAGCTTTACCTTGTATTTCTTTACAGAATGACCTGAGCAATGCACTTCACCTTCCTTAGCCTCAGTCCCTTCATTATGTTTGGGGATGCAAGCAGCCTCACCCCAGAGGCAGTGTGTGAGGATGAAGAGAAACAGTCCTGTGAGTTTGTGATGACCATGATTCTCCTCCCTGGGGAGCTGAGAGTGCATCAGAGTTTGAGAACATGTGGTCTAGGCTATGTTTACTTTCTCAGCTGACTCCCTGAGATGAACAAAGAACAAAGGCACAATGCTTACATAAAGGGAAATTAGGGGGCATCATATGGGTCACTGAGAGGTAAACTCACAAGGGGAATTGAAAAAGAGTGCACTGTAGGCAGTGATCCTTAACACTCCTCTAACACTGACTCCATGAGCTGCTCTGATGCAAGGGCAGGTAGGTCTCTCTCTCTCTCTCTCTCTCTCTCTCTCTCTCTCTCTCTCTCTCTCTCTCCATTCTCTCCATTGGCTGTTCCTTATTGGTGAAATTATTAAGGCCACTCCACGTAGTTAAAAGGGAGGTTTATTTTGTGGGGTACTTACAAATGAGGGGGTAGGTTACAGGGTCTGGCAAGGGTATAGCACAATCCGGCGTTGTTCTCTGGAGAACTCTGCTCGGTCTCCCTCCAGCGTCCAGAGTCCGGGAACCAAGAGAGTGAGTTCTTCCCGATCCTTCGTCTTCCGCTTCCTCCTCTGCCCCGCCTTGTGGGCGTGACCATTACCAAAGCCTCAGTGGGGGTTGGAACTTCCAGGCCAATGCTGGGATGGCTACCCACTACATCTCCCCCTTTTGTCTAAATAAGAAAGTTCTAACCTAATACAAGACTATATACAAAGAGATGGTTATCAAATATTGTCCAGGAGTAATGAGGGATAATGACCTAGATAAGTTGGAATTACAATAAGTGCAAACAATATCAAGCAAAAAACACATAGTAAAATCCAGGGAAGTCTAGGGCATGGGTAGGTGGCGTGTTACAAAGATCATTCCAAAAGGTGTCCTATCCTAAAGAACCTGAGTCTAATACATAATATATCCTATCTAAGATATTATATATGTATATATACTAAGTTGTAACTATAACTGCTAATCTCCAACCTCATCAAAGACCTGAGAAGGAATATAATAATATCTGAGAAATGGGAGAAGGACGCAAGCAACTTTCGGGAGTCTTGCAAGAGTAGACAGAGACAGCTAGCAGCCTGGACAGTCACCTAACGTTTCTCAGTATCGTTGGTGCATTCAAATTGGCTACAGGCCTAGAGTATCTGACAGACCATTTTCAGAAGCAGGAATTCTGAAAGACCATCTTACCCTGTCTTGGCAAAGTATAGTGGTCGCTTTCCTTGTGTCCCGCTTGTCCAGAAAGGACAGCATTTGTACTGTCAGCAGTTGAGGCGAGGGCAGTTCTTTGCCCAGTAGGCCATTTTGTGCCAAGAAGACAAAGACAAATTTCCAAATGGAAATGTCTTAGAAGCCCAACATTCTCTCGGGATCAAATTGGTGCTGCCAGGAGCAATTATGTCTCATGTCAACAGAATTCTAAGTTATTTAAATGCCATGTTCTCTAGGTCCATGAAGTGTTTGAAGATTACCTGTCCATCTGACCTATGTATTTATAAATCTGGATAACCTAACTAACATAATTATAGAGATGACAAGCATAGGTGACAATAACTATGTAAGTCTTATCTACCTAAACAACCTAAGGACTAAGCTTCCTATAAATAAGGCAAACAGTCTGTAAGCAAATGTACAGTAAAAGGACAATGACTTTAAATTGTGACAATACACAAAATAACTTTAACAGAGGTAGGAATGTATAGTGCAATATGCAATATGATAATAATCCTAAATATATATCAGTATACAGAATATCTTAAACAGAAGTAGAACATACATACAGTATGACAGATATAAATTCATATTTGTATCAATATACAAATATTTCACATAAGAGTAAAAATATGTGTACAATATAACAAACATAGTTCTGTATTTGTATCAATATACAAATTATCTTAAATAGGAATGTAAAAATTTTATAATTTTATCAACATATAAGAATTCATAACAGTGCAAAGGCTGCTATATTACTAAATTTGTTTACTAATGTATATGACAGTCTACCATAATATCTTATACCTATCCATTCCATTTCTTCTTTTCCCATTTTTTTTTTAAGACATATTTTCTTTCCTTAAGGAGAGTACTGAGTTTAACAGTTTCTTCCACCCCCAACCCTAGAACCATCATCCATAACCCTGAGAAATATGAAACCTTAGGGATAAGGGGCGTCGTTTTCTTAGAATTGCTTCCTGTTGTTTAGGGGGCGATGGTATCTCTGGGTATTGTGAGAAAGCTCAGATAGTTAAATCTCAGTTAGACTAACTGTAGATTCTGCAGCAACTCTCAGAGTAATGGGTAAGACTGTCTGAAATTTTGGCAAGAAGTGTAGTATGATGATGATTACCATGGCATCATTCTGGATTGGGTAGAGTTGTTGTTGTTGGGGCCCCATCTTCCTTCTGGAGACTTCAGAGATTGCTATTGGAAGAAACTTATTTTTTATCAGAATGGAAGGTTTGGATTTAAAGATGTCATGACATGTAAGAAAGGATTCCAAGAAAGCAAGAGTAAGCATGGAGAGAATTAGAAGCTTGAAGATAATGGTCCCTTATAATTGGTTTCCTTCTGTCTCACACCAGAGGGCTCTTCTGATATGGGACTGAAGAATCTCTCAACCTTTTCTTTTATCAATATGCTTGGGTTTAGAGAAGGAGTGAGCCAGTTCCATCTCCAAAGCCAGCTTGGTTTATGATTAAATTGGAACCACAACTATTCTAGATTGATAGAGATATAGATGTTAGACAGTGATATCTTACCCTGTGTAGATTGGTACCAATAGATTCTTTCTTTCTGCTGTAAACATCCGGATATCCAAGGCCTTATGATTTCTGGAAGATGGGTATTTCCATTATCCTGGAAAGACAAAAACAGAACCCTACCCCAACCTTTGATTGTTAATTTTTTCTTACAACCTGAAGAGATGTCATATTGGTGGATGATCTTTTATTTCTCCTCATCAAGGGGTTTCTCCTGTTCGAATCGAATTTTTATTAATTTTGTTGGTATCCATAGCTTTTCTTCTCCTGTGGAAACAAAAGCAAAACCCCTTCCCCAACGTAGGACATATCCAGGTTTCCATTCTGAGGTCAACACATCTTTGAAATAAACCGGTTGGTTTAGCTCAGGAGTTTTGTCTGTCGTCCAATGTCTCTCCGCAGCTGTTGTTCCTTTCTCATCAGCATTGAGAAAATTCAAGGTTAATAAAGCACTATGCAATCTATTTCTAGGAGTCATTGTTACCTGTTGCTGTTTATTTAGCATATCCTTTAAAGTTCGATTGGATCTTTCTATGACTGCTTGGCCTGTGGGATTGTGTGGTATACCTGTAACATGCTTTATATTGTAATAAGCAAAGAACTGTCTCATTTTATTGGAGACATATGCTGGGGCATTGTCTGTCTTAATTTGTACAGGTATTCCCATGATGGCCATAACTTCTAATAGGTGTGTAATCACAGAATCAGCCTTTTCAGAACTCATAGGAGTTGCCCACTGAAATCCTGAATAGGTGTCAATGGTATGGTGTACATACTTTAATCTTCCAAATTCTGCAAAATGAAACACATCCATCTGCCAAATTTCATTTCTTTGTATACCCTTTGGATTGCTTCCTGCAGGTAATGGAGTTTGGTTATAGAAGGAACAAGTAGGACATTTTTTCACAATATCCTTAGCTTGTTGCCAAGTAATGGAGAAATCCTTCTTCAAACCTTTGCTATTTACATGGTGTTTCTTATGAAATTCTGAGGCTTCTAGCACATTACCTATTAGTAACTGATCAATCTCATCATTACCTTGTGCTAGAGGTCCTGGCAGACCTGTATGGGATCTGATATGTGTTATATATATAGGATGTTCCCTTTTTCTGATGATTTCCTGCAATTGTATGAATAATGAAGTTAATTCTGTATTATCAGGAATAAATTCAGCAGTTTCAATGTGTAAAACAACTCTCTCTGCATATTGAGAGTCAGTGACTATATTGAGGGGTTCTGTGAAGTCCATCAGTACCATAAGAACGGCATACAGTTCTGCCTTTTGTACAGAGCTGTATGGACTTTGTACCACTTTACTTAAGTCTCCTGATTTGTATCCTGCTTTCCCTGATTTATTTGCATCTGTATAGAATGTGAGGACTCCAGAAATTGGCTTGTGTCGTACAATGTGAGGAAGGACCCATTCAGTCTTCTTTATGAATTCTATTCTCTTGCTTTTGGGATAATGGTTGTTAATCTCTCCCAAAAAGTTACTGCAGGCTCTCTGCCAGTATTCATTATCTTTCCATAGTGACGAAATTTCCTCATTAGTTAAAGGTACTACAATTTCTGCTGGGTCCATTCCTGTCAACTGACGAAGTCTTAATTTACCTTTTTGAATCAAATCGGAGATCTTTTCTATATAAGTCTTTAATTTCTTATTTGGTTTACGTGGTAGGAATATCCATTCCAATATAATATCTTCCCTCTGCATCAAAATACCTGTGGGGGAATGTCTGGAGGGGAATATGACAAGAATACATTTAAGTTCTGGATCCACACGATCCACATGTGCTTCTCGAATTGTCTTTTCTACTAGAGCCAATTCCTTCTCAGCTTCAACTGATAATTCTCTTGGACTATTTAATTCTTTGTCCCCTTCTAGAGTATTAGCCAAATTTTGTAGTCCATCTTTGGGTATTCCCATGATACCCAATAAGTTGGAAATGCTTCCTAACAACTTTTGAAAATCATTAAGAGTCTTTAATCGATCTCTCCTCAGTTGTACCTTTTGGGGTCTAATTTTTTGTAACTCTATCTTATATCCTAAGTAATTAATAGAATCTCCTCTTTGTATTTTTTCAGGAGCAATTTGCAGTCCCCAGCGAGGCAAAACTTTTTTTACTTCTTCAAACATGCTTTCTAATGTATCTAACTTTGGATCAGCTAATAGGATATCATCCATATAGTGATAAATTATGGATTGTGGAAACTTTACACGAATTAACTCCAATGGTTTTTGCACAAAGTATTGGCATAAGGTAGGGCTGTTTAACATTCCCTGTGGGAGGACCTTCCATTGATATCTCTTGACTGGCTGAGAATTGTTATAATTAGGAACTGTGAAGGCAAATTTTTCTCTATCATTTTCTTGTAAGGGTATGGTAAAGAAACAGTCTTTTAAGTCAATAACTATTATAGGCCATTCTTTGGGTAGCAGAGAGGGCAAGGGCATCCCAGTCTGTAGGGAGCCCATTGGCTGAATTACTTTATTAATAGCTCTCAGATCTGTCAGCATTCTCCAATTACCAGACTTTTTTTTAATAACAAATACAGGAGAATTCCAAGGGCTGGTAGATTCTTCAATGTGTTGAGCATTTAACTGCTCTTGAACCAGCTGTTCTAAAGCTTGTAGCTTCTCTTTTGTCAGAGGCCACTGTCCAACCCAGACAGGTTTATTAGTTAGCCATTTTAAAGGTAAGGCAGTTGGTACTTCTGAGAGTTCAACAGCAGTTGTGCTCTGTTTGTGTACAGCCTGAATGTTTGGTGACTGGTTTTTATAGCATGTTATGATATTATTCCTAGAAACATGCATTGGCCTGTATTCCTTTTCTGAGAGTGTAGGAATTTTAATCTGGGTATTCCACTGTTGTAACAGATCTTGGCCCCATAGATTTACTGCTACATTTGCTACATATGGCTTCAGCATTCCTCTCTGTCCTTCTGGCCCTATGCATTCAACCCATCTCGAACTCTGTTTTATCTGAGATAGGGTGCCAATTCCTAAAAGTTGGACATCTACCTCTTGAAGAGGCCAATTTGGATGCCATGATTTTGGTGTAATTACAGTCACATCCGCACCTGTGTCTACCAGGCCCTCCAGAACCAAGCCATTAATTCGAATTCTAAGCTTTGGCCTTTGTTCATTTATGGAAGTCTGCCAAAATATTTGTTTTATTGTGTTCTTTGTAAACTGTGATTCATCTATCAGAGCTGTTTTATCATCCATTGCAGTATCCGTTTTTAAATTAGACATTGGTTTATTCAGTTGTCCTGGAGAGGAATGTCTTCCACAGTAGCTGGGAATGTTCTTACCACATTTGATTTGGGGGCCTGCAAGAGGCCCCCTGAGGCGTTTCCCGCTACTAAAGGGTTGCCTCGTATATCTATTTTTGATCTGCACTCACTGGTCCAATGTCGGCCTTTGCCACATCTTCTACATAATCCAGGAGGTAGTTGGGGTCTTCTGTTTAGGCTATTCCTAGAAGGAGTATTACTTCTAGGATTACCCCATGTACAGTTTTTACTTATATGACCTGGTGTACCACATTTAAAACATTTGGTACCACGGGGCCTTCTTACACCCCTGGGATTTGTCTCTCCTATCCAAGCCTCATTACTGTAGTTAAGAGATTCAACACTATTAGTATACTGAATCCATTCTTCCAAAGGAGCTGATCTGATCTTTAATGGTGTAAGTATTCTTTTGCATTCTGCATTAGCATTGTCGAATGCCAAGGACTCAGTTAATACTTTTCTTAATTCTTTATCTGATACAGCTTTTGTTATAGCTGTGTTCAGCCTTTGTAAAAAATCAGTGAAGGATTCATGTGGTCCCTGAAATATCTTTGTGTATACCTCAGTTGCTTTTCCAGGTTCTGGAATTTTTTCCCAAGCATTTAGAGCTGCTGTACGGCATAGGGATATTGTATGCTCATCATAAATGGCTTGTACATTCCTGTCAGCGAAACATCCCTCACCAAGTATTTGATCTTGGGAGATCTCAAAACCTCTGAGTTTACCTTGTTGTTCTAAATTTCTTGCCTCTTCTCTCAACCAGCTTTTCCACTGTAACTGCTGGCTATATTCTAGAACAGCTGAAATTAACTGATGCCAGTCATCTGGAATGATTCTATGTGAGGTAGACCATGAATTTAACATCTGTTTTACATATGTGGAGTGTATCCCATATGTAACTACTGCTTCCTTTATATTTTTAAAGTCCCTTGTTGAAATTGGTTGTAATGTATATGTCGTATATGGCTCGGGGTGTGTGTCATCTGCTGGCTTCTCATGGATGATAACAGGATAAGCCATTGTATGAGAGCCATTTGGAGATGTTACAACCTGTATGGTCTTGCCCTTCTGCTTATTAGGTCCCTTGTCATGTTTATTTAGAGTTTCCTCCAGGGATTGTAAACGTGCACCTAGGGTCTGTTCCAGGGAGTAAACCTCCTCTCTTGTAAGGGATTCCAGATTTTTCATGGAATCATGGAAGTTTTTATGTTCTTCTGAAACACATGATTCTATGGACCTTATCTTATCAAGTAATGATAATTTTTCTTCCTTATATATTGTCTGAGTAGCTACAACTTCACTCTGGAGAGTTAGTGTTTTATCCATTAAATACTCATATTTATTATCAATAAAAGCAATTTTGGGTACAAGCTTGTTTTGTAAATTCTGGTTAGCAGATTCCAAAGAGAGAATCTTTTTATGTAAGTCCTGGCCAGCAGATTCCAGAGAAAGAATCTTTTTCTGTAAGCCTTCATTGCTATCTTTTAAAACCTGTAAATCCTGATTAGCAGATTCCAGAGAGAGAATCTTTTTATGTAAGCCTTCATTGCTATCTTTTAAAACCTGTAATTCCTGGTTAGCAGATTCCAGAAAGAGAATCTTTTTATGTAAGTCCTGGTCAGCAGATTCCATAGACAGAATCTTTTTCTGTAAGCCTTCATTGCTAACTTTTAAAACCTGTAAATCCTGGTTAGCAGATTCCAGAAAGAGAATCTTTTTCTGTAAGCCTTCATTGTTATCTTTTAAAGCCTGTATCAGTCCCAATAATGACTCATCTTTGTTCTTATTATTAAACCAGTGTTTGAACACTGTGTGAATTATTACAATGAATGTCAAAATGGTACAGGCCAGATATGTCTTAGGGAGGTCGTATATTTCCAGGAAAATGTCATTCATCATACAGGCAAAAAGGTTATTAAATTCTTGTGAGGTAATGTTGTCAGCCATATTACAAGAATTACTCAAAATTTTTTAGTCGTTTTTAAGTTGTAAAATTATCAGGTACTTTTACTTGAAAGAAGCTTACCTTTCCGTGGTTTTGGGAGGTGCAGTAGCACTCTTCAGCCAGCAGGAGGTGTTGGTATAGCTCCAAAGCAAGGCCTGCTGGCAACCTTGGCTGGCGGCAGCTGAAGGCAGGAGCCAAGATGGCGGGGAGCCAGCACTCAGGGAGGAGTGGGAATGCCTCACTCACAGCGGTTTTCGCTGGTCTAGGGGCTAAGCTAGGGAACTGAGACAGGACAAACTGCTCCCTTTTTCGGGAATGGAACCGTGTAGGCGTCCCCTGGTTAAATGGAACTTTGCAGGCGGGTTTAGGTACCCGCCAGCCGGGGAGGAGGCTGAGGGAGGGAGCCGCCTGGGCCTTTGGAATTTGCCCCACGTGAGCGCCAGATATTGGTGAAATTATTAAGGCCACTCCACGTAGTTAAAAGGGAGGTTTATTTTGTGGGGTACTTACAAATGAGGGGGTAGGTTACAGGGTCTGGCAAGGGTATAGCACAATCCGGCGTTGTTCTCTGGAGAACTCTGCTCGGTCTACCTCCAGCGTCCAGAGTCCGGGAACCAAGAGAGTGAGTTCTTCCCGATCCTTCGTCTTCCGCTTCCTCCTCTGCCCCGCCTTGTGGGCGTGACCATTACCAAAGCCTCAGTGGGGGTTGGAACTTCCAGGCCAATGCTGGGATGGCTACCCACTACAGTTCCTGTTCCTTCTCATTATAGAGACATTAACAGCATGGCAAGGTTCAGCTTCTACTAAATCAGATTTTTGGATTAGAGCTCTGTTTTTGCCTTCAAAGGAGTCTTCTCCCCTAAATGTGATGCAGATGTTATAGTCACTCTAGAGTGGCTTCCAACTCTTCCTTTAGGCCATTCTTTTCAAATCTATGTATGTCTGAACACTGTAGTAATCTCTGGGATGTAGAAGTTGGGGAATTAGAAACTTAGCTTCAATCTTGCTGATTAATTTTTAAGTAAGATTATAGAAATGAACTCCTTTCTCAGGTTCCTCCCAAGTGGAAGATGTTTTCCCCCTCAACTCAGTTGCCTTGGAAACTGTAGGTGAAGCAGTGTCTTTTTGGTTTCTAGGGATCCTAACAAACCATCTGTCTTTTCAACTTTGAAAACCCTGAGCTCATGTCTTTAGACTCTGCCATATAATATCTTTCCTAAGAGTTCCCATCTAAAACCTTTGTCTTGTCTCCCATCTTTGTTTGATAACTCTACCATCTGTACTGTGTTCGTATCCTTCTTTATTCCTATATCCAATCTGGTCAGTTGTTCTTTATCCACCCAACAACCTGGTATTGTAATAGTTTGAGTTTTTCTGTTGCAGTAATTTCTTCTATCCCATTTTAGCTGACCACACTACAGCATTATTATACTACAGATACCCTCACATCCTTCAGATGGAAAGGATATGAGGGTATCTGTAATATAATAATGCTATGGAAAGCATTACCATGCTGTTTGATAGTATATTTTGAGCCTCAGTCTCACTCCTACCCCAGTGGAACTTTGACTCTTTAGGACACTTTGGGGACTGACTGTCCTCAAATAGACTCTACCCATGGTTCTTACTTTCCTCAATATCTTGTGGTCTTTTATCTTCTTCCCCAGACACCTCCCCCCACATATCTCACCAGGAATGTTTGAACCTGGGATATGGGGGGGGGGGGAGGTATCACAGGGAACATTCCCACAAAGCTCAGTTGTTTCTTTTCTTTAGCTTCAATGTGAGAAACTGATGCTACTGAACTGATGAAAATTCGTATTTCTGTGTTGTCTAGACTTGCCTAGTTTTCTATCCTAAATCCCAGACAATGTCCAGTACCACTAGAAAATGCTTTTATTTTTTGTCTTTGGCACATTCATGCCTCCCACTCTCTACAAAAGTCTTTCCTTCCACATGTCCTTCCTTTCAACTCACTTAGGCTTGGCCAACAACTTCTATAATTTAATAATTATGATCCTCTCACCCCAACACTAAAATGTATCTTTAACCCACCCATATTTGCTTATCCAAGGTCCCCAATGCTGGAATTATCTTTTCTCTTAACTTCTTTCATTACTGAATTACTCATAATAACATATAGACTTTTTTATTACTAATCATGTCTAAGGATAAACCTTTGTTGTTTACCCCTCCCATGATCCATTTCTCTCTTTACATAATCTTCAAACTTTTTGTTTATACTTATTGCCTCTATTTTCTCGCCACTTTTTCCTGTTCATAGGTCATTCTGAGTACATTTGTTTTTGCATCCATTGCTTTACTAACATGATTTTTATTCAGAATTTTTGATAGACTCTGTTATAGCAGTCAGTTTTGGGGACTAATCTTATTCAGCCTCTTATAGATTGAGAATAAGATTGAGTTTTTCCTTTCTTCTTGTTTTTTTTTCTGTAATGAATTATGAAGGAATGATTATTAATAGATAATGAAAGTATATTCACAATTCTTTTCAAACTCTTTCATGATATAGTTTTCCATTTTGAAATTTCTCTGAGCTATCTTAACAAGACTTATTGAACAAACGTGTTGTGGAACAATCTTTTTGTACACTGTGAACATGTGTTGCTCTCATTGGTTTAATAAAAAGCTAAATGTCCAATATCTAGGCAGGAGGAGGTATAGGCAGGAAAGCCAGATAGAAAGAACTCTGGGAAGAAGGATGGAGTTGCCAGACAAACAGAGAGGTAGCAAGACATATAAGATGACAGATAAATGCCATGAGTCATGTGGCAACATGTAAAAGTGGATTAATTTAAGTTTTAACGGCTAATTAGTAACAAGGTTAAGCTATCTGCTGAGCATTTATAATTAATAATAGGTCTCCGTGTGGTTATTTGGAAGCTGGCTGGTGGGACAGAAAATTATACCTACACATATGACTAAGGGTTTGCTGGTGTCTGAGTAGACAAACATTTCATTCTTTCTTGAAGCCCTTTTTTTTCCCCAAGTGACCAAATTTCCCTCTGAGTTTTCTTTAACTATCTTCCCAGACATTGGATAGCTCTTTTTATATTTCTCTGGTTCCCACTGCTTACTACTTGATCTTGGAATGACCTAACACTGGGGATATTTATGTTGTTGTCCAATTACATGGGTTTAGATTCTGACTCTGTCACTTCCTAGCAATATGACCTTGGAAATTTTATACTACTTTTGTTTTTGAAAAATGAGGGGCTGAAGGATGGTGAGGGGGCTCAGTAGGTAAAGGCACTTGCTGCCAAGCCTTAATAATCTGAGTTTGATTCCAGGAGCTCACCTTGTAGAAGGAGAGAACTGACTCTCATAAGTTGTCCTCTGACCTCCATACCCATAGTCAGACAAATACACACACACACACACACACACACACACACACACACACACACACTCTCCTAAATGTGAAAAGTTGAAAGACCAATGAAGGGGCTAGAGAAGATAGTAGAAGGGTGAATATGATCAAAATACATGCTATACATGTATGAAAATATCATAACAAAATCCATTATTTTGTATAATATATGGTAAATTCAGAAAATAAAATTCTAATGTTAAAAACAGGCAAAGGAGAGAAAAATATCATAGTACCTGCTTCTTAGAGATGTCCCAAGGATTAAATAAGTTAATATTATCAGAGCATATTGAATGACTCTTGTTCATAATAATCTATATTAGTCTATATTAATGGTAGCTATCATAAGTCATCACCTTTTTCACTTGGTGCTAAAGCGGAAGATTTGCTATTTGGGTGAAGGAACTAGAAAACAATTGTAGGTGGCCTTTGTCTCTGCCACATAGATTATACATTCATGAAATAATGAGGCCAGAATGTAAAAGGAGTCAAGATAGATTTGAGGGGCTGTGGAGGAGGCTTAGTGGATAAAGTGCTTGCCATTCAAGCATGAGGACCAGAGTTGGATCCCCAGAATCCACATAAAGCTGGGTAAGCTGGCTATCTAGACTAACTGGCTAGCTGGACTGCCTGAATTGTGACCTGTAGTTCCAGCAAGAGACCCACTTCAATATAGAAGTTAGAGAGTGTTAAAGAAGATATCCAACATAAAATATGGCCTTCATAGACACCTGCACACATGTACACACAAATACATACCCACAGATGTGAACACACACACACATACATTTACACCCTCACACATTTAAATAAAAGAAGGGATTGGCATGAAAGTCAATAACTTTGTTTGGAAGCAATAGAAACCATTCCTGGTAGTTCAGCCAAATTAGGTAGAGATGGTTTATTAGAAGATATCAGAAAGTGCAGGAGTTCCAGGGATTTGTGTGTTTTGTTCACTATTGCACCCTATTACAGAGAGCAGCAACTGTCAAACAAATGAATGGGCAAGGGAGCCCTCATACTCTCAGTATTCCTGAGGTTTCCCTGTGGCAATATTGTGTTCCCCAATATATTATGCACCCTAATAAACTTATCTGGAGTCAGAGAACAGAACAGCCACTAGATATAGAGGCCAGAAAATGGTGACACACACACCTTTAATCCTAGCATTCTGGAGGCAGAGATTCATCCAGATCTCTGTGACTTCAAAGCCACACTGGAAACAGCCAGGCATGGTGACTCACACCTCTAATCCAGGAAGTGATGGCAGGAAGCAGAAAGGTATATAAGGCATGAAGACCAGGAACTAGAGCCTCATTAAGCTTTTAGGCTTTTGAGCAGCAGTTCAGCTGAGATCCATTTGGATGAGGACTCGGAGGCTTTCAGTCTGAGGAAGCAGGATCAGCTGAGGAATTGGTGAGGTGAGGTGGCTGTGGCTTGTTCTGCTTCTCTGATCTTACAGCATTCACCACAATACCTGGCTTCAGGTTTGATTTTATTAATAAGACCTTTTAAGATTCATGCTACATTTCCCAAATTTGTCTTCAGTATTTAGCATTCACAGTGTGCCTGGTACTTTAGGTGCCTGGTATTTTGTTTAAATATGTATTCACACCGAAGGCCATTATCAACAAAGTAAAAAAGCAACTCATGGAATGGAAGAAAATGTTTACAAATTGTGCTCATTACTTTTCTCACTGCTGTGATACAATATTTGGCCAAGTGAGTTCAGGAAGGAAGGATTTAATTGGCTCCTGGTTTAAGAAGAGACAGAGTTCATCATCGTGGAGGGGAAGGTTTGGCGACAGGAGTGTGGGGTGGCTGGTCACATGTCACTAGCAGTCAGGAAGCAGAGATAAGCTTATTGATCTCTCCTTTTTATTCAGTCTAGGACCCCAGCCTTTGGAACCCTGCTGTTCACATCCAAGATGGGTCTTTCCTCTGAGAGAGTGTTCTCTGACACATCCTTATGGACACATGGAGAGGCTGGTTCCATTAGTGACTTCAAAGCCAGTCAAGTTGACAGTGAAAAATGAACCATCACATTGATCATATATCTGAAAAGAGATTAGTCTCCAGATCCATAAAAAAATTCCTAAAACTCTACAATATAAAATAAATTTTAACAGGAGCAAGATCTTGGGTAAACATTTATGCAAAGAAGACACATACATGGGCAATAAACTCATGAAACAATTTGAAAGGTTAGTAGCCACTTAAGGATTGAACATCAAACCCACAATAAGATACCACTTCCTGCTTATTTGGAGGCTGGCTGTTTTCAAAAGAATCAGGCAAACAAACAAGCCAGAAAATAACACGTGTTGGTGAGGATGCAGAGAAATTACAACCTTCACGCTTTGCTGGGAGGAATGCAAAATTGCACAGCTTGAGAAAAGCAGTCTGCTGTTCCCCCCAGAGTAAAGATAGAGTCTGATCCGGAAATTCCACTTTTAGCTATTTCCAAAAGAGCTGAAAGCAGAGGCTTAAATAGATAACATACACCTACATCCACGGCAGCCTCATTCACAATAGCTAAAGGGTGGGGACACAGTCTGGTACCCATTAATAGTGAATAAATACACAAAATATGCTGTGTATGTGTCTGTCCACGCATGTAAGGACTATTTAGCTTTATAAAGGAGTGAAGTTTTGAACCTTAAGGCTACTACATGGACCTTGAGGTCACCTGGTATGCTGAGTGAGACAATCCAAATGCAAATAGGAAAATAATGTACATTTCCATCTCCATGAGGTACCTAGAACTGTCAAACTCATAAATAAAGAAAAAATTGAGATTTTTAGGAGCAGAGGAGGGATGAAAAGGGAAGTACTCTTTAATGTAAACTATGTAATATTAGTTTCATAAGACATAAAAAGTTATGTGGATGGACAGCCCACAATATGACTGTATGCACAATATGAATTACACAGTGCTACTGAGCAGTGCGCCTAGAAAAGATGAAAATGGTAAGCTTTCTGTTTGTATAGTATTGCCACAATAAAAATGCAAAATTGAAAAGAAAAAAACCATATTCCCTTACATTTAAACTCATAGGGGGTAGAACCTTGGCTGTGTTATTCCCTGAATCTAACTCAGGATGCAGGGCACAGCAGTACCATGTGTTGGAGCTGAGCGAATGAGTGAATGTACAAGGAGTGCCTGGACTGGGAGGAAGTGAAGCTATTTGCTGCCAGGTTTCTGTCCTGAGAACACTGGCCAAAATCCAGCGTAGCATTTTTTCAAAGGTTCCGTCTTTGATTCCCACAATGCTCCTAAACCACTCAACTTCTCCGGGTCTAGGTTTCTTTATCTTTAAATTTTGTGGGTGGCCTTTGACAGGTTCCCTTTTGGTGTTCTCAAGAGAATTGATATTCCTATATGTTATAGCCCTGGGCTCTTGCTGAAGGTGATGTCTCTGTTGTGCATGGTAAGAGTGACTTAAACTCACCCACTCACCATCTCCTCTTCTGTGGCAGGTCTCACCTAGTCCATCTCAGCCCTGCTGTCTTTCTCCTACCCTGAAGGCACTGTAGCTGCCTGGTACTTTTGGTGGATGGACCACAAAGGCTTTGTTAAGCTGCTCATATATCCTTTATGTCTGTTCACATATCAGATTGTAATCCCCAGAGGAGCAGAGCCAAACTGTTCATCCACATTCATGGTTCTAAATTTAGTTAACGAACACATCAGGTTTCCCCTCACCATGACGATGAGGAAGAACTTCCATTATTTTGGATGGACCTACTGAACGTTATAGGTTCTTCTTAGAATTTTCTGGACAGTTTCTTCTCTTTCACTTCAGTACCTTATTCCCCCAGAGTGAAATGCATGGACATAGGAAGGTAAATGGTCTGAAAACAAATGAACTGTAATACATTCACTCTGGCTTCAAAAATAAAACACCCCAAACGGAGTTTTCTTTGCAGTCTTTAAAGCCAGATGGTAGTAAAATTTGACATTTCAATTCTGTTTGGGAGATTCATTTTGTTTTTAAATTGGGAAGAACCATGGGGCTAAAAATTGCCTGGAGTGCTAGGAAAGCCTGGTGAGACCTCTGTAGTGGTGTTGTTAATAAGGCCGTGGTATTTGAAAGGGAATTTGGAGACACAGTAGACAGAGGCTGCACACACCTCTACTGGTTCCTTGGAGCACAGAGCTAGCTGGTCCTAAGGAACCGTGGAAAGAACAATGCAAGGAAGAGGTCCAGGGCCAGGGTAATGGTCCCAATTCCCTAGTGAGTCTGGAATTTCAAATTTTGCAGTAGAATTATGACATTTGCAGCTGATGATACATAAATATTCACATTAGTTGCACTGTATAGACAGATGCTCTTATAGGTCCCATTACAAAGGCTGAGTTAGTGTTCTCAACAGTCTTTGTCCTCTCCGCCCCCTGAAACAGGGTTTCTCTGTATAGCCTTGGCTATCCTGGAACTCGCTCTACAGACCAGGGTGGCCTTAAACTCATGGAGATCAGCTCACTTCTGTCTCCTGGGTGCTGGAGTTAAAGCTGTGTGTCACCACCTTCTGGCTGTCACCACCTCCCGTCCGTCAACAGTCCTTTTATAAAGTACTGAAATTAATCATCACATGATGTCTTTTCATTTAAGTGTTCATAGTGGGAGGAACAACTTAATTAATTAAAGTCAAGATTTAGTGGTTCAGAGCTGTCAAACTAGGTAAGATACTTCCCAACACTTTGTTGGCAAGACTTACTTTTGGTTAGAGTGTCCTTTCTCTATATTCTTAAAGAAGATCATAGAAACGAATAGCAGTTATGTATTGTAGTTAGTGATTTGATTGAGTTCCTTTTGGTTGAAAGAGAAGGAAGCTTGCCCTATCTGGATTTGATAAAGGATTATTTGCTCCTGCAGCTGACAACTCTAACAGGGAGGCTAGTCTAGCTTCTGTTTGGCAAAGGTGCTCTCGAAATACCTCCGGGTTCGTCTCACTCACCACTTCTCTCTTCCACACAGTGGTCTCCTTTTCAAACAGAGTGTCTTCATGAGTGCAAGAAGGCAGACTTTCAAGGCTTCATGATCTCAAGACAGCAGGTCTGTGGTGGAATAGAGAAGCTCTCAGGGTTGGAGAAAGAGTTTAGATAATTTAGAGATAGAGAATGAAGTGACAGGGTGAGATTTGAACATGTTACTCTGGACCAGGTTCTTGTAATCACGGCCCCCTTCCCTCAAGACAGGGTTTTTTATGTGTAACAGTCCTAGCTGTCCTGGAACTCCCTCTGTAGACCAGGCTGGTCTCGAACTCACAGAGATCCGCCTGGCTCTGCCTCCTGAGGAGAGTGCTGGGATTAGAGTCATTCGCCACCACCATCCAGTCCTTGTATTCTCTTTAATAGGCTTTGAGCAGCACAAGAATATTGAATACTGCACACTTGAAAGTGAATTCTCTAAAAATGGATGACTTAGGTTTCCAGATGGATAAAGGATTACACATTTAAAAAATAGGAATTTCATTAACCTGCTTATAACCTTAGCTGAAGGGGACAACATGTTTTGTGCCCCCAAAATGATTTCTACTTCTGTCACTGAACTAGGGAAAGGTTCCTGGATGTCGGGTTGCCTGAACATTGGCCAGTTACTGTGATGTGATATGGAAAAAGCAGAATCTTGGCCCATGAGCTTTCTCTTCTTTGGAATTTGTGTTACTAAAGTCAACACATTCATTCAGGCGCTCCCTGTCTGGCCAGTGTCATGCGCATTACAGGAAGGAAGGACTACAGACAGACAGGAAATTGCAGGTGGGGGATAACTCTAGAAGGACTGAAACAGACTGGTAGAAAGTTGTGAGCACAGAGAGATATTTTGTAAGGCTGGGTCAAGAGGGATTCTCTGAAGAGATGATATTTGAAGATCTGGTGGACCTGAGTTCCAGGCAGAGGGCCCAGCAGGGCTAAGGACTCTAAAGTAGGACCGAGCTTGCTGAGGATGAGTGGGTCACCCTGGAGTAGCATGGTGAAGGAGAGGGCAGCAAGAGCCCCGTTTCACACAGAGAGAGGTGCTCTCCATAGGAGTGGGGGTTTGTTTCCCAAGTGCACTAAGAAGCCTTGAGAACCTGAAGTGCACAACAGCCTGATGTCTGTAAACAGAGGCATTCCTTGAGAGAACACCTCTGAGGGAGAGAAAATGGGGAAGAGTTTTCCCAGGGAGCTGACTCAGAGACCCTGGACCTGGAGGGGCTGGAGATCAGAAACCAAGACCGAGAAGAAGCAGAAACACGCTTCCTGTGAAGTGGAGATGCCCTGGTTCAGAGGGTAGGGCGAGAGAGCCAAAACAGTAGAACGCAGAGGGTGCTCGGAATCCAGCTGTCTCCATGTTTGGTGGCTTCACATCTCCCCTCAAGACTCTGCACAGTGGCTCCTCTGAGGTCTTCACTTCCTTATTGCTCCATTGCTTCTTTCATTAAACCACCCTCTCCTTGAAGAGCTACCTTGAGAGACTTACTAGAAACTAAACCTAGCGAATGAGAAAGAGTGGGACCCAGCGGCACACAGCGTTCTGTAACTTGCCTTAGTTCTCAAGTCAAAACGGGCATCTTTCACAACACTGTTGCAGTGATTACAGCGTCGCCTTGGTGCATATGGTGTCTGTGTTGGATGGACACCTTGTGCTCTCCCTCACCATATGCTCGTTCTGTCCATCTCATTCTGGCCGACCCACAGGTCGTACCTCGTTCAAACCCGCTGCTATAGCCACACTGTGTATTTCTCAGTTTCTGTCTTGGGCTTCTCACACCCCATGTGGGAAATCCGTGGGGATCCACTTAGCGTGTGAGTATGTGCAGACTTGGAAGTGTGACAGTGTTAATCCGCACTGGAAAAGCCTTACCCAGGGGAGGATGGGAGGCAGTGAATAAATGCTCCCCAATACTGCCTCAGGGGCTGACAATTGATGGGGATGTATTCTGTGGTTTTATAGAGGCTCCTACCTGAATAATCACCGGTTTCCAATACTTTCTGGGTTTTTTTTCTTTTTTCTTTTCCAAGACAGGGTCTCTCTGTGTAGCTTTGCGCCTTTCCTGGAACTCACAGAGATCCACCTGGCTCTGCCTCCCGAGTGCTGGGATTGAAGGTGTGTGCCACCACCGCCTGGCCATTTTCTGGTTTTATTATCCATCTTTATAAAATGGATGTCAGTCTTTCACTGCACCTCCTTGGGGTCACCTCTAAAGTAAACTACATCTGTGTGAACACTTGGCTTCAGCCTTCTGAGGATCTCAGGCCAACCTGCACACCCTCTGTATCTCCTTATAATGCACATTTAAACAAATTCCTTTTTTTTTCTTCTTTTTTGTTACACCCCAATTGGAAATACATATTTGTAATTTCTTTAGAAAAAACTACTACATGTGAAATTACTGAATTTATGACTGAATAACACACATACTTTAATTTTTTTTTTTTTTTTGTATTTTCTGGCACAAACCCACTTATATATAACAGTTTCACATGTTTGTTGTAAGAAATTAGCTACTAATCCAGGGTCAAAATCTATCTATAAACCTTCTCTTCCGGGGCTGGTTGTGTGCTCGGTCTGGCTGCCTTCCAGAGCTGACACTAACACTTCTGGCGTGACTCCGGTGGACAGATTAACTCTACCGAAGTGAAGTCTAACACAGAACTGTGTTGGTGGGGTTTGTCTTTGCCCATCACGATTTGAGTCTTTCTACCATGTCAAGGTAAGAAGTAGTGGGGGACCAAGATGTCAGTGGAATGAAAAGACTCTATGTTTTAGGTTTGAGGCAGTATTCCTACTTGAGCAAGCTTTCAATAACTATAAAGACCTTTCATCTAAGTACTAGTGCTTCAAGACCACTGCAAAGATTCCTTTTCCAGATGGGAAAGAAGATGGCGCCAGCGGCGATCTCTGCAACGGTGTCACTGAAAACAAAGTTGTATGTAGTCCCAGGTCTGCTTCCAGACCACTGTCAAAGTCAACCCAGGTTGATTTTCTCTAATGCCCCGTCCTTGACAAGGGCTCCTTCACCTTCACTGCAGTCAAAATAGAGTCGGAGTTAACAAGAAGGCAAAGGAAACAATGCTTAGATATTGTATCAGGTTTGGCTGGTTCTCCTGATTGTACCAGCTTACACATACTTTAGAAAGCCCCACCATGTGGAACACAGGCAAGCAGCTGACTAGATGTGGTGACTGTGGTTTCCACAAAGGCTTGTTCTGTAGATGCCTGGTTAGAACTATGGTTTTGTCTGCAGAAACCAACGTCCTACCTAGAACATTTTGATTTAATAACACTTTCTGTATTATCTTGATCTGTAATAAAAATGTTGGGTCTTGGCCTCCGACCAGAGTGGATTCTTCGTAACGCCATTGTTCACACGGAACAATGAGAGTCTATGTGTGCTGTGTTGATTTAGAATGACTTTTACTGGAACCTAACCCACTAAAAGGGATACTTTTTCCTTGAATTCTTTCTCTCTGGGTGTAAACATGCAGGGGCTGTAGTTAGAGACAATCATAAGGTTTAAATTGCTGCTAGGAAGCATTCCTGATAATGAAGTTTGGACTGCAGAGGCAGAGCCACAACACAAAGGTGGGGGCAGACCAATCAGGGAGTTTTGGGGTGGCAGTGCAGGGGCTGTGGGAAAGCACTTGAAGATTTGAGGAATGGAACTATCTGGGAAAAACTGGACCTTTTGAAACTATAATCAGGTCATAGTGTATGTTATGATTTGAAAGGGGACTCAGTGCAGGTTAGAAGGCTGGGTTAGGCATGAGGTGATGGTCTAGGTGAGTGGGTTGGTATTAGAAGCATGCACAGAAGGGGAGAGGATATACTGGAGGCATTTGAAAAGGTGTAGGATGTGGTATAGTAGAGGGACTGTAGAAGAATGGTCAGGAGGACAGCATTTGTGTTTGCAAGGGTGCAGCCGAGTACTTTGCACGCCTGATTTCCTCCCTCTCCTCGCTCCTCCCTCCCTCCTTCTCTTTCAAAGCACTCCTCCTGCCTCAGTGTCTGGAGTGCTGGGGTTACAAACATGTATCATCATGACTTGACCAGTCCCTCCATCCCCCTCTACAGTTACAAAGCATTGCTTGGCCCAGAGTAGATGATAAATATTAAGTACTCACTGAAATAAGGACACTTATATCACCCAAAGTTACCATCTGTCATTCTAAAACTTACTCTTCACTTGTTTGTTGAGATCCCTACCTGGGATTTACCAACCATAGCTCTGCCCCTCAGCATGGCTGCTTTGGTTGGCTTTGCAGCATGCTACCCTTTTATTTTCTTCTACAAGTAAATCTCAGCCTCCCCAAAGGGTGAGGCTTGTATGGCTCTCCCTTCATCTTTGAAAGCAGGAAGTGATTTGTGTGTAGCCTGGCTACCCACTACCCACTGACTTACCCCACGAAACCATTTGTATTTACTGCCCTTGTGTGCTCTGTGGGGACTAGAAGGAAAGGGTTGCTTTGCCTGGAGAAAGCAGAGGCCTGGGTTTATACCAATGAAACTCCTCAGGAAACTGGGATTTGGGGACTTGAAGGACAGTCTGGAAATCCATAGCAAATGATGAAGGAAGGCTGGAAGAGGATAGGAACGAAACAAGTACAATAAGAAATTTTAAAATGTTATGGGACATTAAGAAAGTGGCAACTTTACTCAGTTGTTGAAACAAAGAGACCTGGGTTAGATCATCTCTAAGTACTTTCCAACTCTGAGTGTATGGTTCTTTTCTGGCTTTAAGTGTATTAAAGATAGTTATAAAAGTGTGTGTGATGGGGTTGGGGATTTAGATCAGTGGTAGAGCACTTGCCTAGCAAGCACAAAGCCCTGGGTTCAGTCCTCAGCTCCGGTAAAAACAAAAACAAAAACAAAAACAAAAACAAAAACAAAAACAAAACAAAACAAAGTGTGTGTGTATTCATATATGATGTATGTGCAGTTGCATATACATATAGAAGCCAAAGGACAACCTTGACTATCATTCTTCAGAAGTCTCCATCTTATTTTTTGAGGCAGGGTCTCTCACTGGCCTGGAGTAGGCCAGGCTGACTGGCCACTGAACCTAGAGGTCTCATTTGTGCCAACTATTGGGATTACAGGTACAATTACTGGGAGTACATGTTATCCTGGCTCTTTAATCTTTATTTATTTATTTGTAGGTTCTGAGGATCAAACTTGGGTTCTTGTGCTTGTATGCTGATATGGCAAGGACTTTATCACCTGAGCCACCTCTCCAGCCACGGTATTATCTATTCACTCCCTGTTCACTCTGGCACCTCCTCAGCTCCCTCTCCATGTTTTATGTTCCCCCAGCATTCTGACTGTGTCCACAACTCATGGCTGACACCTCATTTGTTAAGACTTAATAATGCAGTCTGCTTAAGCCATGAGACACGGCTGCTGTGCTTTGAACTGCTGGTTTGGTGAGGTTGTGAAAAGGTACCTGGAAATTTATTAGGAGCTGCCTCCAACACAAATCAGCCTGTCTGCTCTTCGCTACTGTTTATAACCTACATATTTACACCCACACAGTATTTCCTGAGTCACAACGTTCCACTCAGGACCTGATGGCCCTTTTAAGTCTAGTCCACCCTAGAACTTTCGTTCCTAACATTGATACACAATCCTGTCATAGACATTCAGACTATTCGAGCATCTTCCTGGTAACATTGTCCTCTTGCTGTTAGGGACTGAACTTGTTTGATTTAACAGATTTATGACTGGACCATTGCATCGCCTATGCTGTAATTTTTTTTTATAGTTACATCATTCCCATCTTTGAGAAAAGTCCTTGGTACATAGGTGCAGGATTGCTGAACTTAGATTCCTGTGTGTTTATTAAATTTGAGGAGTGCGTATTCATGAGGCAGACATGGTGTGAGGCCAACAGTGTAGTACTGGCTACAAATTCTGGGTGAATACTGAACCAGCGTGTGGAACTGCAGTAGAACTTTAACCTTTGAGTCCCATAAAAAGGCAGGGTCCTAGGAGAAGAGCATACACGTGTTTAGACACATCAAGCAGCCAGGGAAGGCCTCCCTGCCTTTCTCCCGTGGTTTCAGGTGCCTGGCATTAGAAGCTCTCTCACCTGGGTGTTTGCTGAGCACCAGTGAGCTCTGCTGCTAATGAACCCTTCATTCAAAGCAGAGACTAACCAAGACTTTCAATCTCAGCACCCCCTCAGGGAGAATGTTCCACTGCAGGTGTGCTTCACATAGGAAAATTGGAGCAGAAAACGTTCATCTTCACACACAGCACCAGATTTTAGATTATGCAGACAAAATAAATCTCCTTATCGGTAATGCCTGAAAGGATGCTCATTCATGTAGCCTGACAGTGAGACAAAGACACCCAAGCCAAGTGCCTGCAACTAGACCACATTCAGCCATGCTTCTGAGGGTACTTCTTTCACGACCTATCTTGGGTGTCACAGACATGGGGCTTTCTGAGATGTCTTTAAGGGTCGGTGGCTATAGGACCCAGCAGGCTCTGGGAAAGGTCAGATGTCTGTCTATTAGACATGGCAAGGTAATATAAGCCTTTATCAGTGATGGGATCTTGCCCTCTAGCTTCTGTCTGCCTGTGGTGGTTTCTTTAGAACGATGTTGGGCAGTTAGTGAGTATTGGTTTTGCTTTCATGAAGTCCCATGCTATTGGTGACTAGCGGTTTCTCTAGTCCATCTCCATTCACCCACAAGGTTGTTGCTATTTCTCTCTCAACTCCAGACCAAATGATCCTCAGCAATCCCAGGAAACATAGAGGGGATCATTTGCCTCTTCTGTTCTCTTCCCAGCTATTTATTATACTCCCAGCATCACATTCTGCTTCTCTCAGTCCTGTTATGACTGTCCCGATTTCATATGAATAGTTAGCTGTGTTCCATTTCTTCCCAGCATGTGCTTGAAGTCTGTACTAACAATCTGCGATCAGAGCTTGTTACCATGTGGGTACTTCAGATGGAGTGGGACTGGGTCATCCCAGGGAAGTGTGGGTAATAGAAAAATTTCAGTCACAACTTTGCATTTCAACATAATACTCAAAAGGGGTCCCTTAACTTGGGCTATATGGAGATGTCAAATGTAATCATTGGAACATCTAACTGAATTGCCAGAGGACCTCCCCATCCTGCCCTCTGACATCTCTCAAATCTAGTAAGAAGTCATAACTTGTGTTAAAGAAGAGTTTATGCCAGCTGCACATGGCACAGAGAACACCCAGTCTTTTCTTACTGATTCCTGTGTGGTTTTGTGTGATGGCTCAGGGTCTGTCCTGGAGGAGCAAGCCTTATGTCAAGTTTCTCTAGTGATGGCCTCCCAGATGTGGCAATGGATATTTGGTACATTTTTTTTCTCTAAGGAGCACTGGTACCTGCATTCCTGGCAGATGCTCAGAAACTCTTGATACACCACGAAGAGAGAGGAATTTCAGCTCGTTGTTGGAGCCTTTTTCTCCTTTCTAAACATCTTTGGGAGCAATGCCCTAAGACATTGTCAGTAACAGCATCACACCTGTCCTGGGTATCACTAGCTAGCACATTGACATCTGCCGAGGCAGGCAAGCACAGGGAAGAGCTGTGCAGCCTCTGCAACTTTGCTTAGTTTGAGTTAAGTACGCTTCCCTTTAATAATGCACTTGGCAGCCCAGATTCTTTACATTCACATACCACGTTCACAGCCCTTTCTGAATAATACATCTAGCAACCTTGGACCCCACCTGTATAGGTTTACATGTACAATTCCCTCTGGACAGTGGAATAGGTTTCTCCTCCCAAATGACCATCAGCCTTGGACAATGTCTATTCAATGTAACCCTAGTTCATCCTGGCCTAAGAGAAGGAGGGCTAAGACACCATGAATTGATTCTGGGTACACATGCAGTGAGGCAAAACAGTGTTCTCAAGTCTATATGTAATTAGGTGTGCATATAATTAAAATCAGATGCATTATGGGAAGGGACATGTGCAGTAGAAGGATTGTATGACCTAATCTATCAATCAAAACAGAGAACCACCTTCACTGCGTGTCTTAAGAACCAAACTCTTCCTCTTGAACCCCATAAAAGAATGCTCTGAACAATAATCAGGGCTCTCAAGCGCTCTCCTGCAGCCTGCTGTCAATCTTGACAGTGCACCCCCCCCCCCATGTATTGCGTTGCTTTGCTCTGAATAAAGTTGTCTTGCTACCTTTGCACATCTCTGTGAGCCTCTGTTTCATTTTGGATAAGATGCCAAGAGCCTGGAAGACCCAGCTTAGACCTCAGCCACTGGAAATACTATCACTCCATCCCCACTTTCTTTCTAAGGACTTTTTCTCAATGAAGCTTAGCTGAGGTTAGAAGGAGTAGCTAGTTGCCATGGCTCCTTCTTGATGTTTTCCTTTGAGACATTATTTCCTACTAGAAAGCATGAAGACTTAACTGTCTCCCACTCCTCCATCCTCTAAATACAGACATATTGGTACGTGAGTGGCATGGTGATCCCGCGCCTGCATGGTTGTGATTATGCAAACACTCTCCCAATTATGGGCGCCTTGATAACATTTTCTTCTCGGCACTGCTCTTATCTTCCCTCAAAGTAATAATGTGTAAACAAGTTCCATGTTCATGTATTTGCTGAATTTTCTTTGTGCTTCTATCAGGAGTAATTGAAAACTGTGGCTTGTGGACCAAATACAGTCGCTACCTGCTTCTGTAAGTGAATGTCACTGAAATGCAGCAAAGCTCATCTGTTTGCATACTGTCTACATGTGCTTTCCCTGTAAGACACACACACTAGGTTATTTGATGAAGAGTGATAAACCTAAAATGTTTACTATCTGGCCCTTTAGAGGAGAGTTTGGTCTTCTTTCAGCCTATGTAATTCAGCCTCACACTCTACAAATGTTCAGGATCTTCTCACAAGGCCTTCAGAAGCAGCCAGCACTCTTCTAACTTCCCGACCTGAGGCTATCTCTTTTGGAACAATCTGACTTGGTTTCTGCCCTTTTAGTTTGCACAGGCTGCCCCCTTTTTAACATTTTTTTATTTCCTCTCTCTCTCTCTCTCTCTCTCTCTCTCTCTCTCTCTCTCTCTCTCTCTCTCTGTGTGTGTGTGTGTGTGTGTGTGTGTGTGTGTGTGTGTGTGTGTATGCACTCATGCCACAGGGAATGGGTGGAAGTCAGAGGACAACTTGTAGGAGTTGGTTCTTTCCTTCCTCCATGTGGACCTTGAGTGATTGAGCTCAAGGTGTTTGGTTTGACATCAAGGGCCTTTACCTGCTGAGCTATCTTCCCAGGCCGACTTTTGGCCTTCAACACAGCTCTCTGTCATTTGTCAGCTTTCATCATCCATCTTGAGGGCTCCTGTTGCTCTCCTCTAATGTACCCTTTGTCAGATGTAGCTGATGTCTTATTTTGCCTGTGCTATTCTTTCCTTACATTTTTATTCTCTCTCACTCCTTCTGTCTCCCCTGCCACCCCTTGCGGTGTGTGTGTGTGTGTGTGTGTGTGTGTATGCACATGGGTGTGTGAGTGCCACAGCATAAAAGTGGAGGTCAGAGGACAACTTTCTGGAGTGATTTCTTTCTTTCAAGCATGTGGATTCTGGGAGTTGAATTTGAGTCATCAGGCTTAGTAGCAAATGATCTTTACCCTCTGGGCCATCTTGCCAGCCCTGGAATACAATTTTAGCTTCTTGAAGAAAGATTGGTAGAAAGTCATATTTTTCTGATGCTGCATGTTGACAATTCTGTTTATCCTACCTTCAAACTTGACAAATAGTTTGGCTGGGTATAAAATTCTAGGATGGAAATCTTTTCTTCTGCTTTAGGAGCTATTGTTCTTTTATCTTCTTGCTTCCAATGTTGTTGAGAGGTCTGAGACCACCCAGATCCCATGCTTCCTCCTATATGACTTTGAAAATAAGTCTCTTCAGAGTTCACTGTTTTTTTCTCTTTGTTCTCAGCATTAGGCCATTTCATCATGCTGTGTCTTGCTGTGGATCTATTTTCATCAATTAGGCCAGGCACTTGGCAAACTCTTTTGCTCTGGAAATTTATGTCCTTCAGTTCTGGGAAATGTTCTTGAATTATGTAATCAATGGTTTCCTCCTGTGGCATGATTTAAGGCAGAAATGCTTAATCAGGAGAACGTATAAAATTAACTGGGAAACGTTTTAAAATATGGACTCCCAGGTTCCAATGCTAGAGTTTCCAATTTACATATCCTGGTATGGTATGTATATTTTGGTGACATTCCTATATCAATCTTGAGAAGTATGTCTGTATAGATGTGACTTTGAAGCAACAGTTGTAGACTATGATCTAGTATGTGTGACATCATTAGAGCCAAAGTAGCTGAAAAAATAGTCTCTGCCATCAAGCCTGAGTCCAAAGATTCCTCTGCAACCACTGTACTCAGTTGCTACTATGTAAGTGCTCTGGTTGTGAGGTGTTCATATTTACATTCCCATAGATTGGTTTGTGCTATATCAATTCACATGTGGTTAGATGTATGTCATTCTATCATTGCTCTCAAATATGTCTGTTGATCATTTTGTCTACCCAGTCAGATGATAGCTACACAGAAGAAGGGCAGTCATCCATGGACTTTGAGTCATCTCTAGTGCATGGTACTGGGGTCTGTGGCTCAAATGTTAATGTTCCTGATGAGGACAGTCTGATAGGAGGCATTTATGCATTCTTCTGATTAACTGAGGAGACATACAATAGAGCATAGTGGTGATGGCTAACTCAAATATCCAGAATGATGCTTCTTAGCTGGTGTTATTTTCAGTCAGTTGGGTGACATTATGATGATCCTTCTTGACACTTTGCTTTCAATATCACATAGGGAGATGACAAAGATAAGCTGTTTACCTTTACTTACCCCTGACCGTGGATGCCCATGCATCCCTCTACCAGTCCTGGGTGATGGTATTGGCATACATAACATTGCAATGTATAAAGACATCAATTACTTCTATTTTGTTCATAAGACCCTCCAGGACAGCAGCCTTTCTTTGATCACTTTCCTATTTCCAACTCTCACAGGAGCATTTGACATTGTCTGAGCACTCAGCATAAATTTTGTTGAATGAATTTTTATATTTATGCAGAGTGCTGACTAATTCCCAGGCCAGCAGTTCTTTGGGATGCTGAAAGTTTATTGATTTTCAAAATAGAACATTAAGTTTTTCACACTTCTAAGAGCTATGGTCTTTTAGATGTTTAACCATGAATATTTGTGATCATCTTCAATTATCAAGAGAAGAAATGGATTTGGGACTTTGTGTTATTTGACTTAGGGTCTCTGCTTGTTCCCATTTGATTTAAAAAAAGGCATTTGCTAAATAGTTTCTATTTTTAGGTCTCTAAAAATTCTAGTGTGTAGAGCATTAATTTAGAAATGAAACAAGTCTGGCATAGATAATTCAACCAAGTTATAAAAGTATGTATTGATAAGCATACTGCTATCAAAATGTTTGTTTATTTTTTTTAACTGCAGAATATCGTGTTTCATGTATAACTGAAGCAAGCCTGACATCCACTACAGAGCAGGCTGGCCTCCAACTCACAGAGACCCACCTGCTTCTGCTTCTTTAGTGCTGGGATTAAAGGTGTGTGTTATGCCTAGCTCAAATTATTTTTTGCCTACAAAATTAATCATTTAAACCATTTAAAACATACAATTTGGTGGCATTAAGGATGTTCTTGACAATGTACATATTATCTATGATATCTGTGATGCCATGATCTCGCTCCCAAACATTTCCATCACCCCGGAAGGAAGCAGGAGACATCAAGCAGTCACTTCCTGTCTCTAATCTGCTTTTATTTTCATGAGTTTGCCTTTTAAAAAAACTTTTTATTGATTCTTTATGGATTTTGCATCATGCATCCCGATCCCACTCATCTCCCTGTCCTCTGCAACCTCCCCCCAAAACAAAACTGAAAAGTAAAACCAAAAACCGAAATGAAACAAATAAAACCCAAATAAAAACAAATAAAAAAAAAATCTCGTCATAGAAGCTGTACTGTGGCCCAGTGAGTCACACAGTACACCCTCAGTCCATACATCTTTACTTGTAAGTGTTCATTGCAGTGAGTCATTGGCCTGTTTTGAGGCCTCTGGCTTCTGCTACACCCTGGATAACGGGCCCTCACTGGGATTCCTCTTGGATATCCTTTGTTGCCTTGTGTCATGGAGATCCTGTAGCTTTGGGTATGCAGGTCCATCCCCTTCACATGCTCCAGCAGTTCACAGATGCAGTGGGTGTTGGTGTGGGCTACCTTGTAGTCCTAGTCCTGGGTGGTAGCTGGGTTGGTCAGCCTGCCAGCTTTTCCTCATTGCCATCAGCCAGGGGAGCTCTCCAGCACTGCCCCAGCTAGCTCACCCAGTGTAGCAGACAGCAAGAAGCAGGGCCAGTTCTCTCACACCCCCCGCTTTGGACTGTTACTTTAACTACTCAAAGATATGTTACATTTGTTTATACTGCAGAATATTACCTTAATTGTGTAAAGGTGTCTTATGTTTGTTTTTGCTGCATTTGTTTAATTATGAATAGATGTGTTATTGTTTCACCTTGTCTATCTAACTCACCCGATTGGTCTAATAAAGAGCTGAATGGCCAATAGCAAGGCAGAGAAAGGACAGGTGGGGCTGGCAGGCAGAGAGAATAAGTAGGAGGAGAAGTCTAGGCTTGAGAAAGAAAGAGGAGAGAATAAAGGAGAAAGAGAAGGAGATGCCAGGGGCCAGCAAGGCAGCTACCAGCCAGCAGACACAGTAGGACATACAGAAAGAAAGGTAAGAATCCCTGAGGTGAAATGTAGATAAAGACAAATGGGTTAATTTAAGTTAAAGAAAAATTGCTAGCCGGAAACGAGCATAAGCTAAGCCTGGGCATTCATAACTAATAAGACGTCTCTGTCGTGATTTGGGAGCTGGTTGGTGGCTTAAAAGAAAACCCAGTATATCCCTCAGGTCCAGATCACCTGCACTCACACTCTCAAGTCCAACTCTACTGTTTTGCCGAGGTGAGGTGCACGGCCCACCCTCCAGATTGGTGCATTTGGTGAGGGGCATGGCCGGTTCTTCAATTCTCATGTCCCTGAGGCCAGCTCTTCTTCCTGACTCAGGTATTGGCTGGGGGCTGGAGGCTGGGAAGGTGATGATGGGGGTAGTGAGGTAGTAGTGGGGAGGACATATTTCCCTTACCCTTGCTACCCCATGGCATATGGGGGAGGGGGCAGGGGCAACTCTCCTGCTCTCATGCCCACATCTCAGCTCACCTGCACTCCCACCAACAAGGTCAGCTCTATTTTGCTGCCTAGGTGAGGTGCAGGGCCTGCTCTCCCAAGTGCTACTGCTGGTGGGGCCATTGTCAATTCTCCCTACTCTCATGACCTCAGGGCCTGCTCTCCCACCTGCCACAGGCAGCTAGGGACAGGGGAGGGAGGCATCATGGCATCATCTCTCCCTCACCCACTCCACCATATGGCAGATAAAGGTGGGGCCAGATTTCCCATGTGCATTTGTGGTACCTGATCTCCTGCTACCCCCCCACCCCCCACCCCCGTCAGCTCTACTATGCTGCCTGGGCTAGGTGCAGGGCCCACTCTCTTGAGTGCTGTAGCCAGTGAGGGGCAGGACCAGGTTTTCCCACCTGCAGTAGGTGGTGAAGGTCGAGGGGCAAGGGGCAAGTGTGACAGACCATGGGGTGGGCCAGCTCTCCTGCTGGAGCATGTTCAGGGTTGGCTTGCTTGCATCCCTGCCAGCAGGGACAGCTCTACTATGCTACCCTGGGGAGATGCAGAGCTTGCTTTCCAGAGTAGTGTAGTTGATGAGGGGTAGGGCCAGTTCTCCCTAGTTCTGCAGCACTCTCCTCACTGCTTTTGGTGGTAACAGGAGCCATGGACATCAACACTGACCGTGGCTGCAGCAGGGCCACTGACCCAGACATGGCCCCTGGCAGCAGCCCAGGCCCAGACAACACGATGGCCTTGGGTGGCAGCACAGGCCACTCAGATATGCAAGGCCTTGGCAGACACTCAACCCTCAGGCACTAACCTGGCCCAAAATAGTGGCCTAAGTCCTTGATGTCCAAGTGGTCCTTAGTGGCACTTTGGGCCATGGACATCAATAAAGACCCCAACTATGATGGACCCAGACATAGTCCTCAGCAGCAGTCTGGGTTCAGATGTCACCATGGACCAGGTTGACAATGCATGTCACTTAGATTGGCATGGACCCAATGGCTCTCAAACCCCCACATGGCCTGAGGTGTGGGCCCAGATCCTAGGCATTCGCACTGCTATTGATGGCAACAGGAACCTTGGACATCAGTGCAGACCTGTCTGCAGCAGTGTCACAGATCCAGACATGGCTCCCACCACAACTCAGGCCTGTATGATGCCCTGGCCCCAGGGGACAGTCCATGTTACTCAAGTCAATATGGGCCAAGCAGCAGCACAGTCCTCGGGCACCAAGATCCTGGGCATCAGTGTGGCCTTTGGTGGCAACATGGACCACAGATGGCACAAACTCAGGCTGCAGTAGGATCTCGGACCCAGACATGGTCCTTGGCAATACCCCAGGCCCAGATGTCATTGTGGCCCTAGTTGGCATTGCAGATCTCCTAGATCCCTATGGCCCAAGAGGTGGTGTGGCCTCCAAACACCAACATTCCCCCAGGTGGTAGCTCAGACGCTGCATATCCTCTCAACCTTTGATGGTAATAGGAGTCACAGGCATTGACACAGAAACTGGCTCACGGCCACAGTTCTGGACCAGATGACATCATGGTCCCGGGTGGCAGTGTAGGCCACCCAGGTCTGTATAGACCTGGTGGCAGCTTGACCCTCTAAGACCAACATGGCCTCAGCTGTCAACCTGGATTGTGGGCATGGTGCTTGGTGGTAACAGTAGGAGCCATGGCCATCAACTCAGAGCTTAGCCACAGCAGGGTCATGAACTCAGACATGCCCCTCCCCCCTTCTCCAGCAGTCTGGGTCACAAGAGACATGGATTGGCATGGCCCCTGTGGGGCACATCTCTTGGACATTAGCTTGGTCACAGGTAGTGGCCTAGACTCTGGGTGTCCATAGGGCCCTGGGTGGTAACAGGAGTCACAGATATCAACACAGATGCCCACAGTTGCATCGGAGCCATGGACCAAGTCATGGCCCTTGGCAGCAGCCCAGGCCCAGACATCACCATGGCCCTGGGTGGCAAGCAGAACATCTACCTCAGCCTGTTCCCTATCTCCTTTGTCTCTTCAGACCTGCCTCTCTCCTCAGCACATAAATCATTCTGTCCTCTCTCTCTCCCATTTTGCCATCCTGTACTCATTCACCATAATGGTGCCTGACTGCCTGGTGCCAGAAGCCTGGCAGACTCATTGGTGAAATTCTTCCCGTCCTAGGTCTAGAGACCTGGGATAGAGCTTTACTTGTCATCCATAGCCTGACAGGCCTAGGAGTTTGCTTTTTTATCCTTGGTTTTTCCTGTAAATGGGATGATAAATACATTATGGATTTTTTGTAATTGGCTCCTTTCATTTAACAAAATGTCTTCAAGTTTCATCTTTTCAGACTCTGTGAAGAGTGCTGCTTCAGTCTCTGTGGGCCCCTATAACCACTGCCAAGTTGATTCTGTGGGCCATGTTTTCCTGGTGTCCTGACCCCTATGGCTCTTATAATTTTTCCTCTCTTCTGCTAGGTTCCTGGAGCTCCAAGTGGAAGGAATGGGATGAAGACCTCCAATTTGGACTCTCTCTCTGCCTAATGTTTGGCTGTGGGTCTCTGCATCTGCTTCCATCAGCTGCCAGAAAAAAGCATCTCTGATGTCAATTGGGCTAGGCACTGATGTATGAGTATAGGAGAATATCATTAGGACTCATGTCATTGATCTTTATTTTTCAATCCCAGATCTCTGGGCATTCAGCCTCCAGGTCCTGGTCATCCAGGCAGTGTTGGGAATGGGCCTCAAATTAGACCAGTCATTGGTGAGGCACACCCACAAGTTCTGGGCCTCCATTGCCCCAGCATATCTTACAGGCAGGAGGTTGAAGGTTTTGTGGCTGGGTTGGTGTCCCAGTCCCACCACTGGGAGTCTTGCTTGGTTGCAGAAGATGGATGATTCAAGCTCTGAATCCTCCATTACCAGGATTCCTCACTAGGGTCACTCTTGTACAATCCTGGGAGTTTCTGCTATACTAGGTTTCCTACTGGGCTGCCTCTTACTAGGTGACCTCAGCCTGGATGAGGGTTTCAATTCATTTTGTTTTAAAATTTTATTTATTTGTTTGTGTGTTTGCTTACCTGAGCTCATGTGTACTGATGCCCACAGAGGCCAGAAGAGGGTGTTGGATCCCCCGGAATTGGAATTAACGGGACTATAAGCCTTCATGTGAGTGCTGGGAACTGAACCCAGGTCCTCTGGAAGAGCTGCAAGTACTCTTAACCACTGAGCCATCTCCCTAGCCCCGAATCCCTGTTTTCAATTCTTTGGAGCATATACCTAGGTGCAAATTGCTGGACTCCAAGGTGATTTTCTGTTTGGTTTGTTGAGTAACTAACTGATGAAGTTATTCACTGGTTCACATTCCCACCAGCAATGTAAGATATTTCCAATTACTCTGTATCTCAGCCAACAATTATTTTCTCTCTTGACAATGTTTTCTGACTTGTCTGCTTCATTCTCTTTTCTCTTTTTCTTCAAAGATTTATTTATTTTTATTTGTGTGTGTGTGTGTGTGTGTGTGTGTGTGTATCTGCATGTAGTATGTGTACAATGTGCATGTAGGTGCCTCAGAGGCTGGAGGAGGGTGTCAGAGCCCCAGACTAGAGTTACAGGAAGTTGTGAGCCAGTTGATGTGGTTCTGGGAACTGAGCCCATGTCTGCAAGGGCTCTATGCACTCTTGACTCTGAGTCATCTCTCTAGTCCCTGCTCTTCTTTAACTGCATTTATGAGTGATGGGAAGTAATGGGTTACACTGGGACATCTTCATCCATGAAGCTAATCAGTCATTGCTCCTGCTACTCAATTTTTCTTCTCTCATCCCCCAGTCCTCCCTCACTTCTCAGATAGTTCCCTTTCTATTTTTACATCTTTTTAGTTTCAATTGCCTATTATTATTATTATTATTATTATTATTATTATTATTATTATGTGTGTGATGCATGTGAGAATGTGGGTGCATTTTGCTATGGTGTGCCTGTGGAGGTGAGAGGATTAACTGTGTGGAATTAGTTTTCTTTTTCAACCTTGTTGTGGTTTGATGGAGAATGGCCCCCATAGTCTCCTGGGTCTGAATACTTCTTAACTTCATATATTTGAATGCTTTTAACCAGGGAGTGGCATTATTTGAAAGGATTAGGAGTTGTGGCCTTGTTGGAGGAAGTATTTGAGGTTTCAAAAAGCCCATTCCAAGCCCAGAGTCTCTGTTCTCCCGCTGCCTGTGGATCTGGATGTAAAACTCTCAGCTACTTCTCCAGCACCATGTCTGCCTGTGTGCCACCACACTCCCTGCTGAAATGATAAAGGACTAAACCTCTGAAACTGTAAGCAAGCCCCAATTAGATGCTTTATTTATTTGTTTGCTTAATTTTTGGTTTTTCCAGACAAGGGTTTCTTTGTATACCTCTGGCTATTCTGGAACTTGCTAACTCACAGAGCTCCACCTGCCTCTGCCTCCCAAATGCTGGGATTAAAGGGTATGCCACTACTGCCCGGTAAACATTTTCTTTTATAGGGGCTGCCTTGGTCATGGTGTCTCTTCAGAGCAATTGAACTGTGACTGAGACACTGTCCTGTGAACTCCAGGCATCAAACTCAGCAGGGCTGTCAGGTTTGTGTTCCAAGCACTTCTACCACCTTGCTATCTCTCCAGCCCCTTTAATTTTAATCTTTGGTGTAAATTCTTATCTCTCTGTTGGGCATATTTATAACACCATATTGTTATTTTTTATACCATTTATTTTATGATTACATATTTTGTGGGACAGTTTTGACTTCCAAACCACTTATCATTGTGGTGTGTGTGTGATTTCTGGCTGAGTTAAGTGGTTGTCTATCATGGTGCCACAGTGTCTGTGAGGCAGTCAGACAACTTGTTGCCACTGATCACTATGGATAGTTTTCATCTTCTTGAGGATTATTTACAGGTTTAGAGCTGCAGTGGAGACTCTTCTTGGAGATATTTTTCTTTCTATTTTTTTATTTATCAACATCCAAATAACTCCATGCCAAGGGATATAAGGTGAAGGATCATTCTTTGTGTTACAATGTCAGAAGGAATATATTTGTAGGAAAGGCTCTGTTGTTGAAAGGAACCAGCGACTTCCTCCATTTGGAAAGGATTTCAGGCCACAGTGTTGTGGCATGTCTAAGACTTTCCCTGTCTGTTTTGTGATAACAGTTTCTCCTTGGAGAGACAAGTTTTCGGGATAAGACACATGAGGCAGCAGTGTTTACACATGTTGTTTTGTTCAGGCCAAAGATACTGACCTAAGCTTCAGCATACATATTTAAAACAGTTATTCTTTCCTTTTTGAGAAAGTTTGCTTAGGGGTGATCAAAGCTGTCCACATTTTCAACTGTCACAATCTGCTTTTGGAATTCACAGGAGGCCTTGAGTTAATGACAAAGATCCAGTGATAAAGGCAAAAAAGAGCAATCAGTGCAAGAGATCCCAGCACTCCAAAGGCAGAGGCAGGTGGATCTATGTGAGTTCAAGGCCAGCCTGGTCTACATGGAGCGTTCCCAGCCAGCCAGGACTACATAATGAGGCCCTGTCTCAATAAGTGAAAAAAAAATCATCTATCCATTAGTGTTATAGGTTAAATGCTGGGCTGTCCTTGCCTTTCTCATACAGTTCCCCATAGAACACACAGATAGAAACCAATGTATGGAAACCATAGCAATATTCATGGATGCTGTATCATTTGGAAAGGAATATATTTTTATTCCAAAGGAAATAACCAATACTCTAAGCTGTCTCTGAGGATGATGGACAGTTTTCAATGTGTGAACAATTCACCTAATCGTGACAGAAATCATTAGTTGTGTAAGGACATTGAAGAGTGCTGTGGATATAGCTCACTTGTTAGAATGCTTTGCCTAGTTTGCATGAAGCCCTGGGTTAGATCCCCAGAACCACATAAAACTGGACATGGTGACTCGTAACCCAAGCACTTGAGGGTGGAGGCAGGAGATTCAGAAGTTCAAGATCCTTGGCTACATAGCAAGTTTGAAGCCAGCCTGGACCGCATGAGACCCTGTCTCAAATTTAAAAATAAATAAATGAAAATAAGAAAGAAAATTAATAAGAAAAATAAAAAATTTTAATAATAAAATTCATAGGGAATAAAAGGCAAAGAAAACATACAGTAGTTTTTAAAACATAAACTTTTAATATGCAGCATTGTGCCATCACAGACACACAGGCTGTCAGAGAGTGGGTGATATTAATTGAATAAAGCCAAAGAGAATAAAAGGCTATAAAACAAGTGAACCAAAGTATTTTAAAAGACCAGATAATCCAAGCAAATCTTTAATGGTTATAGCTAAAGGAACTGGAGTTCTGTATGGATGGGCAGCTCAACAGTAACCTCACAGTGCCTTAGTTCCAGGTGCCAAGATGAGGTAAGGAAGTGGGGTGATGAAGAGAAAGGGATTGAGAGGAATGTAAACAAATATGTGCAGCACAAAGTGTGTACAAAGGTCACGAGAGGACAGGAGGAACAAGAGGAGGAAGCCATCCACTCTCAGGGATGGTGCAGCAGAGGAACTCAACAGAGCAAATGCCACAAGCTCAGTTTTGAAATCCATTCGCATGAGGAGACAGTGGATGAGGACTCTGTGGGCAGCTAGGTGTCATTGGCTAGGAAGTAGAGGCCTAAGAAAGAAGCTTAGGTTTTCCAGTGGTCAGTGGCTGATACAGACACTCACAACTGGTCCAAGTGCTGGCAGCAAGTGACTGAGAGCGCTCAGCTCTAAATGGGACAGCGATTTCAACCTCCTCCCCAGGCTCAGAGAACATCATGGAAGAGGGGGCGGAGAGACCTTCAGAGCAGAAGGAAGGGGAGGAGGACTGTGGGATGCTGTCTTCTGTACACGACAGGACCATGCACTCATGAACTCACCGCAGCTGTGGTTACCTCTACAATATGCACAGGATCAAGCTGGTCAACATAACAGTGTGGAAGGATGGAAGGGAGAGGGGCTCACAAGCCCTCACCCCACTGAGGAGCTATTTACAGTTGATGGCTGCTAGTGAGAGAGTCATTTTTCTTAGGGCATGTGGCCCATTCCCCAGCGGATGGCTCCACTGGCATGTGCATATCAGTAACACTGATTGGACTCAGTGGATTAGTTTAAAAAAAAAAAAAAAGACATGCTAGGTGTGCTCATACATGCTTTTAATCCCAGCACTTGGGAGGCAGAGGCAGGAGGATCTCTTTGAGTTCAGACCAGTCTGGTCTACAGAGTGAGTTTCAGGACATCCAGAATTACATAGAAAGATCCCCCCCTCTCTCACACACACACACAAATCCAAATGCAACACCTTCCCCCAACCCCCCAAAAAAATCAAAGCTCTAAAATCCCTCAGAACCAATCAAACAAAAAGTGGACATGAAGCTGAGAGGGGATTGTTGAGAGAGGGCCCTGGGTGGGGAGACTGGAGCAGGAGGGTTCTTAGTTGCCTCAAAGGGCTCCCAGAACCCATAGTTGACTTTGTGTGAGCAAGAGATCTCCATCGGGCGACTGAGATCGCAGGTCATTCTGTGTATAGCATTGTCTACTCTGGCAAACACATAATCTTACAAGTCTCTCCCAGAGCATTTGTCACAAAATAAAGACACTGAAGGAATGACAGACAGAGCAGTAGGGGCTCTTTGGGACTAACGAGGAACTCTGGGGTAAACCATGAAGCTTCTTAAGCTTTCAGACATTGTTTTAATATCAGAACATGTCTTTTCCCTACATGTTTGCAGTTTCTTTAAATTTGCAAAACGGGTACTTATTACCCTCGTGACAGAATATTGTGAAAATTAAGAGATGCCATATGTAAAATGTCTAGACCATCGCCTAGCACATAGCAGCGCCAAAACCCTCCTGGGAGAGTATCAGAAATTCTATCCCATAATTAACGTCGTAAATTTCTGATGCGATTCACAGATGGGTGTTGTTTACACTGGTGACATCTCGTAATTTGAAAATTCTGAACTCTTTAATTTCACTGCCATAGTCTCTGTCGGCCATGCCCAGGTCGATGCATGGATAAATGCTCAGGAAATAATAGCTATTGTTACTCCACTGCTGTTCTTTAAAAGGAAGTGAGAGCAGAACTGCCCCTGTGGACACTGATTAGGCTCCAGGTTCGGCCAGGGTGCCTGGCTCTACCCTGCCAAGGCTGTTAGCTGGGTGATGGTATGCAATTGATTGGGTCCACGCCAGAGTAATTTGTGCCAAAGACCAGGAGAGCCTGATGGAACCAGGAACATGACTGTGTTCTGATCATGCTAACTCTCAAATTACTTCTCTCTATAAACAATCACAGGAAGTGTTGGATGTGGGTGGGAAGGTGGATTTTCCAAGACCCCAGATCATGATTCCACAGTTCTCAGCTTCGCTGCTGGGTAACAATGGGAGTTCTGAAGAAAGTTTAATTTCCCTACTTTTAAATGGAATACTTTGGATTAGTGGGCTCTTTTCTTGGCCTAGTATTCACACACACACACACACACACACACACACACACACACACACACACACGCTTTTAAGGGTCATTTTCCTAACTTTTTGTTATGGAAACATAATGGAAGGCCCACACGACTCAATCTTTGTGCAAGGATGAATTCAAAAGCATGGTCTGATGCCTAAAAAGCAGTTAGGGTTCCTGAGCTATTTTTGTACTCTCAACAACCTGAAGAGGGAGGTGCACATGTATGTTTTTGTAGGGGGGGGATACTCTTTATAAACTAGCATTTTCGGCATATAATTCACAAGCTGTACAAGTTACCTATTTAAACTGATTAATTCAATGGCTGTTAGGATGGGCTATGCGATTTTCATGTAGAATAAAGCATCTTAGGGTTTTCCTCTTTTATTACTTTTTTTATCTTCTTCCACACAAATATCAGGAGGTCTTTAGACCTCACAATCTGCAGATGCCTGTGCTACACATACAAATTCCCATATTTATTTGCATGTCTCACCTGCCTTTCTGGTTTGGGCCTCCTTTCTCCTCTGGCTATCTTTCTCAAGTCTTTAATGTATACATCAGCTGGGACTTGTCCACTTCTCTCTTTCCTCTTTATTTGCCTGTGATTTGGATTCTGAACATCAAAGGAGAATTCTTGCACAACCCAGACAGGAAGGAAATTTCTCCTTTTGACTTAAGTGGGGATGTAGCTGGGGGTAGAGGGAGGAGCCTGTGGGCCTGTACCTCTTCCTTCCCTTCCCACCCCAGGACTTACTCTCCTCTTGCCTTATTCTCTACAGCTCAGTCAGCTTTGGAAATGCATGTTGCTTACAAGGAAGGCCCAGTGTCTCAGGGGACAAACTGGAATTAATTTCGAGCAGATTGACACAGATTCCACACATCTCATTTGTGCTGTGAAACAGTTTTTACTTGTCTTCCTTTTGAGTCCTATTTAAGGCAAATGCAGCTCTTGATGGCATCTCTGGGGTGCTGTGGGTGTGTCTGCATTGGCAGGCTTGTCCCTGCCTGCAGTAGCAGGCCCTTGACTGATAAGGCCACACCAGGCCTCTGGCTCCTGGGAGGCCACAGCCACATGGTATAAAAAGCTCTCTCTGACCCAGTTCTTTGGCATGCTGTATTGTTTTACTGAATCTTATTCTGATGAAAATCAACTAAGAAATAAATATTTATTAAATACCCGCTGTGTTCAAAACCTACCTTAACTATCCTGTGTAATGGTTGATCCTTAGCCCCATATAGTTTAAAATGAAAGCATGTACATGAGCAAATTGACATTACCATATTAGAACTATACAGAAACATAAGCTCTAGACAAAAGAGAATTTCAAACTAGAAAGTATCTTTCAAGAGCTTGATTAATGAATACTATGTTGCACGTTACAGTTTTCTAATACAGAGAGACATAAGTAGATAGTTTGAAGGGAAATAGGTTCTGCTTAGAAATGATTGTTGGCATTTTCACCAATGTTCTTTGAGACATCTTGCTATGCCATATATTACACACACACACACACACACACACACACACACACACACACACACACGACGTTACATAACAAGATACTACTTAATATTTGTAACCTGCCCCCTGCCCCCAACTCAGCTTTATGTTAGGAACTGTTTTCCCCATCAATAAATATAGACGGATACAATTATATTGATGATCATAGAATATCTCATTAGATCACCATCATGAATTTAGTTAGTCCACTATTGGTAGACACTTAAAGTATTTCATCACTTAAAATGTTCCATTTAGCCATCACTTATGTGTACATGGTGCCATTGGTCTTCATGTGATGGAAGAAAAGGGACATTTAAACTTGGAATGTGCACTGCCATGCATGCCTCAGGATCCACATTACCTTGGATCAGCCCCTGCTGCTCATCTGCCCTGGTCTCCTGGGTCCCGAAGCACTTGGGATGGAACCAGCCTGTGACCTCTGTACTATAGCTATGGAGTCTGGGTTCCTACCAGAGGTAGTGGGACAGGAGCTGAGTCACCTTATTAACAGGTGACAGAGATTGGCGGCAACTACCTCATTTCCTTGGCCGGCTGTGGCATGGTTGTAAGCAGTGTTTTCAACTGACTCTGGAAAATTCAACTCAGCGTTGGGCAGTGATCTCTGGTCTGTGGACTCCTTTCCTCCCACCCACACCCTTGTTTGTTTGTTTGTTTAGACAGGGGTTCTCTGTGTGACAGTCTTGGCTGTCCTGGAACTCGCTCTGTAGGCCAGGCTGGCTTTGAACTCACAGATATCCCACTGCCTCTGCCTCTCAAGTGCTGTGATTAAAGGCATGCAGCCGCCACTGCTGCCCAGCTTTGTCCCTTCTTATTAACCGACTTTGCCCCCCCCCCCCCCCCCCCTTGCTGGGCTCTCTGGGAGCTTTTCTCAGGCTCAGGATCTGCTTTTGGTGAAACTCTTTAAGGGCAACCTTTATGTTACAGATGTAAAGTGTGGTAGGCAAAGCAGGGCACCCCCATCCAGGGTGCCCACATCTTCCTCCCTGGAACCTATGAAAACGTTCTGTCACATGGCAATAAGGACTGTGGATGTTGTCAAACATGTAATCATGTACAAGAATCTTGACCTGCAGTGCTGGTGAGATGGCTCAGAAGGTAAAGGTGCTTGCCACCAAACTTGTCAACCAGCTCTGGGTCCCTGGGACCCACCGACAGAAAGAGAATGGACTCTCACAAGCTGTCCTCTGATCTCCACAAATACATTGCAATATGTACATGTGCTTGTTTCTGTACGCGCGCGCGCGCGCGCGCACGCACACACACACACACACACACACACACACACACACTAAATAGATGTTTTATTCAACTAGAAGTCCAAATATAACCACAAAGGTCCTGGACAATTAAAGAGAGGCAGGAGGAAGCCAGAGAGAAAGATTAACAGTCACAGAGAAGCAGTGTGGTGTCTGAAGATGAAGGAGGCCATGAGCCAAAGAGAGTGGGTGGTTGCTGGAATCTGGAAGAGACAAGAATCTAGTCCCCCCTACACACAGCCTCTGTAGGGACCAGGGGTGTCCCAAGTCTATTTTAGTTCTTTGCCATCTGGACTGGGCTTTGAGCCTACATAATTGCCCTAACACTGTGGTAACCTGTTACAGCAGCAGTAAAACCTAATACAGAATGCTAAAGAATGCAAGGTGGCTTGATGCTAGAGCATCGCATGGCTGTGTGTGGTATTCCAAATCGGGGCTTGAGCCAGGAAGGCCAAGAGGAGCAAATAAGAGATGGACCAGTCAGGAAGAGCATTCCTTCCCCCTGAGCAGAAGCCACTTTGCTTCGGTTAAGTTTAGAGTGGCTGACTCACTGTCTCCTAACAGAGGCTCCTGGCCAGAGAGCCTCCCAACAGGCTGGGGGTTTGTGTATTTTAATTTACGTGAAGATTGTGTTACATTTCTTAAAACCTTAACACATATAAAATGTATCTGAGAGAATGAAAAGCTAAAAAAAAATCCACTGGGAGAATTCTTGGATTCCACTTGCCTGTGGACCTAATGCAATTGCCTGAACTAGGATCTGGGAATCCACATCTACAATCAGGTTATGGGCTGGGGGTGTGGCTCAGTTGGTAGAGTGCTTGTCTGCCTAATAAGTATGAAGTGCTGGGTTTGGCCCCTGGTACCGCCTAAACCGACCTAAGTAGCAAACGCCTGTAGTTCCCAGAATAGTGAGGTTGAAACAGAAAGATCCAGAATTCAAGATCATTGTTGTCTTGGGCTGTATGAGACTCTATTGAAATAAACAGAAAAATAAAAAACGAAGTTATCCTGACATGCATAGTTGCAGAGGACTATCGAAGCGCCTGTCCTTGGGGGCTGGATATTCACGCCTCACCTTGTTAGGTGATGCAGGCAAGGTCAGAAGGGAAGGAGCTCACTTGGAGTTTTCTACTGTTGTTTCTTGATCCAAAATCATAGTTTTGCTTCTGTTGGGGACAGGGAGTCCCAGCCATCAGTAGCATCAGCCAGTAGCTCTTCACTTGACATAGGGAGGGTTACCTGTGTCACCTGGGACACAGCATCAGGCCCCTGAGCCCCTGAGTGTGTCCGATATTGTAGCTGGGGCTGCCTGCAGTGGCATTTCATCATCTGGCTGCTGGGCACGCTCCTTCCCCATGACCTTGGAGAATGGGGGCATTGTGGCTGCTGCCGACTGGAAGCTGCAAACTCCAACATTTAGAATATCTCAGGGATTACAGATGTGCCCAGGGTGCCCTCCCCCAGTGAGGGCCAAAGAGGTCACCTTCAAAGAATGCTTGCCTTTGTCTCCAGGCGTTTTGAAGGGGCCTCTGCTTGTCTAGCTCTGTGCAGCTCTGAAATGTCAGGAGATAAGAAATGCCTCTCAGCATGGAGGCTTCCAGACACATATGTGACAAGAAGTTTGGCTCGAGCTTTACAAGTGTCAGATGTCTAGGAGAAAGCAATATGGGTATAGTATTTCTGGTGCTATTTTGGTACCTTGTACATGAGCCTGCAGCATTAGAAAAACTGCTTCTCAGCTTTGGGTGATAGCCTTGCTGGCGCTCGGCATGCATGTCTGAAAGTACAGTTGGGTGACATACTAGTTACAGGCCACAGAAAGTTGCCTACAATCAGGGAACAGGGTTTTGAGGGGATGCCCTTGAGGGGCCCAGACATCTCACATCTTGTGGTGACTTGGGTGGCATGGCCGCAGAGACTTTCATCAGATGGTACCATGGAGGTTTTAATCAGCTCTTGCAATGCCCTGAAAAGTTGGTAAACACAATATCCTCACCTTTCAGGAATGGTGAGAGGTCCAACAGAAAGGGCCATACATGCAGTCAGTTGACTTATTGCTGAATGTATCAGATGGGTGACATCAGAACCATATTTTTCTCTGTGTAGCTCAAGAAATCTGTCTTCTGGCAGGAGAGCATTTTGGGTTCCTGGTGACCTGCTGAAAAGATGACATTCTCTATCTAGCTATCCCTTAGTTAAGAGTAAATGCTTAGGGCACTTGGCTTAATGGCTGTCATGACAGTGAAGAAAAGATGGATAAGGAAAGAAAACAAAACACAGTGATGCAGATTGTTATGGCACTAATGTCCAATGAAGTGTTTAGATCTAGTCTGAGTGGTAATACACTCTACTCACCCAGAATCTTATTACTTATTTTTTTAGACAGGGTCTCCCTATGTAGCCCTTGCTGGCCTGGAACTCTGTATGAAGACCAGGCTGTTTTTGAACTCATAGAGACCCTCCTGCTTCTGGTGTCCAAGTGCTGGGATATGAAGGCATATAAATATGGTGGTATTTGCTCCTCCGCCCATGATCTTGGGCAATAGGCCCTGAAGGAGGCAGTGTTTCTTGCTGATGTATGTAACCTCTTAAAAGGAAAGAGAGAAGGGTCATGAACCCCTTTTCTCTGTTGCCTGCTTCCCGGTCTGATCAAACTGTCATGTAGATTTGCTCCCAGTCAGAACAGAGGACTACTTTAGCTGTTTACTCATATTCGTGAGTATATTTTCTCAATTTATATCTTTTTTTTTTTCTTTTTCGAGACAGGGTTTCTCTGTGTAGCTTTGCACCTTTCCTGGAACTCAATTGGTAGCCCAGGCCGGCCTTGAACTCACAGAGATCCGCCTGGCTGTGCCTCCTGAGTGCTGGGATTAAAGGCATGCACCACTCAATTTATATCTTAATAAGTCCCTATTACTCATTAAATAGATTCACATGGATTGATCTTAACATATACTTCCATGCCCAGCTTTAAATTTCATTTCTACTTATTCACTTATTTAAAATCCAGTGCTGAGCTGTGGACATCATAGTTTATTAAGGTCAAGAAGATCATAATGGAGAGAGAGAGTCTTTTGAATGATCCAAATGTACTGTCTTAGGGTTACTATTGCTGTGAAGAGACACCTTGACCACGGCAACTCTTATAAAGGAAAACATTTAATTGGGGTACCTTACAGTTTCAGAGGTTTAGTCCATTGTCATCATGGAGGGACATGGTAGCATGCAGGCAGACATGGTGCTGGAGAAGGAGCTGAGAGTTCTTACTGAGGTACCAGGCATGGCTTAAGTATATATGCGATCTCAAAGCTCGCCTCCACAGTGACGTACAAGGCCACACCTCCTGATAGTGCCACTCCCTATGAGCTTATTGGGGACACTTATATTTAAGCTACCACCTGTGTGAAGGGTAAAGAAAGGCCCAATTATGAACCTGCAGGAAGAATGAAATCTATTCTGTAAACATATGACAGTCTTGCTTTATAGCAGATAATTTTCTTTAAATGAAAGTGGATTTATTTTATCTCAGAGCATGAAGAGTTTAAAGAGTCATAGAAAAGGATTTTTCGGTGTGGTGGATGGTTACTCAGAAGAATTAGGCTCCCCAGAAAGGATCCCCACTTTTGAAGTTCACTTTTGATTAGACTAAATCAAGCAAGGTCTGACAGGGTTAACAGCTTCTGATGGTTTCCCAGAGCCCTGAAATAGGATTCTTGTTAGTGATGGTAGCTAGTGAAAAGTTCAGACACACAGAAGACTTGCAAACCTGCTGATGTTGTGATTGTCTTGCCTCAGGCAAGATCTTAACACTTATTCTCCAAGTACTAACAATGCCCTCACAAGTCTATTCTTAATGTTTGTTCAATACAGTTAAATTGGATTTTTTTCTCATCATCACAAGGTTTATGAACAACAGCAATTTTATTTTAAATTACATATGCATGCTCACAAATGGGTGCAGTGCCCGCAGAGGCCAGAAGAGGGCATCAGGTTCCCTGCAGCTGCATTTGTAGATTGTTGTGAGCCGCTTGATGTGGGGCTGGGAACAGAACTTGGGTTCTCTGAAGAAGCAGTCTGTACTCTTAACCACTGAACCATCTCTCCAGTCCCATGTGTCTTACTTCTTCTAAATGTCTTACTTCTTATTCAAATACCTGCTCAGACTTCCCCTGTCTATTTCAACTAAAATAAGATTTCCGCCCCCCTTCTCATCTCCCCCATCCCCTCTGTTTGATCCTATTTTCTTTTTCAGAGTATTAACCGGAAAGTGATTTGTTATTGTTAAAAATGTAAGATTTAGCTGGACATGATGGCACATGCCTTTAACCCCAGCACTCTGGAAGCCAAGGCAGGGGGATCTCTGTGAGTTCAAAGTCAGCATGGTCTACATAGAGAGTTCAGGACAGTAGGACTGTATGAAGAGACATTGTCTCAAAGCAAACAAACAACACTGTAAAGCTTGTCTTCTGTTAATAGCTGGTTCCTTGGGGACAATGACTTTGCCTTGTTTTTGTTGACTCTTTATGCCCAGAATGTTACCTGGTACCTGGGAGGTTTTTACAAGACACTTGTTGAACCAACCTATGATTGAATACAGACATAGTCACCTGTCCATGAAGATACACAAAGCCAACTTCAGAAACCTATATGTATTTTTACACTCAAATTTATATATATGGAAACAAGCCATGATTCCTTTTTCTTTAGATAACTGTATTTTGAAATTTCTTTGAATGATGTTACAAAATTATTCCTCATTTTAATGTCATCATAACATTGTAGTTCCTAATCCAAGGAGTAGTTTTGAAACAAAACAATAAAGCGTTTTTATTGAAACACGGTCTCATGTAGCTAGAGACTAACCTTGAACTTCTGATCCTCCTGCCTCTACCTCCTAAGTGTGGGAATCATGTGCTACCACGCCTGGCTTGAAAAGGACAATTTCTGTGAGGTGATTGGAGCTAGCAGAAGGGTGACAACACATCAAGAGAGTTATATTGTCATTCTAATTAGTGTTGTGAAAAAGTGAGAGCCTCACAGTCCAGTCAGTGTCCTGGGAATCACCAGACCCCCAGGTGATTAGGGACCCAGAGCCTAGTGAGTGGATCAAGATCGTGTAAAATACTATGTGCATTGGTACTGCACAGTACAACACCTGGTCTCATCCTGAAATCTCATTTCTTCATAGAAGATTCAGGATGGGTGTGAGGCCAGCTTACATATGCTATTACAATTATTCATAGATCTACAGACTGCAGAAAAGTCCTGGGCCCACCAAAACAATTCTTTGTGTATAAAGACAAATAAAAATTTCCTCTTTGTGGCTAAATCATACCAAATCTTATGAAAGTGATTTTTGGTAGCTCTGTGAGGTAGTGTTAGGGGCTCTGTGCCCTCATCCAGGTAGTCAGGGCTGGACAGAGGCCTCCCATTAGCTGCTGAGTGTGGTGCGTAGAAGGATGGCTCCCCAAAGATGCACTGATCTTCAGAGCCCGTGAAAGTGTTATGTCACATGACAAAGAAGAGCTATCATTGAGGTGGATCAGTGTTGTTGTGAGTTGACTTTGAGGTGGGCAGATGGTCCAGGATTATCTGGGTGGACCCAATATAAACATGAGATCCTTAAAGGGGGGCAGGTGGAAGAAAACATCACTATATAGTGACTTAGAAAAGAATGGCTTGCCTTTGTTCAGTTTGAAGCTGAAAGAATATTATGAATCAGAGAACAGCCCCAAGAAGCCGAAGAAGACCGGATTTTAAATTCTCCCTAACCTTCAGGGAAAGGAAGAGAGCTTTGTCATAGCCCATGGGGCACAGTGTCTGGGTTCTGACCTCCATTACTGTAAAAGAATAGATTGTGGATTTCAGGCATGAAATGCATTTTCATTTGTTATAGCGTCTGTAGGGAACAATTCACACTGTCTTCTTCATATCCCCGTATAACCCACACTCAGGGTCCATCTGAGCTCCCTGGCTTTATCATCTTTGCCTTCTGTCAGATCGGTTTTCTTCCTGTGTCCAAGTGTTCGCACATTCCACCCCTGCCTCCCATATACACACAGCCATTAGTTATCATCCCATCTGTGGGATTCTCCGACTGGGAAGGAATTTGTCCCTCTTGGTGTAATGAATATGGATGGACAATATCCTCTTCCCCCGGAACTGCTAGCCCGACTGTACCTGGTCCTTTGGATAATCAGCTGGTCAGAGATTTCTGTCAAGATAGTTTGCATTTGTGCAGGGCCAGCACTGACCCTGAGGTCACGAGGACAAACAAAGGGCTTATGTGCATGCCAATTGGCTAGTCTGAGGACACATGCGCAGTAGCAGTTACAAAGAAGCGTGCTGTAGGAAAAAAGAGAGAGAATGCCTGAATGCGTAGCAGAGGTAGGCGTGAGATCCCAGTTTGGAACTGGGTGGGACTGCGCAGATAAAGGGATCGAGTGACTCTGACAAGGCAGCAGAAGGATGGAGACGGGCTCTTCACGTAGGAGCAGCTAGCTCAACCCTAATGCCAGCAGTAGAGAGGCCAGAAGGAAAAGAGGATGCATTTCATGCAAGGTTGCAAGCTGTTTAGCAGACTAATAGGGGCATCAGCTCTCATAGGCAGCGGAGGAGGGCAAGCCAGTGTGGAAGAATAAGCAGAAGTTAGCTATCAGGGAGCTTTACAGGTCACATTACATAGTTAGTTCACAGGGAGCCATTCTCCCCCTTTAAGTAGGGAGTGGTGCTCTTTGTAGGAGTATTCCGCTGCTTGTGGCAGGGAGGGTAGCTGTGGGAGGACTGAAGTCAAAGGCAGAAAGAGAGCATGTAAGGCTTTGGTCTAGGGAAACCGTCAGAGCCTGGACTAAGGCACCTATTGCTAATTTGGAGGGAGAGCAGTTGGTATAAGACGTGTTTAGGAAGAAAACCAACAGGAGGACAGAGCGGATGGATGGGTAATCAAGAACTCTACTTTCTTAGATGGGAGCATTGATTGTATGAGGAAAAAGAGAAGTTCAGTTTAGTGTTGTGTCTGAAGTGCTCGTAGACTATGATGATGGGCATTCTGAGCAGGCGGTTGGTATTAACCCCAGGTAAAGAATTTAGGCTGGGGACAATTTTGGAATGGTTGGCACATGTGAGAGTGGATGGTGAGAACAAGGGCAAAGCTCTGTACTTACAGTATGTAGGATGGGAAGAAATGGTACAGGGGGTTTTAGGAGACACATGTGACTGAAGTGTCCCAGTGTCTCAGCTTGGGCTCTTATAATAAAACACCACAGATTCACAGTGAAGAGTTTCTCCCATTTCTGGAAGTTGAGTGGTCCAAGACCAAGCCCTTAGGTGAGGATTCTCTCTCATCCTGCTTTAGGGTGGCAGCTGTGTCCTGTTGTGTCTGCACCTGGTAGGGAACAGGGCACAGGGAGAGTACCATCTGTTTCTTCCTTCCCATTGACAGCTACACCCTCATGACATAATCACCCCAAGGTCCCCCTTCCTAATGCTATCATGTTGGGGGTCAAGAGTTCAACATGTGTGTTTTGCGAGGAGCATTCATCCCACAGTACCAGGGAAGAGGGGCAACGGGGTGTGACAAGAAGGCTTCAGCAGCATGGAAAGCCATTGAGAGGCCAGGCAAGAGGACAAGCATTTGTCTTGTATATGTGACCTTATTAAGGCATTTTGCTGAGGTCTGAGACACCAGAGTTAGACAGTAAATGAGAAGTGAGCAAGTTCAAGGTAACCATTGCTTCTAAGAAGCTGGGTTATGAGAAGTTGAAGGTAGAGATAATGATAAACTTGAACCATTTTGGGGAATGCTGAGAGAGAGGGAAAGTAAGAAAGAGAGTTATAGAAGCCAAATAAAGCAGATGAATCTGGTACAGCTTTAGATGAGCTGGGGATCCTTCTTAACTGAGCCATGATACTGGGAAGTTTATAAGTTATGAGTTAGGGTTGGCTCCAATGGCTTAAAGGCACCACAGTCAATAGCCTTTGTGTAAGAATTAGAGATCATACTTCACGGAAGACAGCTGTGGAGAGATTTGGCAATGAAGGAAATTTCTAGGGTTTAGGCAAATAGGGAGAATGATCTGGAAGCCATCAGGGTTTAGGATGTCAAGAACTTAGAGCTTTAGGACAGGGTCTTCATTGGGAGGCTTATTTTGCGCAAGCCGACAGCAATATTAGAGTGCAGGAGGAATCACTAAGTGAGATGCTCTTGGTCCACACTCAGTTGGTGATTGGAGTCCTTTCTGTAATTACTATGCTTTACCATTGATAAAGGGTGGCCCACCGACAACCCTGACTGTGCACACTGCTCACCTGGTGGTGACAGTGCTCCCTCTGATGACAGTGAAGGGGAGGGAAGGAATGGATTCATGTTGTACATGATCCCCCGGGGGTATATAAGATACGAACACATCAGTCCATAGGCAATATTGACCTGCTGGCTGGTATGCCAGGAATTACTTAAGCTCAAGAATAATTCCTGTTGGGATGGGGTTGGAGCTCAGTAGCGGAGCACTTGCCTAGCATGCATAAGGCCCTGGTTTCAGTTCCCAGCACCATAAACTACAACGTGATAACAACTTGTTGGGAAATATGAGTAGAATTTTTGAAATGCTGTGTTGTAAAGGAAAGATTGAGGGCCCCTTTCCAATATGACCAACAAGATGAAAGTCTCTATTTAATTCTACGGTTTGAATGTGGCATGCTCCTCACAGGCTCCCATGTTTGAACACTTACTTGATACTTAGCTGGCTGTGCTGTTTTAGAAAGCTGTGGAACATTTGGGGCAGGTGGAATGGATGGTGGAGGTGGAGCATTGTGTGCAGGATTTTGGTGATTGTAGCTTGCCTTGCTTCACTGGCATGTGAACAAGCTATGCTACAAGATCCTCCTGCTGCCACATACAGCACCATTTGGCTATGGTGCTCTTGTGCTAAAATGGATGTGTTCGGAAAGCATGGGCCCAGTCATACCTCTCTCCTTTAAGTTGATTCTCTCAGCCACTCAGTGATGAGAAAAGCTGACAAAGACATTCACTGAATTCTCTGTCACTTCCTGTGGATGCTGTGATAAATCACCACAAACCTGTTGGCTTAAAACAATAAAAACTTGTTCTCTCACAGTTCTGTATCTGAAGTCCAGAATCAAAGTGTTAGTAGGGTCATTGCTGCTGTGAATGATCTAATGGGGATGCCTTCATCCAGTGGGGATGCCTTCAGGGGGTGGGGATACCTTCATGGGGTGGGGATGCCTTCATCCAGTGGGGATGCCTTCACCTAGTGGGGATGCCTTCATCCAGTGGGGATGCCTTCATCCAGTGGGGATGCCTTCACGGGGTGGGGATGCCTTCACCTAGTGGGGATGCCTTCATGGGGTGGGGATGCCTTCACCTGGTGGGGATGCCTTCATCCAGTGGGGATGCCTTCACCTAGTGGGGATGCCTTCATCCAGTGGGGATGCCTTCATCCAGTGGGGATGCCTTCAGGGGGTGGGGATGCCTTCACCTGGTGGGGATGCCTTCATCTGCTGGGGATGCCTTCATCTGGTGGGGACGCCTTCACTGAGTGGGGATGCATTCATTGCCTCTTTTGGCTTTTGGTGGCTGCAGGTGTCTCTGATTTGCAATGGATAACTCCAGTCTCTGCCCCCATGTCTGCACAGACATTTTCCCCGTGTTTCTGTCTTGTCCTTTCCTGTTTTTCCTCTGGATTTGTGTTCCTCCTCTTTCTGCCTCTCATAAAGGAACATGTCAGTGAGATCCCTCCTGGATAATCTAGTATGTGCATATCCCAGTATTGTTAACTTAACTATACCTCCAAATTCCTAGCTACAAATGATCCCCCCCCCAGGTTCTGAGTGAGCATACATTTTGTGTAGGAGCACCCCATAGTCACTACAGACTCCAACAGATTTAATCTTCTGAGCTGTGAATTAGAGACTCTTTCTAAACATTTGTATACATTTAGATGTATTTATATGCTATAATAATTTATATATACACATAAAGATTTATTTTAGGTTTCCTTGCCCTTTCCCACAAAATAGTATTTAGCTCTCAGTGGTCAGTAACTGGAATTGAGATTTGTGTGAGAATCTTTTTGATCACATGCCAAAAAATAACAGCTATTATAATAAACGTTTGTAATTTAGCAACGTCTGGCTTCATTTACAGCAGACTTAATCCATGGCATTGGTGTGTCTCCTTGTACTTAAGCGATCTAAAGAGGGGCTGGAGAGATGGCTCAGTGGTTCAGAGCACTGCTTGCCCTTCCAAAGGACCCAGACGGAATTCCCAGCACCCACATGGCCATCACAAGGTTCTGTAAGTCCAGTTTCAGGGGATCTGATGCCCTCTTCTGGCGCTGGAGGCACATGGTACACAGCCATGCATGTAGGCAAAACACTCATACGCATAAAATATAAACAAATAAATCTTAAAAAAAAGAATTCTAAAGAAAAAAATCCAAGAGGCAGAAATACACAAGGCTTTTTATGCGTTCTTTATGGCCTGGGCTTAGTTATGACTCTCAGAGATGTTTCAATAACTTTCCTCTGCCTTTGGAGACAATGATTGACAAGACGGATCAAAAATTTCAGAATTAATATAAAAAGACCCATAAAGACACAGCCGAAGCTTGGCAGTGCCTTTCAGCAATATAGCCCGGCCCATGTATGCAGCCCGAGGGTGCTGTGTACGCAGGCAGGTCGGTGATTGACAGGGGCAAGGGAGGCAATCCCAGCAGCATGGGTCTCTGCTGCAGCTGAGTGCAGCATCCTGTCAACAATTCTCCCACAGACTAGAGAACACTTCATTAAAGTAATGAGAAACCAGAAACATTTTTATGCATGGTAATCACAAAAATGTGTTTCTTATGCCTTCTAGTGATAATTTTGCTTATGATTCTCAATGTCTAGTCATTAATTCTCACTTTTACTCAGGTCTCAAATTGAAAATGCTCAGAGAGTATTCCTAACTGCAAGTTTTGCCATGTAAAATACAAATTAATTTTATACAAGAACCCCAGAAATCTCTCCCCACAACTCAATTTCTGTTACCGATGTCACCTCTTGTGGGTATTAGGTTTCTCAAATTAACAGATTGTTGGAGCAGAGAAAAGCTTTGAACAGTTGTCAAGATTTGAAAACTTGGTATAGGCCACACCAGATTTGGTGTGTGTGTGTGTGTGTGTGTGTGTGTGTGTGTTTGTGGTGTGTGTGTGTGTGTGTGTGTGTGTGTGTGAATGAAGGTGCTCATATGTATGAAGGTCATTCCTCAGGAGCTGTCCACCTTGGTTTTTGAGACAGATTCTGTTACTAGGACCCAGGTCTCACCAATTTGCCTAGGCTGGCTGGCCCAGGGATCCTCCCAGGTCTGCCTCCCCAGCTCTGGGATCGTAAACGTACACACTAGGTGGGCTTCCTATATGGGTGCCGGGGTGGACCACAAGTCCTCATGCCTGCATGGGGTAGGGGCCTCTGCTGACTGAGCAGCTTCCGAGAGTCCAAGATATTTATTCATGTGCAGAACACAGGCTCTGGGCCCAAAGTTGGACTACTTACTCATTTACCTCACATGCACATTTGTGGCGGCTCCATGTGCCAGCTGATCTTTAGTAGAGGCAGGTGTAGGGGTGCGTTGGGGATGGTACAGGGCTGTCCTGGCAGTTCAGATCTCCTGATGGGTCTTTCCCCGAGCTGCTGATTCTGTCTCAGCCTTTCTTCTCATCGGCTGTCATCACCTGAGTCAAAGCTGGGCGCCTCCAGGGCCTCCCAGCCTCTCTGGTCTCCCCACCCTCAGCCCTACTCCTTCGTGTACCCCTCCTCACCATTTCCTGCTCCAGACCTGAAGCTTCCTGGTGCTCCTATAAGTGATGCCGAAGTGACTAGGCCGTTGTCAAGGTCTCGGGTAACCTCTCTTGATTCCTATGTCTAATTTTATCTCTACCTTCCCACATGAATCCCACCTTTTGTCATTCTTGTCTCCCATTCTTTCTCAAACACACTTCATTCCCCTTTGCTGGGGCCCCTCCACACTGCTTTCCACCCACCCTAATACTGTAAGTCTCCAGCACAGCCACAGACTCCAGGAAGACTTCCTTAGAACCCACAAGCCACACTGTCACATTCCCTCAGTTACTTTCTGGGGCCGCTACTCTGGAATTTCGAGTGTGTATCAGTGAATTTTTTTGTCTGGGAAGAGGGACTCTCAAATGAGAAAATGCCTCCAATTTGGCCAGAAGGCAAATTGGTGGGTCATTTTCTTGATTACTGATTGATGTAGGAGAACCCAGACCACTGAGGGCGGCGTCACCCCTAGACAGGTGGTCCTGGGTTATGGAAGAAAACAAGGAAGATAAGCAAGTCAGTGAGCAGCGCTCCTCCTGGCCTCTGCTTCTGCTCCTACCTCTGGGATCCTGCTTTAGCTCTGGTTCAGGCTTCCCTCGGTGATGGAGAGTGACCTGGGAGTTGTGAGGTGACATAAATTTTTTTCCTTCCCAAGTTGCTTTTGGTCATTGTGTGCATCACAGCCACAGAAAGCACAGTAATTCCGAGTGGAGTATTTGGCTCCAGAATGTTATAATGTCTCCCTTGTTAAGTTTAGGTCTCGAAGCTCCAGCACATTTGGTAACTTGCTTGTTTGTTTATTAGACAGGGTCTCACTATGTATCCTGGAACTCACTCTGTAGACCAGCCTAGCCTTGAACTCTGACTCTCAAGTGCTTGGATTAAAGGTGTGTGCCTTTGTGCTTGGCCCACATTTGGAAGCTTTTAATGCAAAGCCTTGATGACATCCAGAAGCACAAGAGTGAGATTTGAGACTGAATTCTCAGGTCTGGTAGTCTGAGTTCTCAGCAAGGCCTCTGATTTCCTGGCTGTGTGACCACAGATAACTTACTTATCCTTGCGGAACTTCCATCTGATTATTTGCAAACTTGGGGCATCAATGTCGGGTGCCCCAGTTACTCACTACTCAATATGAGTAGTTACTAGTTACAGTTAAGGTGAGCAGGGTGCTTAAAATGGACCACAGTATGTAGTGAGAACTCAGGAAACGTTAGCTACAGTTGTTTCATTAGAGGTGTGTGTAAATTACACACAAGCCCTGGGTCTAGTACCTGGCTTGGAGCAAGCATTCAGTAAGTATTAGCTAGTGCTGTTATTTTTATATAACATATGAAGAGGCCTGGTGTAGTGGGTAGCCATTGCAGCCTTGGCCTGGAAGTTCCAACCCCCATTGAGGCTTCGGTAATGGTCACGCCTACAAGGCAGGGCTGAGAGAGGACGCTGAAGACCCAGGATCCAAATGAGAAGGATCTCTTGTTTCCAGGACCCTGGACGCTGGAGGTAGACTGAGCAGAGTTCTCCAGAGAACACCGCTGGACTGTGCCATACCTTTCCCAGACCCTGCAACCTATCCCTTCATTTGTAAGCTACCCCACAAAATAAACCTCCCTTTTAACTATGTGGAGTAGCCTTAATAATTTCACCATAGCCTGGTAGAAAATAAAATAGCTATGATTATTTTATTGTCAAAAATATTTAAAATGTATGGGCTAGAATTATAACGATCTCTACTTTATGTGTATATGTATTCAAGTGTGTGTGTATGTGTATACACATGTGTGTGGAGACAGCCAGCCTCACATGTTGTTCATCATGGACCATTCATCCACCTTCAGCTTGTGTGTGTGTGTGTGTGTGTGTGTGTGTGTGTGTGTGTGTACATGCTCATGTGTGTGGGTGTACACATGAATGCATATGTGTGTTCGTGTGGAGGTCAGAAGACAACTTCGGGTGTCGTTCTCCAGGCACCTTCTACATTTTTGTCTGACATGGCATTTCTCATTGGTGCAGGGCTGAGTCAAGGAGACCAGACTTGGGGCTGGAGATAGGTTAAGAGTGCTTGCTGCTCACACAGAGGACCAGGTTCAGCTCCCAGAACCCACAAGGTCACTCACAACTGTCTGTAGCTATAGTCTCAGGGACTCCAATGCCCTCTTCTGGCCTCCTTGGGTACCAGGTATGCATGTGGTACACATGTGTACTACAGGTAAACATTAGTCCTCATAAAATGAAAAGAAATACATTTTTCAAGAAGAAGGTTGGACTGATAGCCAGGGAGCTTCCAGCGACCCACCTAGCCCTCCCATCATCACTGAGGTTAGAAGAAAGTTCTCCTGGATTTTTTTAAAAAACATGAATTCTAGAGATCCAAACACAGGTTTTCACACTTATGAATCAAGCACTTTGCTGACTCAGCCATCTCCCCAGACTTGATATTTGAGACAGGATCTCTCATTGGCCTTTAGGTCACCAAATAGGCTAGGCTAGTTGGCCAGTGAGCCCAGGGGATCCACCTGTTTCTGCCTCCCCAGTACTGAGGTCAAAGCATGTGCCACTGCAACTGACTTTTTTTTTTTTTTTTTTTTTGTGGATTCTAGGGATCAAACTTGGGTCTCCAGGGAAAGCTCTTTATGGACTGAACTGTCTTCCCAGTCCCATGATTTCTTTCTTTCTTTTGTTCTTTTTTAAAGATGAGGAAATTGAGGTTTAAAGAGGTAAAAGTAACACAACTGGACACAACAACAACAAAAAAGGTGAAGCCCCCTAGAGACCACAGAAGCTCTTCCCTTAGACTGCCCATACTGTGCTCCTGGTCCTGGAGCAGGCAACGTGGGTTTGGTTCACCCCATCCTGCTTCCCATCCTGACTTCACCTCTTGCCGGAGCAGGCTATTTAAGCCTGCAGAGGTTGCATTTCCTTATCTGTGAGATGGAGGCAATAATACGTCCCTCCTAGCTGTGGCAGGAATGAAACCCGAGTCACACTCCCTGCAGCCCCTGACTTTAGACTCCTTCTTCCTTTGACAATTGGAGCAAGACTCCATTTAGCCTCTGTAATTAGTCTGTGAGATGCACTAAAATACAACATGACTCTGGGAAGCAGCCAATGAGACTGTGCATTCCATTGCCCTGACTTAGTGTTATAAATAGACAAACATGGATGGTATTAACAACATTTGAACACCTGGCTCAACTTATTTATTCATAGCCACTGTTCATGTCATAGTTCTGATTGGCTAGAATTCTTCTACAAGTTGTGGCATGTCCTGACAGAGAAAGTCTTTTGCTAAGCAGTTGGGGGGGGGGGGGGGGGTGGGGGAAATAAAGATTACAAATAAGTTGGGAATGCTCATCAGGGTATGTGAGGTACAGAGAATGCTGGGCCTTTGCGAGAGTGCTTCCCTGAGACTTTTGAAGGTCAGATCCCTCCCTCTCTGATGCACATGCCGCAGGAATTTTCCAAAGATTGTTTTATTTTAGTCTTTGGACTGAGTTGGTGGTGTCACAATCTGTGGTTGAAAATAGCATGAATAATTAGGTTAGAGGCGAGCGAAATGTCCCGAGATGTTAATAACATTACCAGGAATTCATAGAGGAATTTCCTCTCCAAATTCAAAGATCCCTAAGTAGGTACAACTTACAGTTGAAGCCAGTGAGGGAACACACCTGTGTCCGGCATAGTCAGCTGGGCCGAGGCTACAGTTTCCTTCCCTTCCTTCTTAAAAATTTAATAGAGACGTGTTACCTTGCAGAGTGTGTGATCCCCTTCAGCTTCACAGCTACCTCCTGAAGGACAATGGCTAGCGTGGTTTCTCTGTGCTTTCCTGTTCCATTTCTCATCTCAAAGACGCTTGGTAATAGATGTCACTCTCATTTCATGGGGTTAATTTAGGAATACAGTTATTTCCTAGCTACATCTTACTTAGTGTCTTGGTTGGGGTTTCTATTGCTGTTTAAACACTATGGCCAAAAGCAACCTAGGGAGGAAAGAGTTTATTTGGCTTAGACTTCCTGGTAATAGCCCATGGCTGAGGGAGGTCAGGGCAGGAACATGGAGGCAGGAGCATCAACAGAGGCCATGGAGGGGTGCTGCTTACTAACTTGTTTTCTCATGATTCTCTCAGCCTGCTTTCTTATACAACCCAGTACCACCAGCTCAGGGCTGGTACCACCCACAGTTAGCAGAGCCTTCCCACCTAGACCACTAACCAAGAAAATGCCGTACAGTCTTGCCTACAGCCCAATTTTATGGAAGCATTTTTTTAGTTGAGGTTCTCTCTTCCTAGATGACTCCAGCTTGTGTCAAGTTGACATAAAACTAGCCATCATATTTATTAATTGCATCAGCATATGTGAAATATTTTACATCTGTGATAAATGGAAGCATATAATCCTTAAAAACAAAACTGTCACCAAGAGTGTGATACATGTCTTTAATCCTAGTACTTGGGAGGGAGGCAGAGGTAGGCAGGTCTCTGTGAGTTCAAGGCCCACTGGATCTGCAACAAGGAATTCTAGGCTGGTCAGGGCTACATAGGGAGAGCCTGCCTCAACAATAAGTACTTGAATAAATTTTTAAAAAATGAGTATAAGACCCTCAAAATAGCTACTTGATAGAATTTGGCTAATTTTACCAAATCAATTAGATTAAACAAGTAGGGTCCTAATGTTAGACTATCAGATTTCTGATCTGATCTGTCACTCACTAGCTCTGTCATCTGGGGAGCTCTTGACCTGTCTGAGGATCATTTACTTCACTGTATCTTAGTCAGGGTTTCTATTGCTGTGAAGAGACACCATGACCATGGCAACTCCTATAAAGGAAAACATTTAACTGGGGCTGGCTTACAGTTCAGAGGTTTAGTCCATCATCATCATGGTGGGAAGCATGGTGGCATGCAGGCAGACATGGTGCTGGAACTGAGAGTTCTACATCTGGATCTGTAGGCAGCAGGCAGAGAGAACTGGCTTGAGCTTCTGAGACCCCAAAGCCCACCCCCTATTGATAAACTTCCTCTAACAAGGCCACACCTCCTAAGAGCACCACTCCCTATGGACCATGTTTTCAAACACATGAGTCTATGGGGGCCATTCCTATTCAAACCACCACAACAGGATCACACGAAACAATGGATGTCAAGCCCTAACATAATGTCTGGCATAGAATTCCTCTCAGTAAGTGTCAACTATTTTCACTGTTGTTAATATCAATATTACAAAGTTTGGGATGTATTACTTACTTTCTCAGCACTGCGACAAGATGTCTGACAATGAGCAACTCAAGAAAACAAAGGTTTATTTTGGCTCATGATTTGAGGGGGATAAACAGATTCCTCATGTTGGGAAACGCATGGCAGCAGGCATGTGAGGCAGGTGGTCACAGGTTATCTGCAGTCAGGAAGCACACGTAGAGTAAAGCTGGTTTCTTCCTTCTTTAGTCCCGCCCCTGGCCCATGGGACAGTGCCACACACATGCAGGCTATGTCTTCCCGCCTCAGTGAAGCCTCTGGAAGCAGAGACACCCAGAGGTGTGTCTCCTCGGTGATTCCAAATCCATGTAAGTCGACAGTGAAGAGCAACCGTGGCAAGGTTGGACTTTCTGAGACAGAAGCAAAGTGCTACTTAAAAGTCCCTGAACTTAGAATAGGCAAAGTATATCCACCAGGGGAAACCTGCTTCTCTGTAAAAAGACAAAACAAGCAAAGTGGTTAGCTAGGACTCTTGTCCCTCAAAGAAATGGGAGCCACTGCTTGGTGGTAATGGCTTCTCTGTGATCTCTGAGCTTGGCTGGAGTCCCATGAAAAGAGAGTAACCAGGAGAGAAGTTAAGGTTAGATTTGTTCAAGGACTCTGATCCTTCTAAGTCTTTTGAGGTTTCTGTTCAGTCCATCCACCTGTCCATCTATCTATTCATTTATCTCTTTTGCTGTACATCTAAACATTTTTGACCACCTGTTGTATTTCAGGAAGTAAACATTTTTTTTTTTTGAGTCTACACAGATGAACAGAATTAGGTTCCACCTCTTAAGCCATTTTCAGACTAGTTAGTGAGCTAGATGTGGAAGCAAATATTCTTCAAGATAGCAGAGATGCCAAGAGGACTCGGGAGTGTTGCCCTCATTTCACCTTTATGAACTGGAAGCAGTTTGCAAGTGTGGATGCAGGAGTACAGTGTTTGGAGAAAGAAAGTAAGCCTGGTGCATTGGGTATTGTATGGGGCATTTCAACTTCAGAAGGGAATGAGTGGAAGCTACCTGGCCCTAAGACTGTACAGAAAGAACTGCAGAGCATCTCAGTGCACTTTCAACCTGCTGTTCTCTCAAAGAGGGGTGAAGAATATGGAGAAGGCTTTCTGGGATTCAGTGTTCTGAAACGTGGAAACCAGAACTGTTGGGGTAGGTGATGAGCAGTGCAGCCTGAGCACAGAGCTGAGAGTTGGGGAGCTTGTAGTGAGGAGAAGAGAGGTGTAGTGGGAAGAGGGAGGCAGTGAGAAGATGGGGGCAGTGAGGAAGAGGGGGCCATGAGGAAGAGGGCAGTAAGGGGAGGGGGCATACTGGCCATAGGGAAGGTCTCGTGCTAGAGGCAGGCAGGAAAAGCAGGTGACTTTGCCTTCCTCTGTCTATAAAGAAGGAGACCCACACCCCAGATAGGAAGACAGCACTTCGGAAAGGATTGATTAATTGAGAACTTTTCTCTGAAAGAGACTTGGAGGAACCAGGAAACCAAAATCTTTGAGACAAACCAACCACTAGGCCTCAGCTGGCAGATCACAAGTGCCTGAGAGTCACGTTCATTACTTTTGTAAAGCTGTATCCTTTGTTGATTTAAAAATAACTCAAGGAGCTACAGAGTTGGCTCATAAGTCAAGAGTACGTATTTGCTCTTCCAGAATACTAGAGTTAGATTCCCAGCACCCACACCAGGTGGATTGCAGCCACCCTCAACTTCTTCTCCAGAGGACCCAATGCCTCTGGTCTCTTTGGGCACCTGTGCTCACATGCACACACCCACACTCCACCACTCCCACAGACACATATACATGATTTAAAAATGAATTGAGTAGACCTCAAGAGTGTACGTCCCTCATGCAGCTATGTGGGTGCTGCTGTTCTGATGAACTGTCATAGAGGTTGACATGGGCGAAGGGTAGGACAACTTTATGGATCTTGTCTTTAAACCCATGTGTCTGCTGGGACTGTGGCACTGTTGCCAGTGTTTGAAGCCTTCTGAAACAAGAGAGGAAATGGGCGTGCTGTGTAAACAGGGGCTTTCTTCTAGGTAGGCAGATTAGCTTCAGGGAAGCAGGTCCAATGTGCTTTAACAAAAACAGAGATAACAGCATGGACTTCAGTTTCAGAAGAGTCTGATAACATCTTGCATGTGTATGGAAAAACAGGATTGGTTTTCGGGTGTCCCTGCAGTCAGACCTCCCACCGATGAAGAAAGGTGCTGGGACATGACTCCTGATGACTTACTCTTGGGGTGTACCAATGATTGGCATCTATTGAGTGTTTCTTATCTGCCATCTACCTGCCTTGCCTCTTTCACTCCCCACAGAAGCTCTTGTGGCAATCATCCCAGTTTTACAGATAAGGAAACCCAAGCCAAGATGGGTAATTCACCACGTCGACAGAGCTGTGTGTGTTACAACCAGGATGCCCTGCTAAGTGATGGTCTGGTCTGGGAACACACACACTGCGGACAGTGTATGACAAAAGTGGACTTGGTTGGGACAGTTTCCTCTTCGCTGTGAGAACCACTGTATGACTGGGGTTGAGTGAGCTCAGAGGGTGGGAGGATGGTATCATATTGGTGCCTGAAGGATTTACTGTAATCATTAGGCATAGACTCCAAGGCAAGGAGTTAGGATTTTCTATGGCTTTAGAAAACTGGTGAGCCACTGTGGAGCTAATAAGACAAGGTAGGACAGCATTGTTGAGATCCTTCACAAGTCAAAAAAGGGGAAATACTATCAACAATATCTCATGTACCCACCCAGAGGCCCATTGAAAGTGCACATTTACATTCAATGCTTTAATTACTGAATAAAAAAAAGACACTGTTATAACTCACTCTGTTTTCTCCATGAGAACTCTGGGGCTAGGAGCTTGAGTAAGCTAGTCCACTCTCCCTGTGTGGTCTGAACTTGTCACAGCAGCCACAAAATACTTTCTTTTTTATTATAACTTTTATTTTATTAAAATAAAATTGACCACTTAATTGATCAAGTTCCTTTTTCCTAAACTGAAAGTTATCATGGTTGCATTTATTAGTACCAAGTATACGTTGCCTTGGTTTGCTTTCTATTGATGTGGTAAACACCAGGACCAAAAGCAACTTGGAATGGAAATGGTTTATTTAGCTTAGAGGTTATAGTCCATCATTAAGGAAGCCAAGGCAGGAACTCAAGAAAGGACCGCAGATCAGAAACTGAAGCAGAGGCCATGGAGGAGTGCTGCCCTCTGGCTTGCTCAGCCTGCTTTCTTATACAACCAGGACCACCTGTTCCTGCGTGGCACCACCCACAGTGGGCTGGGCACCCCCACCTCAATCATTAATCAAGAAAATGCACCACAAACACGACCACAGGCCAGTCTGCAGGAAGCAATTCCTCACGGAGGGTCCCTCTTCCCAGATGACAAGAACTAACTGTCACACACACTTACTCAACAGATCGCACATCCTTACAGCCCTGATTCCCAGCCAGAGAGACAGGGAAGGGAGAGGCTGCATCCTGTGTCTGTGTGTGAGTGTGGGTGCACACGGGTGGATGACAGCTTTGGGAAATCAGCTCCCTTCTTCTAGCTTGCTGAAGCAGGACTCTGTCTCACTCTGCTGCTGTACCCTGTACTCCAGGATAGCTAGCCTGTGAACTTCCAGGCTGTTCTCCTCTCTGTATCTCCTGTTTCCTCACATGAGTGCTGGGATTACAAGATGTACGCTACTGAGTCCTGCCTATGTGGGCTCCAGGGATCGAACTCATCAATCAGGCTTGCTCAGCTAGTGGATTTTACCCACTGAACCATCTCCCAGGCCCAAGTGTTTGAATTTTGATGGAAGAAAGAAACAGAATACCACTGGCTGAGATTAATTGCTATTTTAAAGGTTAAGATCAATCTAGCAAAATGGAGTTAATTGAAACACTTTGTGCGGAGACTCATGAAATTTTACTGGTAAAATAATTTCTGTATTTATGGGTCTAAGTCCCTGACCTTGGACATCTGCCTCACTGAGCACTTAGGCCCAAAGAAGGGTGATTAGTAATTATTGCTCCAAAAAGGTCAAAATGGTTAGTAGATGAAACAAGGCTCTTGAAATTTTACCACATTTACTAATAGACCAGATGAGAGACTAAATAACACATAATAAAAACAGAAATTAAAACTGGTTTATCCACTGCCCTCAGGAATTTAAAGCAGTTGTGCTTGCTTAGGACCTGCACAAGAGCGAGTCAGTCAGCATCCCAGCAAGAAGTGGAGAGGGCCCCTATGCCCACTCACCCTGCCCACCCACCCTGCCCACCCACCCCTAGCTGAGCAACTGTTGGTAATTGATGGCATCTCAGTGGGCAAGAGTCGGTTTTCTTTAAGAGTGTGGCTCCTAGCCTAGCCAGGCAGTGGCAGCTCACAACTTTAATCCTAGTACTTGGGAGGCAGAGGCAGGCAGATCTCTGTGAGTTGGAGGCCAGCTTGGTCTACAGAGCGAGTTCCAGGACAGCCAGGACCACACAGAGAAACTCTGTCTTGAAAAAGAAAAAGTGTGACTCCTGATGGGTCCATCATGCCCCAATGGATGTTTGGTTCCACATTTGTGAGTATATGGGCAGCCCCACCTTCTTTTTGGTTTGTTTTTGTTTTTGTTTTTTTGAGACAGTGTTTCTCCATATATATAATAAATAGCCATGGCTATCCTGGAGGTAACTCTGTAGACCAGGCTGGCCTCAAATTCAGAGATGTGCCTGCCTCTGCCTCCCCAGTGCTGGGGTTAAAGGTGTGTGCCACCACCACACAGCCAGGGCAGCACAAAATAAAAAAAGGGACATGATGTTGGGGGTGGGTTAGGGTGGCTGTTGAAGTAGTAAGGAGTAAATATGATCAAATGCATTCTATGCACGCATGGAATTCTCCAAGAATTAATAAAATATATTTTTAAAATGGTCCATAATATGGAGGAGCAATTGATATTGAGTTGTTTCTATGTCAATTCAGGGAAGGCATTTAATAAACTTCAGATTTAAGGAAGAGATGCATCATCAGACACTCACAATGACAGACCCTTGATGGCAGACTTGCCATTTGCCTCTTTATTGAGGTGAATGTCCTTATAATTGGCATTTTAACGGTAAAGGAACTAAGGCTCACAGAGACATGATTGTTAACTGACAAGCACAGAATTTCAATGCTCCAGTCTCTGACTCCAAGACTAATACTGTTATTTGTAACCACCCTCTTGTAGACTTTGCCAGAATAGTGCCTGGAGTCACGCAGGCTTATCACCTGCAGCAGGCCTCAAAGGCACAATCCAAAATTACGAATGATGAGGACTGAGTGTCTGTCATCTGGAGGTGACCGAAGCCGTTTCTCCAGCCGATGTCAGCCCTTGGCCAGTACCTCCCAGACACAGGTGCTGGGGTTGACACCCTGGGCTCAGCCAGATACCATGGACAGAGCGACTCTTGGCTCCACAGGTGGAATCCAGTGAGGGACCATGCGACCATCTCTCTGCCTGTGTGTCACACTCCTTCGACTCAGGTGGATTAAATCCTTGGCAGAAGTACTGCGGAGTCTCTGCTACTTCTTCATTCAGGAGAGAATTTCACAAGCTTCAGTGAGAGGCAGAGTCAACAAGTCTCAAATCAATGCCTCCTTCAGACACTACTGACAGGTCCGTTTACCTTTGCAGTCTTGGATTAAGCACCACTGCAAACAGTTCTTTATATTTTTCATTGTGCTTTTTTCTACCCCACCCCTCCCCCCACGCCTGCCCTTCTAATTCCCCCATCATACCCTCAAATGCTCTCCCTTTATGCTTCCTCTCGACAGTTTTTCCTGACAACCTCTCAGAATTGCTGTTGAGTGATGTCAGCCTCATAGCACAGGTGCCTGTGCTTAGCGGACTTTCTCGTGGCTTCCTGGGTCAAGATGTGCAGGAAATGCTAAATGTACCCCGTGGGTGTTCGACTGGGCTTCCCTACTTCAAGCCAACATTTCCGGATTCCCGTGGATCACACTCCAACCCGGGCCTGAATACAAATCATACTGCCATGCTCTTCAAGAGGTGTCAGCATTCATGAAAACTGAATATGACTGAGCTACTCTTATTTTTATAATTTCATTTAAATAATATAGTTTATTATCATAAATTTACATGTTACTCTCTTGCAAATTAAGCCATACCAGGCTTAGCTCCAAGCACAAAGTTTACCCCTTATGAATATTATTTTCATAGAGACTCTTAGGAAGGACATATATTATATTTAAATATTTTAAGAAGTTATTTATTTTCAGAGAATTCAGAGACTTGGGGAGTGTGGCTATGTGCCCGCTCCCAAGATCCTATGGAGCAGGCATGGCTGGGTCGGCTGGGGGGCTGGGCGGCTGGGCCAGTGCAGACCGTTTCTTTATCAGCCACGTGTGCGCTGGGTGCCTTTCTGCTGCTGCTTCTGAGTGCTAGAGTTACAGGGCCTTAGATACGGAGTAAAGCCTTGGCTGTGAACGTGTCACATGACAGCCCGGAAGAGGACAGTGACAACTGTCCAGACACATGACCCCCCCCCCCCCAAACAAAAGACAGGAGGAAGAATGGAGTTGATTTGACCCTGAAGAGAGATTGATTGGCACTTCAAACAAACAGGATCCTCTGCAGCTCCCAGCAACTTTGAGACCGCTTGCCATGGCCACCACCGTCTAGTTCTGTGCAGAACTGGGGTTCTTGCGGGTGCCACCACTCAGAGGGCCACCAGGGGGTGCTTTCCTCCTTTCAGGTTCCGCCTTACTGAATATAGTTCCTTTTGCTCAACAGCACTGAATTTCCCAGGCACTGGGGATTCAGCAAATGCAGCTGTGGTGGACAGCTTGGGTTCTGGGCAAGCGGAAATGTCGATAATTGTACGTGTGTTTCTGTGTGTATTTCTTCACTCTGTCTCCTCTGGTGAACTGTACACTCCAGCACAAGGTCTTGTCTGTGTTTATTCCTCTCACTTGTGCCTAGCCCAGACTCTGACATTTAAGAGGTCTTAATAAATATTACGGAGTGTGAAGAACCGATCTGGACTTCGAGTCCCAGCTCAGGTTTCAGTTTCCTGCCTATCTGAATCATCTGGGGTCAGCTGGCTTGGGATCCTCATTCAGCAGGTCTGGGATGGGGATGCAAATGTGTCTTTGGGAAGCTCGCTGCTCCTAGCTAACTGTTGCTGCCCCATGTGTGGGCCTCCTTGGCTTGTTGCCCTGGCTGTGGGCTGCTGAGTATGAGCAATGAGTCTGCCATGGAGTCCCTTTAGGGTGACCTAGTCCCGCTCCTTCCCCCATCTGCCCTTTGGTTTCTCTTCCCATGAGCACCCTTCCCTGAAGCTAGAGATGACTTCACTTGCTAGTTGCTGCAGACCAGCTGAGAAGACCAGGGGCCTTTGGCACCCCCACCAGGTACAGCCACTTCTGCAGGCTGGAACTCACCAGCTCCTGCCCTGCTTCAACCAATATTTAGACAATGTGGGTGCTAGAACAGAGGGTACCCCAAAGTTAAGGGAGTGTTTTCTCTCACAGCAAAGGCTTATAGTAGCATTGCTTCCTTAGAAATCCCATTTTCCAGAGCTTGGAAGGGGAAATGCGTGTGCATGTGATGATTGAGGCGAGTCCTCATGGTATTGGCACTGTGTGAATAGTGCAGAGACTTTCAGCCTTTTGAGTCAGGGAGGTGGGGGCCGCACAAGTCTGAGTGTGAACTTACTGGTATGTGTGGACAAGTTTGACCAATGAGGTGATTGAGGCTCATTGGTCAAACTAGACAGTAATGTCCTCATACAGGTTACATGCAGATTTGGCTTTCCCTTCAAAGCTGTCCACATCAGTCACTATAAGCAATAGCAGGTGAAGTTTGTGTTTGGAACTGTTATGGGACGCTGTGGTGAGTTGTCCCTGTGTCCTCTTCTCCTTTGGTCATCAGACCAGAAGACAATCCTGTCTCTCCCTGCACTTTCATCGCAGGGACCCGGTGATTGCTACAATGGACCATTCTTTAAACCAGCTGCCAGAAAGCCTGGCGCCAAATGTGTGGTCCTTCAGCATCAACTGTGCACATCATTAGTAGATGTTTTTTGACTGCATGCATGGCTTGGTTACATGTTTGCTATTTCAAAAACCTGCTCTCACTTTTCAATGATGTTATTATGTATTATTATTCTACAGATCTTAATCTTTCTGAAATAAGACAGAATGAAATAAAAATGCATTTGTTACTAAGTAAGTGAGCACACAGATTTAAAGCAGTTTTCACAATGTCTGGACAATAATAGGCTCATACCATAGAAGTTAGTTTTATGTAGTCCCTGAAACTGAGTCTAATTACCCTCTGTGAGTCTAAGTTGGTTTCTTATAGATTATATTAGAAGGGTGTGGTAAAGTGGTTCTCATCATAGACAGGTTTCGCAAGCTGGAAAGGTGTTACCACATTAGCTAGTGGGAGGTGTAATTCTAAACATACTGACAGCCCAAACTGTCCAATCACTGCAGAGAATGCCTGGCAGATGAGCCCAGGCTAAAACAAAATAATCCAAAAGTTATTTCAACCTATATGAGTCTCTCAAAGTGCATTAAAGGGGGATTTATTCTTTGCCAGACACACATGGTAAAATCCTATTTCTTCTTTTTAATTCCCTTTCACTTACTATTTCCCAACTTTCTTGCTGACAACCAGACTCCTCCCCACTCCACCCCAGCTCCCAGCTCTTAGTGACATAGGCCACCAGGCCTCTGCGATTAGACTCTCTCCACTTTCTCATGCCTCCTTGGATTTCTTTCTTGTTCTCCATTCTCTGATTCCATGTCAGACAAGATTTATGAAGTGAGCTGACAGACAATTCTTTTTCTGAGGGGGTTGGAGAATCTCTACAGGTTAATAAATCGTCTCCGTCATCTAGGAAATAAAGGCTGATTAATAGATGGTGGAAGAGAATCTGGGGCATGGCTTTACCTCTAAGCATGTTCAGTGTGTGGGATCTGGAGGAAGCCCTTGGAAGCAAAGGTCACAGAACTTCACTCTCGTCTCTTCTGCCCAGGCCTCCTTTGCTCAGGGATGGGAACTTCTTGGTGTCTGTCAACTGCAAGTAGAGTCATAGTGCCCCTGTATTGGATGAGCCTGGAGGCACTGGGTACAAATTGGGGGACCAGACATGGCAGCAAAAGATTCATTTGGTTTCTGTGGATGGTGTGGGACTGGCACATTGGTTGTTTCTGCTCTGGTGGAGTGAAGAGGATGGAAAAATCCCAAACTCATTATACCCAATTTCCTAACAGGAACAGAGGCATTCATTTATTGGCTAGTTATTTTCTTGCTCCACGAAATGCAATAAATAGTATGCCATGTTCTTTCCAAACCATATGTTTACACATGTCACATCAACTTTGGGGTCCTTGGTTAGTTTGCAGTCTAAAGATCACATTTGAAGAGGACCAGATACAATGATAGACTGGGTTAGGAGATGGAGACAGAAATATTGACCTAATGCAAGAGCTAACTAACAGGACCATTTGAAATGAACTTGGAGGTTCACCCTCATTGTACTTCAGTTCTTTTCCTTGGTGAATACTTACTGAATGTAACTGTTTGTGAGTAGTGTTCAATACCAAGGACATTACAATGTTAAGACACTGGTCCCTCCCCCAGAAACACATGTGTAAAAGGGTAATTAGAGCACATCATATTCAGTGCTGTGACTGGAATATAAACAAGATGCTGTGGGAATGTAGGCGAGGGTGTGACTAACTTGACCTAGGAGAGTCTGGGAGTAGGGAACCTTGGAGATGAAGTTCATGCAAAAGAGGAACTTTGTTCATTGTCTGGGTTGTATTGTCTAGATTTTAATTTTATCACACTGCCTCATAAAAATTACAAAGCATGTTCTGGCCAAATATGGTCTTGGCATTTGGTCCTTGCATTCTACAATTAATAACAGACCACAGTAGCATCCCTGGAATGTTCTTCTGAGTTGAGGAATAATTTGGAGGATTTCAAACACAGTCAGAGGCAAACTTTATCTTTGGAGTTAGCAGAGAAGTGTTCTGGTTTCTGAGCTTCGTGGCAGGCTGTATAGATGTACAGTGAAGAATCACTGATAGCTTGACTACATTTGGAGTCACCTAGGAGATAGGCTTCTAGGTGTGTCTTTGAGGGTGTTTTTAGAGAGGATTAACCAAAGAGGGAAGACTGACCCTGAATGCAGGCAGCTTTCTGCCAAGGACTGGGACCCCAGACTGAATAAAAAGGAAAAAGAGGGACCCAGTTGGGTACTAGCACCAACCCTGTGCTTCCTGACAGCCACAATGTGATCAGCTGCCTCATGCTCCCCACTGCTAAGTCTTCCCTGCCATGGTGGACTCTGGTCCCATAAATGCTGAACTAAAATAAGCTCCTCTACCCTTCGGTTGTTTCTTGTCAAGCATTTGTCCAGAGTAACAAGAGAAGCGGCAAACACAGTCGGTAAAACTCACAGCAAAGGGGAAGGGCTGAGACAGGCTGACTGGATGGACGTTGCTGTCGCCGGGGAATATTTGAGATGTTGTGCTCTGTACAAACAGCTGGAATTCACTTCAAGCAGGAGTAAGGTTGTTGGACTGCAACTTTAGCGCAAAGGTATTATCTGGAGGTTATGTCATGATCCCCAGTCAGAAAGGGCAACATGATGGCACCATCACTGTGCGTTGCCCAGTTCTCCAACACAGCTTTTTTCCAGAACTAAGTTAGAAATTATAAATTTGTATTTTTTAACACATTATACTAATGACCATTAAATATAAAGTTTTTAGTCATTAGAATAGTTGGGAGCCAACTTTTAGGCTAACAGTTTCAGTATAGTTTACTTTCAATTTTTCCCAACTTGGTTTCAGCTTTAAATTGGGTTTTTAGGATCAAAATGAGCTCTTTCCTGGTCCTAGGTACAGCATTTTGCAGAGGGCCACACTACCATGGGCCTCAATTTTCAGTAGCACTTTGGAATCCATGGTGCAAAACAATTCGTATTCTTCAAGGCCGTAAGCCATCTTTAGAAGAAGCCATATTCCTCTTTCCTCAGTTTACAGCTGTGGTTCTTATGACTATACTGAGTTACTGTGGAGAGGGAGGGCTACTTAGAGTATTGGCTTTGGAGCCTTAGTCTCTGGCTATGCTTCCCAGCTTATTGGCAAGCTGTGTGGCTTTAGATGTCCAAGCCCACATCTCTGTGCTGTTTTTCTTAGCTATGAAGAAGAAACAAAGGTGCGCCCACCTCAGAGGTGTTTGGGAGGATGAGTCAAGTTAGAATACTTAAGTCTTGGGGGCAGCTCTTTGTAGCAGCTGGTGCTTCCGACGTGTAAACTTCTGTCTGAGTTTACAAAATCACATGACCCTGGTGGACTCAGTGACCTTGTGTTCATACAATAAGTCTGTGTTGGGTCGTTTGCAGGTGTATGCTTACTAATGATGCTTAGAAGCCAGGTAGTGACTCTCATTTACAATCTCAACTCTGTGGGAGCTGAGGCAGGAGGATTGCAGAATGAGATCTTCTCTTGAAACCAACTAACCAAAACAACCAGCTTACCAGCCAAACAACCAAATAATAGTAGAACAGTGGTGAGAAGCTTTTATTTTAGTTTAAAATTTTATTTTTTTTAAATTATTTTTCTTTATGTGTATGTGTAGTCTGTATGAACGAATGCCATGTATGTTTGGGTGGAAGCCAGAAAAGAGTCTCAGATCCCCTGGAGCTAGAGTTACAAGGGGTTATGATCTGATTCACGTGTATGTTGGGAGCTGAACTCAGTCCTCTGGGAGAACATCAAATGTTTTTAACCACTAACTCATCTACCTCACCAAGGATTTTATCATTAGACAACTTTACTCAGTGACTAGTTACTCAGAATGATGGTGTTACTCTTTCAACCACAGGGAGAACAAAGTTACATTGTCTACAGGAAAATGGATGCAACTGGAGAGAGACTGGTGAATAAGTCAGTCTCTGCAAGACAAATATAACATTTTCACTCACTTGTGGTTCCCAGATTTCATATACAAAAATCTACACCAAATATACGAGATACACAAAATCATGTATGTACATATGACATAAAAGTAGATATAAAGCTGTCCAGGGAATCAAAGGAGACTAAATGGGTCGAGGGTGATGTGACATGAGGGCATATGTGCTCTGAGCACCTTATATACTGATGTGGAAATGTCTTTCTGTGACCCCATACCATGCATTATGAACATACACCAAGAAGCAAACAAAAGAATGGCAGTGTTTCAGATACAGAAGCAAGCAGTGCAGCCAGCTGCTCAGGCCTCGGGTTTGGAGGGGAGCCTCCCCAAGCATCAATGCTGTTATTTGAAGGTCACCTTGGAGGCTCATCTAGAAAATGGAACTAGTTTTTCACGAGACAATTTAAAGCACAGCATGCGAACACTTGGGGCATGTACTGAACACTCAGAACAGTTGCGGAGGGAGATAGAAGGAGAGATGGATCCGTTCACAGCCAGGTCTGCTCACGTATGACTTGGTTCTTTGTAGCGAGGCAGGGAGATGAGATCTCGAGCAGGGCAATAGGTCCCGAAGCAGAGGAAAACCTTTGGCTTTCTTCACTTTAGGAATGCTACCAGGTATTACCAACGCCAGGACAAATGGCAGCTTGTAGCTGTCAGCAGAACTGTGCTGGTGGACAGCCTTGTTCAGATGAGTCATCGGATCTGTCCTGTCTTGTCCAGAAACTCCACCTGTGTCTGATGGGCTAACACTGCTGAGAGAGGAAAAACAGCAGGCCAAAGAGCTGGTCTGGGACCAGGCAGCCCCTTGGCCACCCTGTGCTTTGTTCAGTTGGAGGGTGTTTACAAGGCTGTCAAAAGCCTCAGCCACAGAAAGGCTGAGTCAGTGGGTCCTTGGGATAGCCCTAGACTCTTCTATCACCAAGCTCCGTGGCTGCCTCCAAGGCAGCTGCTTTGAAGACTGCATATGGAGAAGGCCAACTAGGGTGAGGGCAGGTTGGGTAAAATCCCTCAGGGAAGGCAGCTGCCCTCTCCACTTGTCTTTCCCCAAAAGACAGAAAAAAACAAACAAAGCAGAGGACCACTATTGCTTTGTTTTGTGTCAAAGCACGGCCTACTAACCTGTGCTAATTATTTCTGTTGCTGCATGGGGAGACTTCATAATTCTGTTTGATGTAAGAGAAGGTAGCAATGCAAGGGTGCTTTCTTTAGGGGTACAGTGTGGCTTGGTGTGACCATGAATTAATGGCCCGCGTTACACAGGTCTTTCAACTTGTCCCCTTACCATCTGGGTATTGCTAAACACATCTGTTCCTTCTCCTGAAGGATGCTCTATGCTTACCACATGATTTAAACTATGCCGAGAGACAAACTCCATTTGTCCACACCTCTGGTTTGTAGAGATGGCTCTGAAGAGCCTGGTTTGCCATGACTGGCACTCATTCAGAGCCCAGTTTTTAGCTCTGAATTTTGATTTGGGCATTTGCCTGGGGTGTTAGTCTGCCAGGGCCTTCCCAGTCTGTTCTCTGCTGTTTCACTCCTAAAGATTTATAGCTAATGAAGGGATAAAGAAAGGTCACAGGCGAAAGGCAGCAGCATGTGGTGGTGACTCACTGGCTGGGCCTGGTGTGGAGCCAGTTTGGGTGGAATGCTCCGGGCTGTGCCTGCTTTCATGTGGCTCTTAGCCAGGTCCCTGCAGGAACCAGTTTCTTGCCTGTTCCTGGTCAGCAAGAAAGCTTGGCTGTTTTACCTGTCTCCTGCTGGGTCTGCTTTGGGTCAAAGCAATGAAACCTGTTGGCCAAAGAATCCAACAGTTGAGCTGTAGGGAGATCAGGAAGCAGTGGACAGGCCAGTCTTAAGAGGGGTCAGGCATAGAGACCAGCCACAGTCACCACAGCTCAGGAGGCACATTAACAGCAGGGCTGAAGGAATCCAGGTGGGCAGCTACGAGCAGGCACAGTTTCTGAGTCTTGGCATGACTGATGTTTTGAATGGGATGATTTTTGCTTGCAGAGGACTATTTTGTACATCACAAGAAGTCAATAGAATCCTTGGCCTGGTGCCCACTGGTGCTTAAGAATCTCTGCCTTCATCTCTCTGTTAATGCAACTAGCAAAATCACCTCTGGCTGAGAACCACTTTGGTGTGGCCATCTCAGTCCTGTGCTGGCCAAGGTTGGGAATATCCATCCATTGCAAAAATCTGTTGGGCAGTAGCCATGTGACAAGAACTTTGCTTACATCTGTTACCTCATTTATATCACATTACAGCTGTGAGATGAGTAAAGCCTTTTTCCTCCAATGTGGGGATAAGAGGCCAGATGTTCACAAAGATAACTTGGAGCTCAAGGCCAAGCATCATTTGCCCATTTCTCACCTTGTTGTCTTCCATAATGGAGCTGTAAGTTAGGAATATGGGGGAAAATTCAGGATGCAAGACCCCAGCTGTTATTGTGGCTCAAAGGTGTTGCCAGCTGAATTGAACTCACTTCAGGGCTGAGTTCAAGCAAATGGCTACAAGCCCTGTGGAGACAGCGAGGGGCCTAGATGAACTTGAATGCAAGTAGAGGATCCAGACAGATGTTCTGCAGGTGAGGAAAGGAACCTAAATGCCAGCTGGATGGTTCAGACAGAGAGCCTCTAAGAGATAGGTTGTCACAGGCAAACCTTTGCACTGTCCTACTCTTGATTCTACCTGTCTGTGACTCCTGACACATGACACTGGATGTGTACGCAAACCTGCCTATTATTTTCTCAGTTCAGTTAACCCTCACCCAGCCTCCATTTTCCCCTCCAGAATCAAGCCTTCTTTTGCTGCCTAGGGAACCTGGGAGCAAGCCTGGGCTTTGGGAAGAGCATTGATTGACCGTCACATGGGGTTGATGATGGTCACCTCTTGTTCACGAAGAACTGTGACATGACAATGGACCCTAGTATGAAGTCTAGTCTGTGTACAACACCTGGAGTTTTGGGAAACTCAGAATGTAGCACCAGTAGATGTCTAGCAATAACAGTATTTAGAGGAAGAAAGAGCACGGAGGGGAATGAGAGAAGGGTGGGGAGAGTTAATTTAAAAATAAAGTATGCATGAAAATGACATGGAAATCTGTTAGTTTAAAACTAATTTAAAAATCAAATAAAAAGTATAAGCATTATTATTATTATTGTTGTTATTATTATCATTATTATCATTATTATTATTATTATTATTATTTTGGTTTTTCCAGACAGAATTTCTCTGTGCAGCCCTAGTTGTCCTGGAACTCACTCTGTAGACCAGGCTGTCTTGAACTCAGTGATCCGCCTGCCTCTGCCTCCTGAGCGCTGGGATTAAAGGCCTGCAGCACCACCACCCAGCTGCATAATTAATTTTTTAAAAGACTTTATTTTTATTTGTGTTTGTGTGGGGGGGATATGGGTATCTGTGAAGACCAGGAGAGGGTGTCGGATCCCCTGGAGCTGGAATTACAGGTGGCTGTGAGCCTCCTGATAGAGGTGCTGGGCATGGGAGTCCTCTGAGGGAGCAGCCTTCACTAGCCAAGCCATCTCTCCAGTGTCCACAACACGTTTTAAAAAGGAAAGGGTCAAGGTTTCTGCTGTGGATTCTCCAGTTACCAAAAGCACCAGTGGAGGTGGGGAAACTCTTCCATGAAATCGAAGTGAGCATCCGAGGGAACACCGAGGCTGTGTGGGAGGCAGTCGTTTGGTGGTCTGGAGGATCCTTAGAGTGCAATAGCCTTTGGTTTGGAAAACGACATCATCCAAGTAGGACAAGCTCAGAAGACATGGTTCTGTCCCCTGTCCCCACTCAATTATCAATTAGACTCAGGTGCAGTGTGGAAATCAGGAGTGGGATTTGCCAGAGGGGAGGTTCTGGTTGAGTTACGAAGGAAGGATCAGCCTGGGACCTGCTGCTCACTGCCTAAGGTTACCCATGTCTCTGAGGGACATCCTGCTCAGCACAGTTACTATCAGGTTCTAGCATTTGCTTGAAAGCATCTGTGGGACTCCCTCTGTTCTTAATCCCTTTCTCCTTTGTGGCCTTGCCCTTTCCCAAAGATACTGTAGTTGGTCCTTTTGGTTCATTGAACATCGCTAAACAGCCATGCTGCTCAAATGCAACCTTTGGCTTTGTACACTTCATATTATCTTGCCTTGTGGCATTTTCAATATTAGAAAAAGAATACATGAGTGTTGAAGAAAAATTAGAAAATGCAACCATAGAAGAATAAAGAAAAGAAAGGGAAAACATTATCTTGTAATCTCATAACCCAGACCGAACATTTGGGTTATATTCTTGTTTTTGTTCTGCCTTTAACCAAAGGAGGGGCTGGGAGAAATTGTTAGAAGACATGATATCTTCTAAAAATTTCCAAAACTACTGTGCTTTTAAGAAAGGCCTTCAGATTGCTTGGCAAATAGGTCTAGATAATTTTTAATGATACACATCATTTGGGAAATATGAAAAAAATGTCACACAATGAAGGTTGTGTCTATCACACACACACACACACACACACACACACACACACACACACACACACACACACAATATGTAAATGAACTGTCTGTGGCTCCTAAAGAAGAAATTCTGTTGCTAATTTGCTGACTCACTGCCAAGTCCTGCTGCAGACAGGGAGCAGATTCTACTAATTCAAGCCAAGCACTTGGCCCTCATGGCTTATTGGCTACCGGGACAGACTTCTTTCACTCCTCACCTCCTCCTTGGCACATGAGCATACAAAGAGTTTTGTTCATTTTACCTCCTAATCTCCTTTCATTTTTTTTCAATTACTCTTTAACGTCTCTCAAATTTATATCAGCTCCACCCCCACTCTCCTCATGTACAAAGTTAGGAATACCTAGAAGTTTCCTCCTTAAGGCTGCTGCAGGGATTTTTATCTCCTTGGAGTGCTGCCTGAGTATATGTGTGCCTGCTTCGGCTCTGGGAGTCCCATACACTTGACATTGTTTGCAAGTTCTGAGAATAGCTCTCTATTTCCTTCCCATACCCAACATATGATCAGGGCTTCCAACTGAACTCAAGTTTTGGAGGTCACATCCTGGGGGGCAGGGGAATTGACCTGTGTGGGGAGGTAGTAGGGAACAACTAGGCCATCTCACTGTAGAATTCCCCAAAATTCGCGCAAAAGAGAACTTAGTACATGGCCAGGAACACATTTGCTGAGAAGACATATAGTAGAACCACAGTTTCAAAGGGTTTCACAAGGAAACATTTGTCTCTGGTTGGTGAATGCTAGGCACCAGGCATTGTAGCTGCCTTAAAGGATGATGGGGTTGTAAGGGGACTGGAGTGAAGGCTGTGTATGGAGAGCTTATTTTCTAGATTTGTGTATAGTGGCAACTAATGAGGCAATTCCATGTAGTTTATCTAATAGTCAAAAGGAGTTTATTTTGAGTTAACTTACAACAAGCAAAGGGAGTTGGTTACGGGATCCAGGAGAGGTGAGGCCCAATCCAATGCAGTTCTCTGGAGAACTCTGACTTGGTCTGTAGTACCAGCATCCAGCATCCAGGATCACGAGGTAGCCGAGAGAGTGAATTTCAGGTCTTCAGGGGTCCCCTCTTCCACACTGAGATTTTTTCTGTTGTGCTATTGAGAAAAGACTCCTGAGTCAAAAGAAGGGCAATAGAATTGCATCTGGTGTGAGCATTCACCATGTAGCCATTCACTTAAGCACTTCAGTATCCCTGAGGGAGACCAATCACTTCTGTTTTACAGATGTAAAGACAGGAGACTTTAGAACTACCTGGGGTCACACAGCTTAGGTGAACTGCAGAGTCAGGATGTAGGATGGCGTGGCACCAGAGACCCTATGCTCTGCTCTACCTCCTCTTATCGAGACAGTAGTCATAGGCTTCTGAGCTCTAGTCAGAGCTTTGCCCAGAGAAGTCACACTAGCCGCCTGGGTTTCAGATTTATCATTGAACTAAAAATGGTCCTGCAGAAGTGTTTAGAATAATCCTGCCCACTCATACAGTTTTTGAACACATCTGGAAAGAGAATTGCAATCTGCTTCAAAGGAAATCTGGACCGCATCTGTATCCAGCACTTATTTGGGTCTTAGTTTCACTACTTTCTCCATGGGAGCATTGCAGGATCTCTGTTACAATAAGCCCCTTTGGAGCTGCCAATGTCATTGGACTAGTTCTACTTAGCAATAAAGATGGGTTCATTGCAGCCTTTCCATGAAGGATATAAGGCAGGGGAGCTACAAAAATGGAGACATCCTTCAAGTAGAACGTATCCACATTTCTATGAGAAAAGTTTCAATGCCCAGGAAGATGATACATTTAGAAGACTAGACGCCAAACTGGCCAAGGGAAATGACCTTTCACCCATTTTCCAGGTTTTCTCAGCAAGTCACTTGGACATCAGGATGTCTCTTCTTGATGAGGTTGCTATGCAAAGGCTTGAAGCATTATCTGCAAGACTCTGCAAGTACTGCCTTCTGGTTACCTTAGCCATTCCTGGGAGGAGGCTTTCCCAGCATCTCATCTGTCTGTCTCCTGCGCAGTGGCTTTCTGATCCGTCTGGGTGCCTTCTGATTGCAGCATTTGGGTAGGGCTGGGCTGCAGACGCTACTGTAGGTGGGAAGGCAGGCAATCTACCTTTGACCCTAGCGACACAGATCTTCAACAGTAGACTCAATGAAGCCTGAGCCTTTTGGATCAGTGGGGATGGCAAATGTGGGGAGTAGGGTGCAATGGTAGCGACTGCATACCGACTCATCAGCGCTAATGGAAGTTCCTCTTGAGGAACGATGCATACCTTTGTAAAGTGAGGCCTGTTCTGTCCTTACTGTAATCTTGGGACCAATTCTTTACCTCACATAGTAAAATCCATCTCTCTCATCTTGTCAATATGTAAAGTTATCCACACCCACGCTCTAGTCTCCAGAAAAAACACTTGCAAGCCTAAATTTCCTTCTCTACTCTAACCGGGCATTCCACAAATATTTAACTGAATTCCTACTCTGGCCTGGGGAATGTGCCCAGGCAGAAAGCTAGTCTTTGCTTGGACACTGGAGAAGCCGAGCCCAGACGTAGTGTGGGGATGGAGGGCAGAGATATCACCAGAGGAAAAGATTGGAATCAGATTTTGAAAAGAACCCTACATCACACTGAGAAGTCTATATTTTATGTTGTAAAAAGCAAGAAGCTCACAGAAGATATATGTGTGTTTTACACACACACACACACACACACACACACACTTACAATTCAGGCTTCTTATTTAATAATGTCAACTCACATACCTCTTGCCTCAAAGACAGTAAGAGACAGTTTATTCTATATTTAAATAAAAGTGACCATGCCTGGGAACATAGATTAAGGGTTACCCCAAATACCATGTCCAACGTGGTAACTATTTCATGAAGTTTTTATAGCAACAGTACAAAGAAAATCATAAATTTAGTAAAAACACACTGATAGAAAGTCAAATAGGTGTTTTCAGTGAAGTGGAGAAATCTCTGTTCCAAGCCTTGGATGTAACTGGTGATGATGCCCTTGGCCTTTGGGTTGTGGAAGGTAAAGGTATGTGGTGCATTCCCAAACAGTTTACCCAGTAGCTACAGTGATGGATTCTAGGTCAAACACAGAGGGGTGCAATGGATGGCTATTAAGAGTGCTAAAGATACTTCAAAATAATTTGGTTCCAAACTTGTAACATGTGAGCTTCCCACAGCCACAAAACTTACAATCATTATTATAATCAGCCAATCAGCTTTGTAGAATCTTTAATACAGATGAAGCCCTTTTTTCTTTTTTTTTTTCCTGTTTGGAGGTCAGGGAGGAACTCCAGTTTGGAATAAGGTTCAGTTTATAGCTCAACATAAATGTTTGATGAAAATTAATTCTGTGGTGGTCTCTGTGCTGGTTAGTTTTCATCAGCTTCACACAGACTAGAGGGAACCTCAGTGAGGAAATGTTTCCACCAGAGTGTCCTAAATTGATAGGTAACCAAATTACAAGGCTATGAACATATCAACTGCTGCCTGAAGCAATGCCTAGAAAGTCAGCATATTCTCTAATTGCTAATTGGTGTAGGAGGGCTCTGCCCACTGTGGGTGGTGTCATCTCTAGGCAGGTGAGCCTAGCTGTATAAGAAAGTAGCTGAGCAAGCCGAAGGAGAGAAAGTGTTCTTCCATAGAAAGCCAGGAAATAGTGTTTCCACTGTGGCTTCTGATTCAGTTTCTGCTTTGAGTTTCTTCTTGCCTTGCCTTGGTGTTGGACCGGAACCTGTAAACCAAATAAACGCTCCTCACCATGATGTCTTTGGTCATGGTGTTTATCACAGCAGCAGGAAACAAATGGGATCAGGCTCTATGGTAGGTACTAGAGTAGAGAGACAGTAAACCATGAATGGCTACCGTGGTGGGCAGTGGGAGACCGAGCATACATGACGAACATCAACATACATGCTCACACATGCTCATTCTTCAAGGGAGCAGAAGTGTTTGGGCAGGAGAACAGCGGCTTTGAAAGACTAAGTAGAAGCTAGCCATGGTAGTTCACCCCTGGAATCTCAGTTCTAGGACAACCTAGGCTACAACAAAAATCTCCATTTGGGTGTGGATGATAAGCCAGAGGGTAGAACCTGGGAAAGCATTACTGCAAATTTCCTTCCGCCTTAGCTGGCTTCCTTCCAGTGAGGATTTGTTGATTCTGCTTTGTTCTCATGTGACAACACAGCGTAGGAAATCCTACCTAATGGGTTTCTCTCTAGGATTTAGTAGTTAGCACCCATTTGCCTAAATAAACAAAAACAACACCCAGAGTCCAAGGCAATTGCTACACGGAAAGACTTGTTTCACATACGAGGATTTTCCAAATGTTTCCAAATGTTCTGGGGATATGTAGATCAGCTGGAGATGGCCCAGCTAAGCCTTCTTAGGAATAAAAATGTGATTAAAATCATTCAGGTCCTTGTTCCCCATTTCCAATAATTCACTGATAGTTTATACTTGGAGATATGTATGATATCAAGTTACTTGAGTGTGGAGAGGGGTGGGCACGAGAACCAGGTTCTGCTTTGGAGCTCAGTTATTAGGATGTTGTTGACTTCAGAAACAACTCTGACTTTCTTCCAGGCAGCAGCTGATATTTTATAGCCTTGGCTCTCACTTAGCTTACATGTGGGGCACCCGTAACATACATGCACGGAGACTAAATGTGCTAATTACAATGGCAGCATGTGTGTGTGTGGGGCCCTTACAACCCCGGTTCAACAACAGTGGCAGATGGTTATGAGAGGGTTGTTGGTCATCCAATGACGCCAAGACTCACAGGATAGAATGTTCTGGGTTGGGTTGACAGAGCTCTGAAGCCTGGCTCCTGTCAAACAGGGCTCCCTGTCCTGACTCCCCAGTGATGGGGCTGGGTTTGTTTGGTGGATTGGGGCAGGAAGAAAAGGTCACTGCCATGGGTGAGCAGGTGGATGAGGGAGGCTCCTGAGAGGGAAGAACCATTTGCCCTAATTGAGCTGAGTCACCGGGTAACTTCATTTTACTTTAGAAGTGACATTCTGATGTAGCAGAAATCACTTTTCATTAACTTTTTAAAATTACTTTTTTACATTAAAAATTCTATGTATGCATTATGAATGTATGTGTATGTATCTATGTATCTATGTGTGTATGTATGTATTATGTGAGTGTGTGTGTGTGTGTGTGTGTGTGTGTGTGTGTGTGTGTGTGAGTTTGTAGGTACATGAATCAGGATAAACATGTGGAGGTCAGAGGACCACTTGGGAAATTCTAAGAGACTCCATTCAGGCTTGGCAGCCTTTAGTTGTTAAACCAAGTTTCAAGCCCTAAGTAATTAAAAAATATTTTGTAAATATTATTTTTTATGTGTATGGGTGCTTTGGCTGCATCTTTGTCTGTGCACCTTGTATGTGCCTGGTGCCCTTGGCAGCCAGGAGAGAGCATCAGATCTTCTGGAATTGGAGCTACAGACTGTACAGTTGTGGGCTGCCACATGGATGCTGGGAGCTGAACTGAGCCAGAGCTCTGTGCGCTCTATCCAGCCATCTCATTAATTCTTTTGAACCTCTACATTTTTGCCCTGAATGATTTCTTTCTTTCTTTCTTTTTTTAAAAATATGTCTGTGAGTATGTGCATGGGCATGTGTATGTGTGTGAGTGAACACGTGTTGAGGCCCAAAGTTGGTATTTAAAATCTTCCCAAATTGCTCCTTTACTTTATTCTTTGAGGTGGGATCTCTCAGTCAAATCCAGAACTTGCCCATCTAGCTAGTCTCCTGAGTCAGCTTGCTCCAAAGATTTCCTGTTGACACCTCTGAGGTTGGGATGGTAGGCAGGCTGCCATATCCTCCTGAGATTTCTGTGGGGTCTGGGAACCAAACTGTAACTCACACTTGTGCAGCAAAGGCACTGTAATTCCTAAGCCATCTCCCTGGCTCATCTTTTTTCTTTCCTTAATTCCAAGAATCCACCTGGTCGTATCATGTATCTCCCAGAATGCATTTCAAAAATGACTTCCTGCATGGAAACTGAAATCTTGAGTTTTCTTTCAACCAAATGTTAGCTTATTAAGTTAAAAGGGAAAATGTTATATTTAAGAGTAAGGAAAAAAACCCAAGGTAAAGTGAACGCATTGTCCTGTGCCAAATGAAGGTGTATTTAGTGTGAGTCCACCAGTCCGTACAGCTTTGTTCTGTGGATTATAAGATTGTCGTTACACCTAACATTAAAAAGAATGAATTCATGATTTTCAGGACAGATGGTATATTTTCTTCTCCTTATGCTTGTCCTTAAATAGAAAAGGAGGAGGAGGAGGAAGAGAAGGAAGAAGAGGAGGAAGGAGAGAAGGAAAAGGAGAAGGAGGAAAAGGAGAGGGAAGCAGAGGAAGAAAGAAGAAATGAGAGAAGTTCTGGAACATGTCCCATGCCCCCCATCCCCACCCCCCCCCCCACCCAGAATATCTCTGTTGTGGAGCTCTGGCTGTCCTGGAACTTCCCTTTGCAGACCAGGCTGGCCTCACATTTCCAGCAATCGGATCAGTCTGCATCTGCCCCCACCCAGGAACTGGGATTGGAGGCATGTGCCATGCCAAACTCTGGAGCGAGTCCTTGAGCAGAGTTATGTGTTCAAGAGCCAGAGAGTCCAGGAAAATTTATTCACCATGCTCCAAATTCAGATTCAGCATTTTATCTCTTAATTCTGCTGTCTGTGTTGACTGCCTCAGCTCCGGAAGCCTACCTGCAAGATGTTTTGGCAGCAAAGGAACTCAAAGCTGGATTAATTGCTAAATCACAAGCAGGGAACTCCAGCGTTACAACCAAACACAACATAAAATGAATGTTTCCATGCTGTTTAAAACACTCATTCCAAGCCTCCCTTTGGAAGTAGGCTGGTTAAATCAATCCATTGCAAACAGGGGGGCGATCCCCACTTGGCGTTTGGACACTCTTGTGTGACACTATGTGCCTATGCCCATGTAGGAGGGTGAATCCCTGCTACTTGTGTGAAGCAGGGCCAAGATTGAGCAGATGATGGTAACACTGATCTTGGGGCTGCTGTTGAACCCTGGGGGAGATCTAGAAACGCAGCCAGTGTCCAACTGCAGAGCAAGACTCAGCCACATCCAAAGTAATGGCCCCACTGAGCCATACATTTCTTCATCTCACAAATGAAGCTCATTGGATTTAGTGGCTGAAATTGAGAGGTCTTTTATCCTCCATCCAATAGATAGCTGTTGAGTGCATATAAATTCCAGACACTGTGCAAGGAGGAAAGGAATACACAGTGTGTCTGCACTATGCTGTTATTCCTTCTAAGTTAGTGTGGCATTGCTCTAGGTGGACATTAAGGAGGACGGGAAACCACAAATCTGTCTATGAACCATACACATACTATGTTACCTGGAGTCTATCTTTAAGCACGCCTACTTTGAGTTGTCTGAGTGTTAAGGTCTCTGTGTCTCTGAATTCTTCCTGCTCTCCTGCTATGGTGGTTGAAAACTTAGCTCATCCTCTGGCCTCATTCCTCCTCTTCTGTGTAATATAATTATATCACTATTTTGGCTCTTCTAACGGTTACTTTTGTAACTCAGAGTGATGTACTTCAACCTTCTCGTTTCAACTTAGTATCGACAGGGGCTCTTGCTTGCCCACTTAGGCTCCCCTTCCTTCCTGTGACATCTTCCATCACCTTCATCTTCTAGCTTCTCTCAAATGCAATTTTGCTTTCAGAGTGTCAAGGCTGATAATATTTACACTCCATTCTCCAATATAATTATTCTCAAAAGTCATTGAAAACAGGTTGTGATAGTGTTATCTGAGGACTTGTGTCAAGCTGTGAGCCATCATTGTAGGAAAGAGCCTCTCCGTGAAGACTGGAGCAGTGTTCTGGCCCCTTTCCTACAGATTATGGGGCCTCCTCGGTCATCAGCGATGCTTCTGAGCTCACACCTACAGATTTGCTATTCTCCGGCATTAGGATGTGTGTGGCACAGACTTCCAGGTTAAAGTGGATTCGTGATCTTTTACTGTCTCTTCCATTAGTCTTCTCAGCTCTCATTTCCCTCCTGAGGTTTAGGCCCGACCTTCTATATTTGAAGCCACTCCCTATGTAGAATGTCACCTTTTATGATTTCGTGCCCTCTGCTAACACTGTGTGTTCCCTGGAGGTACCTTTCCCAGCTTGTTCACTGAATGTAAATCCCACTTTAAATGGCTCCCGTCCCAGTTTTTCCTGTGGAAGTGAAGGCATGGGTTAATGCTGTATTAATAATGAAAATTTAGAATTTGTATTTTTTAGCATGATGGATACATACTGTGAAAACAAAATGCTAGTCAAAATGTAGTTTTGAATATGTTAAATTCAAAATTCAACAAAGCACTAATCAAAATGTGATGCACTACCGTTTTCTAGATTATCTCATTTAAACTCAGAGCAACTTGAATTCAGAGAAGTCAGATAGGTTAAGGTCATTGCTAAGCATGTGATAAAATGATCTGCCTTCTCCAGTCTGAGACTGTTTGGTGTCTTCTCCCCTCAAGCACCCAACTGGTGTAAGTTTTCACCCTCAAGACCTTTTTGCAGTAACCCGAATCCCACTCGCTGTGATAGAAATCTGTCTACTTTCTTCTGTCCCCAGCTAATTAAAAAAAGGATAACAATTCTCTCTTTGGTCTAAAGATAATGATTATGGCCCAGTGGTGATGGCACACACCTTCAATCCCAGCACTCAGGAGGCAGAAGTCTCTGAGTTCTGAATTAGATGAGGCTAGCCTGGTCTACAGAATGAGTTCCAGGACAACCAGGGCTACACAGAGAAACCCTATCAAGAAAAAAACAAGATAACGATTATGCTAAAATTTTAAGTTGATGTCATTCAATATTGTTATAATAGGGAGAAAACATTAAAACTGACAACTCAGAAGAGGCAAATCACACCACATCATTCTCATTGCCAAGTAGAGTGTGTAAATGAGTCTCTGTGTGTGTGCTTGTGTTAGAGTGTTTGAAGCCAACATGGCAGTTCCCCCATTGGCCCTCCACCCACTTCTCTCCAATGTATAAAACCTTTTATTGGAAAAGTTATCAGTGTGTGTTGTGTGCACATGTGAGTGTGTCCAGGTGTGCACGTGCCACACCATGCATGTGGAGGACAAAAATAACTTTGTGATATTGCTTCTTTCCACCTGTATGTGAGTTTCAGGTTGTCACACTTGCTTCCTATTGACTGGTTGAGCTATCTCACCAGCCCTATGTAAAACCCTTCCTAGGAGCCGGGTGGTAGTGGCTCACGCCTTTAGTCCCAGCACTAGGGAGGCAGAGGCAGGTAGATCTCTGTGAGTTCAAGGTCCTGTTGGTCTACCAAGTGAGTTCTAAGAGAGACGCAAAGCTACACAGAGAAACCCTGTCTCAAAAAACCAAAACCAAAACCAAAACAACAACCTTTTTTAGGGAAAGTAGAAAACTATAGTACAGAGTATTGTATGGAGGAAATATCAAGTACACTTTATATGAGTGTTTTTATATATATATATATATATATATATATACATATATATATATATATATATTTACACACACACACACACACACACACACACACACACACACACACACACACACTGGCACACGTGCATTCATGCAAGCAGAGGCCAGAGGGCTCCTTGGGTTTTGTATATATGTCTATATGTTTAGGAGCTATTCACTTTGTTTCTTTTGAGGTGGAGTCTTATATTGTCCTGGTGTTTGCTGATTGGGCCATGCTGGCTGGCCAGTGAGCTCCAGAATCCTGTTTGTCTCCACCTCCCTGGCACTGGGATTACAAGAACACATCACCATACCTGGCTTTTATGTGGGTTCTGGGGTTTGAACTCCGGCCTTAACACCTGTGTGGCCAGCACATTCTACTTCTGTTTCACAACTTACTTCAGGCTGAACACTGGCTGCTGGTTGCCCTCATCTTATGCCTGACTCTGGAAACTGAGATAAGAAGGAATAAGGCATGTCTCTTTCCCCAGGAAGCCCTAAAGGCCAAGAGAGCAGCCAGGCACACTAGGATGAATGCTGGACACAATGGATGTCTTGCTTTGTGTTCCGGAGTTTACCTCCACCTCTACAACCTTTCCAAATGACAAGCCTATGTTGGTTAAGCATGGCTCTCTTCCTTTAGGTTAACCATTTTACAGACTACAGTTGCCTTGATCTATGCTACAAAAACAAGCTATGTACCTTACCTCCTAGCTAAGACCTAAATAGGGTGGCTGGTGTCTCTGTGCTGGCTTGGGAGCACTCTAGACTTTGGACACCGTAGAAACAAAGAGATGCTCCTCTTCCATTTTGTTAGTTATCGTTTCTCGTCACCATGACCAGATGCCTGAAGAGCACCTTGAAGGAGAGCAGATTTACTTTACTCACAGCTCCAGAGGTGCCTGTCCATACTGGCTTGGCCCCGGATGCTTGGGCAGGATGCCACAGCAGCAGGAACATGTAGCAGAGAAGGTTTGTCTTCTTGCTGTGAACACAAAGCATTAGACAGACAGGGAGTGTCCACGTATCAGATTCCTCAAGAACTTACCTTCAGTGACCTACTTCCTAAAGTTTCTAGAACCTTCCAATAGAGCACCATCAGCTGAGGGCTCAGGCTTTCCACATGTGAACTGATAGGGGACATTTCATATTCAAACTAAAATACATTTTAATCAGTTAATTTTAATTTCCGCTGGAAGAACTAAATATATAAATTATATATGTTTAGATTGCTCCCTTGTGGGAAAAAATCTATGCTGTTAATTAGCATGTTAAGTTTTTCAAAGGTGACCAGAAAATTCTTTTAGGTTAGCACTTATTTGACAGAATTTCCTGAATGAATATTCATTTTGAGATGTAAGATCTGTCTGCTCTTTGGTGGGCCCTGTATGAGAATTTTGTTTGAACTCATACACATGCTTATATCTGTGTGTCTGTATGTGTGTATGTTGAGTGTGTGTGTGTGTGTGTGTGTGGTTTATATGTATATGTATGTGTGATATATATGTCCACTGTGTGTATATGTGGTGTGTGATTTATGTTTCTGGTGTATGTATGTATGGTGTGCATGGCATGTTATGTGTGTGTGGTCCATATGTATAACAACTGTGTGTGTATTATATACATGTGCATGCTTGTGTGTAGTGTGCATGTTGTATTGTGTACATGTGTATATATGGTGTATGTTGCATTTTTGTATTGTTATGTTTATGTATAGTATGTATGTATGTTGTGTGTATGTATGTATGCATGCATGATGGATTTTTGTGGTGTGTATGTGTGTGAGTTGTGTGTATATGAGGTGTATTTGTGTATTTGTGTGTATGGTGAGGGTACCTATTAACTTCTAATCATTAGTACAACTCCTTATTCGTAGTCATTATTATTCACTTGGTTCCTCTTACAGTATGAATAGAAGAAGGAAAACATTTATAGATCACTTAAAACGTTTTACTAGAAGAAAGGGAACAAATTAGCCCACTTGAATCACTAGCTTTGTGAAGGGGAATGAGCAGAGATATATTTAATCTTTCATCAAAGGCTGTATTTGAAGCTCCTAATAGACAGTTACACTTGGAACAGCGCTAAATGAGTTATTAGAACATTTACACAGGATCGTCATTGTTTTTATTAGCAGCATTATTCCTTGCTCCTTTGTTAGAGAAACACCCTGCAGTGTGTGCAGATCGTGTTTAATTGCAATGCTTTTACATTTCCCCTCAAATGTAGTTGACTTATTTTATAAATATTTCAAGTACGTAATTGCTATTTTGCTTTAATGAAAATCACAAATGTATTTAGATAACTGAAGGGGTTAGAATCCATTTGCCCCTGTGCACTCTTATAGGAAGGGTAGGCTCACTACTGACTTCCTCTGCCATGGTTCCATGGGAGGGGCTTTTGCCTTTCTGCCCTTCCCATCACCGTGCAAAGCTGTGGTGTTTGTGGGCTTCAAGTCCCAACTTTCTGGTACAGTAACCTCGGTGAGTTCTTCCCTTCTCTAAGCTTCTGGAATGCTTTGTAAGTTTACTGAATAGGGTAATACTGGCCTTGCCAGATTAGTTTGAAAATAGATAATATTAAACACTTAACCTAGGGCCAGGCAAACCAAATGTACCCAATACATTTTAGTTTCTTCAGTTGCTGTGGCTGTTTTTGGTTGATTGGTGGTGGTGGTGGTGGTGGTGGGGTTATCCAGGAGATTCATAATGTTCTGTCCTCAATTGTGACTATGGATCTGTCTGTTTCACTCTATAACTGAGGCAAAGTCTTTCCTGATTTGATCTGGTTGTGGTGTACCATGTGAGAAATAAGAATACAAAATTGTGTCTTTCTCCACGTCTACCTTCATCTGTGTGTCCAACAGCCGTCATGATCGTGAGTATGGTGATGATACTGCAAGTACCTGGGATGGAGGCAAGCGGAGAGGTTGTAGAATCCAGGGACCAGCTAAGGATGCCTCTGTTAGCACCCATTCTGGAGTCATGGTGGAGATGTGGGTTGGTCCAGGAGACCACAGTGTGCAGCTACTCGTATTGGATAGGAAGCGGCTAGCTTTATGTGCCTGCAAAGAATCTAGCTCACAGTCTGAGAGTGGTAATTACCTCTAGAAAATTCCCGAGGAGCCTGGGGGAGAGCACTTTCTTAGCATGCGTGGGTTCAATCCCCAGCACTTAAAAACATCTGGGAAGTTATTCACACACATATCCCTTAACTTACAGCCTTCTGCCCATACCGCTCCTGCTAACACTCCAAAATGGATCTGACTCCTTCGGTAAGTGACTTAGACAATCTTCTGAAGGGGAGATTGAGTTGGTATCATCATAGGGACAGAGACCTAATCTTGCATTTGCTGTAGGACTTTGAAGACATCTGCTGTCTAATGAATGCCTGCCCTCACACTGTTGCCCAGAGAAGGAGAATTTCCTGAGCCTGGTCTCTATTTCTTCCGTGATACTTCCTGTGCTCACCTTAGAGGCCAAATCTTGACTGTCTACCACTCATTTCTGTAGTCTAGGGGAAAGTGAGGTCTGATCTGGAGTGATCTTGAAGGATCACCAATCTGTCTTGGGAACACCTTTTCTGTATTTCTCACAGTGCCCAGAGTGGCATCTTCACCCCAAAAGAACTGCACCCCACAGACTGACTTTCAGATGAACCAAAGTGCCTTCAGTATAGGCTCTTCTTATATTTGTCTCTTGTGCTTGTGAACAGCTGTGGAGTCTTCTGCCATGGTCATCAACATCATAACTGAGATGGCCACCAAGAACCACCTACTAAACAATGTGTTAAAAAAAGGAAAAAGCTTAAAGATGCAATCTAAGCAGAAAATGTAAAGGAACAAGTCTTTGCGCATGTGTGAATGTTCACGTGTGTGGACACGTGCATGTGTGTGTATGTGGAGTCAGTGCACAACCTCAGATGTCATTCCTCGTGAGCCATCCACTTTTTTTTTTTTTTTTTTGAGTCAGGGTCTATTATTGGACTTGATCTCACCAGGTAGGATAGGCTGGCTGGCCAGCATGCCCCAGGGGTCCACTTATTTTTACTTCCCCAGCACTGGAATTCTAGGATTATAGGCATGTGTCGCCATACTCTGTTGTTGCTGCTGGTTGTTATTTAAATGTGGTTTCTGCGGGCTTGAACTCAGGTCCTCATGTTTTATTGACTGAGCCATCTCTCCAGCTTCCAGTGACTAAGTCCCTTTTCTTTTTGATTATTTTATTTGTGTCTCTGTGTGTCTACATATTAGTACATGTGTGTGGGGGGGTACCCTCAAAGACCAGAACAAGGTGTTGGACCCCCGGGAGCTGGAGTTACAGGTGGTTGTGAGACACCTGATGTAGGTAGGTACTGAGAACTAAAGTCTAATCCTCTTTAAGAGCAGCAAGTGCTCATGACCATGGAGCCCACTCTCTGCTCCTCTGTCAAACCTTAATTGATGTTCTATTGTAGAAGTCACCTGGCAGAGGCTCATTTGGGTGTTGAATAATGATTCCTGGAAGAGTATATATAACTAGACTGAATCAGAGAGAAGGACTCTGGCTGGAGAGTGGCCTTGTCTGTCCCATTGTTTCCTTTCCTGATCAAGCTACCTCCCCAGCACTCCCATCCACACCTGAGTGAATTCTCTTTCACTTTGGCCTGAGAAAGGGATGCTCTTCATCCTGGGAGTCTGTAATCCACTCTATCATGGCGACCACAGAATTTTCCATCAGGGTTTGGCTGCCTTGGAGTTTCCAGTGAAGAATTCCTTCTAATGTTGGCTGCCGCTTGAGATCCAGCACTCGTTCGTTCTCTCTGTGGAGCACGAGCTGGAGGAGGGGAGCTGGGGCTGGGTGGGAAGTGGCCGAGGAGCCATTTTGTATTCCTGTAGTTTCCATCGTTTCACTCTGAGGGGGCCACTGTAAAGCAAACGTGTGCATAGGCTGGCTCCAAGTATCACGATGGCGTCTTCGGTTTGCAGCCCCTGTCACAAAGCCTTGTGAGGTCTCACCTGTACTGGTAGTTTCTTGCCAGTCGAGTTAAGATCACACCCAAAATAGAGAGCAAAGTTGAAGACTATATTCTATGTCACAAAGGTCCTTTCTCAGTTAAGGTCTGGTAAGGCAGCTTGTGTGTGCATGGGTGTTCATGTGGTGTTGTTATGGGCACGAGTGCTGCAGTGCTGTGAGGTCAAAGGTCAACTTTGAGGGCTGACTCTTCTGCCTTGATGTTTCTAGAGATTAACTTAGGTCACCAGGCTTGTGTGGCAAGTGCCTTTAGCTGCAGAGCCATCTTGCTGTCCTGGAATAATCTTTGTATACACTTGCTTATTGACACATCCAGTGGTTCCTCTCTGGTTTTTTTTCTATCTTTCTGCAACACACAATACACCCAGCATTTTCAAGAGCAGATGTATTTCTGGTGACCTCTGTCTACAAGGAGACAGTTGCTCCCTTGATAGTCACAAACTACAGATTTAGTCATACAACATAGAGCTATGTGGAGGATACTCTGCCTCCTTAGCCATGTGTTTCCTCTCTGTTGGTGTTCTCATGTGTTTAGACTAGGAGGGAGGACCAGGGATTTCACGGTCCCTTTCAGCATCACCATGCTCCGGGTATCTGGGACAGGCGCAGGGAGGCAGTGTGCTATGGAACAAAACAACAAAAGGAGAAAACAATGTGGGAACATCCTTGGATTCCTATTCTCTCCCAGCCTCCCGGGCAGAGTCCTCTAATTACAGATCCAACTCCTCCCTCCTCCCACGTCTTTATGAAAAGGAGCCTGGTCTTTAGGGAAGATAGGTAACGTGCTGAGAGCATACGGAGAAGAAGAAGCAAAGAAAACCACACAGGTTGGGCATGGGGAGAGAGATTTTCTGTAGTTCACAGAGGGTGGAAGACAGACATTAAAACATCAGAGGGGAGAAGATGAAGAGGAGACAGAAAAAAAGAAAGAACCCTGTAGATTGTGCACTTGAATCCCTTTCATGGCCTAGAAAAAAAAGGGATTGATTATTGAGAAATTTAAGGAGTTTAATTATGTGTCCTAAAAGGGGCAATAATCAGAAATCAAACCCCACACGTCTCTGAGTTTATTGGGATTTGATAACACATTTATAGCCATGAAAAGCCACCTGAGAAGGGGCCATTTTCAGCTTATAGGCGGATGTCAGGAGGTGGGGCACAACTGGCATGTATGTAACTAGAGGCAGGCCTTTGAAGGTTAGACCCATCTCTGGTCCCTGCCTAGCTCTTCCTGCTGTGTGCCACCATGTGAATAGGTTCGGGTGCATGCTCTTACTACCTCAGACTGAGACACTCTCTCTGCCTTCTCTGCCATGGTGGACTAAATTGCTCTGAAACTATGAACTGCGATGAACTTTTCTTTCCTTAAATCATTTCTGTCAGGTAATTTGGTCAATCTTGCTTTGAGAGCAGATGGTCTATCTACGGTGATTAAACAGCTATGGGGGCCGAGTCACCCAAGCTCAGGCAGAATGGAATTCTGCTGGTCATGGTCTGCCTGCCAACCATGGTTTGGTTTGCCTTGAAACATATACAATGTGCATGTCGGGTGTGGTTATTGCTAGGTGCATTCTCTTGCCTCAAAGCTGGAGCCAGTACATACATGATCACTTTAGTGAATTTAAAAATGTAGAAACATAACGAGGACCAGTGAGATGGCTCAGGGGCTAAAAATGGTTACCACACTAGCCTGACAACCTGAGTCAGTCCCTCAAACCCACTGTGGAAGGAGAGAACCAACTCCTGCAAGTTGTCCTCTGACCTCTACACATGCACCATGACACGTGGCATATGCCCACACTCACTCACACATCACACATACAAACACAAACACACACCAAGAAAAATTTAAAAATGTAAAGTTAAAACAGTAATACTGAGAAATGGAGAAACAATTTTTACTCTGAATTACTCTGGTTCCATCTAAGGAAAGCAGACATGAGCTTTTCCTTGTGACCTTGGTTTCTATATAGCACCCCACTTGCTTCACACATGACATACTGCTCAGCACTTCTGCTTCCAATTCTAAGAAGCGCTTTCCCGTCTTACCGTGGTTGCTTACTGCATAACATTCCACAATTGCTCTTCCATTGGAGGAGACAGCATACACCAAAAATGACTTACATCATGCTCCCAGCCTACCTAAGCGAGAACAGAAAACCTTGGACAGCAAGGTGTCCTCAGAGAGCGGGAGCAGATACAGCTCATCCCAGCTCATCTTTTCTCACTCTATGTTGACCTGATGAGGCACATGGCTTCAGCCCTTGGGTCTGGAGAGTTCTACAACACTTCCATCATCTGTTTGTGTCCTTGTTGGAAGAATTTATATGAATGATTTACGCACTTTTTTTTTAAGATATTTATTTATTACAACACTGAACTTCCCTGGGACCAAACTCATCAGAGAATAAGCAATTTTCTTGTTTGGGAAGACGTGTGCAGGATCAACTCTTGCCTCGAAGCTACATATCCTTGCTTTATTAATAGCCTGCTCTGAGAAAATGGATGTAGGCCTCTTAAGTACTTTTTCTTTGTCCGATGACACCAAATTGGGCTTTGCTAGTAAAGAGTGCTTGAAAGATACTGCCAGAGGAAAGGGGTTGGCTTCCAATCCAGCCACAGGCTCCTTACTGTCTGTGGATTCTCCAGTACCTTGGATCTTGCTATCCTGAAGCACCCAGTAGCTAGTGGCTTACTCTGACATCTCTTGGGTAATTGATCCAGACTAACTAGTTCCAGTGGGTAAGAACCAGCCCCAAGGTGCTGTGAGACTGAAGAGAACCGTAATCAGATCCAACGACACATTGAACACAATTGAATGGTGACTTGCTGACAGAAGCTTGCTCAGAGAAGAACCCCATAGAGTGCTGTGCTATCATCCAACATGTGATTAAGAAGAGTTCATTGTGAAATGGAGGCAGGACCAGCCCACAGTCTCCATCTGCAGGACTACAGTAATCCCATCCGAGCTGGAAGAGACCTGCCATATCTCAGCTGCTGCCAAGGACACCAGGCGCCTTTCTTGCTCTGATGGCTCTGGGGTCTGGTTGTAAAACTCCACATAACACTCTAATGATCTTGTCTTTTCAAAGAGAACAGAGTAGTCTTCCTTCAGGGCAGTCATGGCCATTATGACTCAGCATGGATGTGTTTAAGGGAGGCTGAATCCTGACAGCTATTTTGTAGAGCAATGCCTCCAGTGGGCTGTCTCCCAGGAAACAGTTTTCTAGACACCTTAAAGAGTAGATTTCTAGCAAATTCCACTTAGCAGGTTTTCAAAAGTTTGGTCAGCTTGATGATGCAGGCATTTCCCCTGTCCACTCATTGAACCTTGACTGAGTCCTTTTCTGAGGGGTTTGTATTTCAGCCTTATGTTGATGAGAGGCTAGACATCCTTCTTGGCCATTGTATCATGGCTCTGGGGGTAGCAGTTTAAGCTGATATCCTTCGGAATTCCCTTCACATTTCTGTAATGGGCTATTGTTGTCTTGCGGGTTCTTATTTCCTTTCTTGTTATCAGATTAGTGCCCTCACCTCACATTTCTGTAATCTTACATGCTTGTCTGAGCTGATTGCAGAAGCCACAGAACCGGTCAGAATGTCCTGTACTCAAGATGAGAGAATGTTATAGTGGGATCACTTCAAATGCCACCAAAACAGCAGACTGCCTGACGCTCTGGTCGTGGGAAACATCAGTTTCTTCACATGGCCCTTCACATGAACCTCAGATAATTACCCTCCACTCCTTCAAGGACATGGATTGTGGTACTCAGACACAAGAATGTCTGCTTCTTCCCAGGGTGCTAGCATCCTCAATAAAGCCCATTTTCTCCCTAACCCTTGTCTCTCAGACATTGGTTTTCCCATAGAGACAGCTTCTGAGCCTGAGTCTAGAGACAGTTCATTACCCCACTATCCAGTAGTAATTCATTCTTTTTTAAAAAGATGTATTCATTGCTGTATTGTGTGCATGAAAGTTTTTGTCTGTATGTATGTATGTGTACCATAGGGGTGCAGTGTCCACGGAGGCCAGAAGATGGCAAAGAATCCCCTGGAACCGGAGTTATTGACAGTTATTGAAGCAGAACAAGCCACAGCCACCTCACCTCGCTAACTCCTCAGCCAGTCCTGTTTCCTCAGACTGAAAGCCTCAGAGTCCTCACCCCTGAGGGTCTCAGCTGCACTGCTGCTGCCAATAGCTCACCTCGAGGAAACCCTCAGTCTAAAGAGTGAGTTCCTGTTTCCTCATGCCTTCTATACCTTTCTGTGTTCTGCCATATTACTTTCTGGGATTAAAGGCGTGTGTGCTTCTCAGTACCGGGATTAAAGATGTATTCCACTACTGCCTGGCTCTGTTTCCAGTGTGGCCTTGAATTCACAGAGAGATCCAGACAGATAACTGCCTCCCGAGTGATAGGATTAAGGGTATGTGCCACCACTGTGTGGCCTCTGTGTCTAATCTAGTCGCTGGCTCTGTCCTTTGATCCCCAGGTAAGTTTTATTGGGGTACACAATATATCACCACACCCCACTATGATGGTTGTGGACTCACTTCTGAAACTGTAAACCCCCAATTAAATGCCTTTTTTATAGGTTGCCTTGGTCATGGTGTCTCTTCACAGCAGTAAGACACCTGTGAGAGTTACTAGAAATAATTTCCTGGCACATGTTGAGTATTTGGTTAGCATTATCTGTCATTATAATTTAATCTGGGTGGATCTGATGAGAAGTTCCTCTGGAGGACCACAGAGGCACCTGAAACTCCTGACAAAGCACATGTGCAGCTCAACTGCTCCCCCATGGTTTTCCACGTTCTATATCCATCTTACCAAATAAGCAGTGACATGATGGACATTTTTGTGTACAAAATATGGGCATATGTACTTCACATGTATGTACATATTATAAAACAGGTCCTGAATACAGGGATTTTTTTTTTTTGTTTTTTTGTGTGTGTTTGTTTGTTTGGTTTTTGTTTTGTTTTTTTCAAGACAGGGTTTCTCTGTGTAGCTTTGTGCCTTTCCTGGAACTTACTTTGTAGACCAGGCTGGCCTCGAACTCACAGAGATCCTGTGTGCCACCACTGCCCAGGTGAATATGGGGATTTTTTTTTAAAGGCAAACAGCAATCTCCCTTTCCATCCCTTCCTCCTCAACTTCTCCCCTAGAGGGGGCGCTCACACTTGGGAAGTGAGCCCAGGGAAGAACCCTGCCACTGAACCACACCCCAGGGTTAGAGTCACTCACTTCCCCTTAGAGAAGTACTTCAGCAGTGGACGTTGGTCTTGATCTGAACCAAGAAGGCAAATGAAGGATTTGAATGGTTCGTGTTGGTAATTTCAGGGAATCCTGGATTTTTATCAGTTTCTTAAGCATATTTTTCTAATTGTAGTTTGTAAAAGGAAATTTAGGGTAGGCTTCATTGGGGTAACATTTCAGCAAAGACTTGAAAGCTCTGTAGCTGCATGGAAGCCTTTCCAGGCCCAGAGCTGCAGGAGTATAAAGGTCCCCTGGACAGGAACCTGGCAGTCGTAGCTGAAGAATAATGAAGACAGTGGAGCTGAGGCAGAGGGAGAGGGAGAGTGGAAGAGAAGAGGACAGTGGAAAAGCAAGTTGGACCGTGTGGCTGCTGTCACAGTCTGAGAATAAACTGGAGAGTTCAGGAGGGTTTTGAGCAGGGTGTGACTGACTTCGAGTTTTATCAGGATCCCTCTGGCTTTGAGTAAGGATGAACGCATAAGAGTGGATGCCATTCTTGCTTCTCTTTCCATCCCTTTCTCTGTAAAGATAAGAGCAGGGCAACTAAACACACCAGGGAGGTGATTTGGAGGCCCTTGTAGAGGCTGGGGCGGAAGGTACAGCCTGGTGGGCCAGAAGCTGCAAGTATTTCTAAAGAGGCAACCAGCAAGGGGGAAGGTTGATTCTGTTGTGAAGATTAACAAATTGATTACGTGCATAAGTAAAAGTAAGTAAAAGTAATGAAGCTAACAAACTCCAGTTTCTCATTGCTGGAGGTGGAGTTTATTAGCACAGAAGGGGAGGCGGTGCCAGAGGAGGTAAGGGGAGGAAGTCACGTCATGATATCTATCTGTCTGTCTGTCTGTCTGTCTATCTATCTATCTATCTATCTATCTATCTATCTATCTATCTAGTAGAATATTATTTCAAGGTGTGTTACTTTTGTTTATGCTCTGGAACATTTGCTTATTGATACAAAGATGTGTTCGATTAAATAAAATTCATCTGTGGTCAGGAGGCTGAATGAGCAACTAGCTGACAGGAAGTGGTAGGGAGGAGTCAGGTGAGAAAGGTTTATAAGGAGGGGCGAGGAGAAGCACCAGGGCTTTTGTGGGGACGTCAGCAGGGAGAGGAGGTGAGCTACTTGCTATTTAGCCTCTCTGATGAACAGAATTCCACTTTAACCTTTGAATCTTGAGGTCTTTAGAAGACAGAGATTTAGTTAAGTTCCCTTCCTAGCTTTGTGAGAGTTTGAGCCAGAGGGAACAGATTTCCCTCCTGCCTAGGCTCATGTGGCCTAACCGCTGCTGGTAGGGGTGGAGTTGGAGTTGCTGATTCAGACAGCCATGGCTTAAAAGGCAGCAAGCATTTAAAAAGGACAACATTATATATATATATGTGTGTGTGTGTGTGTGTGTGTGTGTGTATAAAACATGAATATATTTTAGTTCTACTGGGAGGCTTAGAAGTAGTGATATCCTCTTAATGCTCAGACACTGCTTTCCAAGTACTGTCCTAACTGAAAGAAATAAGGGCTCATTGAAGAAATAACTAAGGAATAATTCCAGACTAGGGGCTTGGAAAGTGCAAGGTGAGCCTAGAACCTTATACTGGAAAATAAGGAAATACTCAGTGAATGTTGGGACCGTTTTAGAAGGATGCAGGAACACCTCTGTGAGGCTATGGGATACAGTTGAATGATTGAGTAAAAGGGAATGGTTTCTTTTAAAAATTCAGAATCTTGTTTTATTATTTAATATGCATGAGGTGTTTTACCCGCATGTATGTCTGTGTACCATGTGTGTGACTAATGCCCATGGAGGTCAGAAGAGGGCACAGGATACCCTGGAACTGAAGTTACAGATGTGAGTCACCATGAGGGTACTAGGAATCACACCTGGATCTTCTGGAAGAGCATCCAGTGCTCTTAACCCCTGAGACATCTCTCCAGCCACCAGCATTGATTTGTGTATCATAGAAAGATCAACTAGTAAATGTATATGGGCTAATGAAAATAGAGAATTCAATAACCATTTGGCAGTCTCTGCAGGCACAGCTAATTCTGGCTAAAATTGTTAATGGAAGTTAGGCTGATGGGTCATATTTCATGAGGAATATGATGTTTTCTTTTACACACTCTGGGGAGGACTGGATTTCGGTGAGAAACCTGGCTGAGCTTGTGGCCAGGTGGCCAAGATGGGGTGGGGTGGCATTGTGCATCTTCTGCTGAGCTGTCCCAGAAGATACCAGCAATGTTCCCACAGAACATTTGCCAAGGATGTGCTTCCTGTCTGCCTAGGGGGAGACACCCAGAGATTTAAGCAAAGGGTCGGTCACCCCACAAAGTGTAGTACTTCCTAGGGACTGTCAAGTACATGAAAGACGGGACAAGCCTGAGGAGCTATTTCAGATAGAAGAGATGCAATGTTACATGTGTTCCTCGGAAAATCCTGAGGAACAGACAAAACAGACACATTTTGGGGATTAGTGAGATTTGAATAGGATGGTGGTGTGTCAATACTGATGTCATGATTTAAAGACTGAGTGCTGGTTTTTTAGATGTGTTTTGAAAAGTACATATTGGATTCTGGAAGATGATAGGACTTAAAAAGTTCAGAACACATGGTTAAATTTTTTTCAAAATGCTTTTATTTTTAGAAGGAGTCTATTAGATGTGACAGATGACGACTTTGGTCAGGGAGGTGACACAGCAGTGGTAGGTGATGGTCAGTTTCTGGACATGCTTTGGACATAGACTCTGATGGAACTGCTTGATGACTCCAATATGGATACAAAGCAGAATTAGTTGCAGTCAGGAGTCCAAGGCTTTGCGTCTGAGCACCTGGAGTGAAGGGCCCACTTTCCAACCGTTCTGTGAACTGTGGCTGGGTCAGGCTTGTGGGGAAATGAAGTGTTTTCTTTGGAGAGTTGAGGTGGGGATGTTCATTAGACCTTTCCACGAAGATATCAAGTCTTTAACTACCAGGTTGGGAAGCAGAGGATGGTGGCTGGGCTGCGGAGTCACACATGGGAGCTGTCAGCAAGACAGAGGACATTCAGGTTGTGAAGTTGAGCTCTCCCAGGGAGAGAAGTGGCTTCAACAGAGCAGACTGCTTGTAGGACTTCCTAACTGGAAGTTCCTCCACCAAATCACCAAAAGTAGAGCTAACTCTGGAATAATCCATGGCTAACCCCCCCCCCCCCAACATGCTGTTTGTCCTCAAAGTGCTTAAAAGTTAGGCCTGTGGAAAGAGGGTTAATATAAAAAATTGTAGTATTCTAAGCGTTGCAAAGATGCCTGTGTGCGTGAGCAAGTACTCGAGCATGAGAGACATGAGTGGTTTGTATGGATTGCCTTAGGAATCTTCATCTCAACCTCCACAGGGAAACAATATAATTTCTATTTTTCATGTGAAGAAAGTGAGGTTTAGGATTAAGAAAATTTGTACCAGATCTGAGAGCTGGTAAATAACGAGGATGAAGTTCATTCTCTTGTGATCTCCCTACACTGACTTCCAGGTTCATGGATGCACTGTCCTGCCTTTAGTATTGGAGAAAGCCTAAATGGGACTTTGTATGGTTTTCTAGAGCCTTCTTGACTGGCGAAAACAGCACAGCATATTTGCTCACAGACATCTCCCTGCTACCCCCACACAAACATGTAACTGAAGATTTAAGAGGATTTCAGAAAATGTAACCCCCTACACTAGCTGTTCCTTTCTTTCTGGGGTGCCACCCCTCTGAGAGTGGTCCTAGAAACTTTGGTGGGAGTTAAAAAAAAACAAACAAAAAACCATGGATATCCTCCAATGCTATTCCCCCCTTCCCCCGTGTGTGTGTGTGTGTGTGTGTGTGTGTGTGTGTGTGTGTGTGTGTGTGTGCGCGCGCGCGCACATGGCCACAGGCACCATGGTGTACATGTAGAAGTCAGAACATCGTCTTGGGGTAGCAGTTCTTTCTATCTTACTTGAGGCAGAACCTGTTGTTTGCCTTTATGTAACATGTGCCAGGCTCATGAGTTTCCAGGGTCCTGTGCGTATGTGGGAGTGACTTCATGAAATAATTCTCCCATCTCCACCTCTCATCTTGCCCTAGGAGCACCAGGATTACAGATGTGCACTGCCTGGCTTTGATGTGAGTCCGAGGACTTGAACCCAGGTCCTTATTCTTGCTGGGCAAGCACTTTACCCGTTGAGCTGTGTCTGCAGCCCTGAAACCCTGTGTTTTTAGGAATTCCATCTTTCCTGAAATGTCTTCCTTTTGGCTTGCTGCTGTCTGCCACTTTTATAAGCTACTGAACCACATCGCTGGTGTGAACAGTTTCATAGCTTACATATTTCTTCTTGTAATCAGTTTAGTCGATCTTGTAACTATAAAGAGTGAGATGGTAAATCCCCAGCTCCCATTCTGAGTCAGAATTTATGACAAGAACAGCGTGCTGTGCCCAAACAGAACCATGCATGTATGGTAATACGGCACTTGAAATTTATATACTTCCTTTTATCCAAGGAAAAGAAAGTGTCTCTATAAAATGGATTAAGAGCCAACTATCTATAGTAGGCAGTGAGAACAGTTCAACATAGGACTGCCGAGGGAGCCATTTAATTTCTACAAGGCCAGGGTTCATGCTATGCAACCATGGATCCATTGTTTCACATATGTGGTTCCTGGAGACTGCTGACATTTTCACCTCAGCTCAACAGTTATACACGTAGCTGCAACTTGCCCACCAGTTGTGCAGTTGAAGGTATTCCTTTATTATTGCTGTTTGCTACTGAATACCATGAAAGATCAGGCCATGGCGTTAGTGAGCAGATTGCCAACAGAATGCATCCCAGCTATTCATATGTCCTGACTCACAGGTGGGCTCTTCTTACTAAGGGAATTCTTTCTATAAAATTTTCTTTGCCAGTTTTAATGACTCCAGCCTTGGGCTGGGGAGATGGCTCAGTCAGTTATCGGCTTACTGTGCAAGTGTGAGGCTCAGAATAGATCCTGTGAAAGAGCTGGGTGTAGTGTGGGGGACTTGTAACACTAGTTCTGAGGAGGTGGAAACAGGGTGGCCCCTTAGGCTCCCTGACCAGTCAGCCCAACCTAAGTGATGAGTTCCAGGTCAGAACGAGAGACCCTGTCTCAAAGGTAAACAGCTCCTGAGAAGTATATCTGAGGTTGTCCTTTGGCCTCCACAAACATATGTACACATATGCACCTCAACACACACACACACACACACACACACACACACACACACACACACACACACACTGGAAATAGAAAAATAACCCCAATCCACTGTAATTTGCAACACCCCAACATGGTTTCTTTATATATTGACAGGTTGATGTGTTAGCTACCTATTGCTGTGTAACAAATTATGCCAAATGGTATATATTGTATCTCCATTTCTGTGTGTCAGACATCCTGGCATGGTTTGACTGGGGTTTTGATCTCAGGGTCTCTGTAGCTGTTGTCATTTCATGGCTTGGATAGGGAGAATTTGCTTTCCCTCACAAAGCCTTTATTTTCACAACTCAGACACTCCTGGATTTGGACTCAGTTCCAAGTCTTCTTGCATTGTTAGTGGAAGGTCTCCTTCAGTTCTAGGCTAAGTGAGCATGTCACAGGCAGCAAGGTGAAAGAGAGGTCCAACAAGACAGAGGCCACAGTCTCCTGTAACTTAACCACAGAAGGGACATCCCAAAACCTTTCTGTTGTCTTGCTAGTTGGAAGCATGCCAACGCTTTATACAAAATGACGGGAGACTCCATAGCCAGCAAGTGTGACTCACAGGAGCCATTTGAGTTCTCCCTATTCCTTAGCTGGCTTTATCCTCTAATAACCATCTGGTGCAGCCTCAGGACTTTTACTTTATAGGTAGGCCAACAAGGGCTCTCATTCTGGCATCTACTGACATTGAGTGATTTGTAGTGTTCATTCATGTTCTCTTTCGTGAGATGAGTGATTACAAGCCATTGGGTATGCTACAAGCTTTCATTTGTTTATGTATTTGGGGGAAAGGGTCACATTATGTTGCCTAGTCTGTCCTCAAACTTATGATTTTCCTGCCTCAGCCTCCCTAGTACTAGGATTACAGGTGTGTGCCGTCATGCTCGGCTGCAAGTTTTTATTTTTTTGCATATGATTATGAGTGTATGCAAACATCCTAGCAGTTCTTCCTCTTTTCTTTTTTTCCAGACAGAGTTTCTCTGGGTAGCCCTGGCTGTTCTGGGACTAGCTATGTAGACCAGCCATGCCTCTAACTCAACAAAAATCTTCCTGCCTCTTCCACCCCAGTGCTGGGATTAAAAGCATGTAACACTATGGCTTGGCTTTGTGCTGGCTAGCTTATGTCATCTTGGCAGAAGATATCTGAGAGGAAGGAACCTCAATTGAGAAAATGTTTCCATAAGATCAGGTTTTAGGCAAGCCTGTAGGGTATTTTCTTAGTGATTGACAGGGGAGGGCTCAGCCCATTGTGGATGGTGCCATCCTTGGGCTGGTGGTCCTGCATTCTATTAGAAAGCAGGCTGAGCAAGCCAAAGGGAACAAGCCAGAAAAAAGCAGTCCTCCAAGGCCTCTGCACCAGCTCCTGCCTCCACATTCCTTTCTGGCTTGAATTCCTGTCTTGACTCCCTTTGATAATAAATAGTAATGTTGAAGCATAAGCCAAATAAACCCAAGTTATTTTTGGTCATGGTATTTATTAAAGTAATAATAACCCCAACCAGGACATAAAACTTTTACATTATTATATACATGTAATAAGTCTCATAAGAATAATTAATTAATGTATTTTTATTTCCAATGCTACACCTGGAGACACTTCTGGGTTTTTTAAAATAAATATTTTATGAATTCTTTGAGAATTTTGTGTAAACTTCGTGTCCTCTTCTTTTTAAAAGATTCAGTAAGCCATCAACTCCAGTTTGTGGTTTCCATACATTTCTGGGTTTTATGAGTCTGGGTTCCAATCATTTCTGCTTCAGAGATGAAGACACTGCTTAAGAATGGTTTTGAACAGACTAGGAACCAAAATGGAAGGTTTCGTTACAGTCCAACATAGCTTAATCTTAATGTACAGATTATACCAAAAAGTTGACTTGTAATTTGAGTAAGACTCACATGAAACACACATCTGGTTTCTGCCACAGGCATTAGCCAGGCTTGTTCTATGTATTGTTCTAGAAATCATGGACAAGATTTGCAAAAATACCCAAAATTTTGCTCAAGTTGGATGAGCCCCATCCACCTTTCCTTACTTGGAGACAGGACTGAATCAACAGGTGGCAGCTACTACTGCTTCCTTCTCCTCCTCCTCCTCCATCCTCCTCCCAGTCCCCTGCCACCTGCCCTCCACCCATCCCCATCCACTCCTCCTCCACTTCTGTTCAGAAAAGAGCAGGCCTCCCATGGGTATCAGCCAAACATGACATATCAAATTGCAGTAACACTAAGCACTTCCTCTTGTATTAAGGCTGGACAAGGCAACCCAGTATGAGGAATTGGGTCCCAAAAGCCAGCAAGAGTCAGAGACAGCCCCTGATCCCGCTGTTAAGAGTCCCACCAGAAGACCAAGCTACACATCTGTCACATATATGTAGAGGGCCTGGGTCAGTCTCATGCAGGCCCCTGGTTATTGGTTCCATCTCTGTGAGCTCCTTTGAGCCCAGGTTAGTTGATTCTGTGGGTTTTCTTGTGATGTTCTTGACCCCTCTGACTCCTTCCTCCCTTTCTTCAGCAGGATTCCCTGAGCTCTGCCTAATGTTTGGCTGTGTGTAGCTGAAGTTTTCTCCGGACCTGCCCAGCCCCACAGACCCCACAGCTGCTTATAATATAATCACTCAGATGCTTATATTAATTAAAACTGCTTGGCTATTATCTCAGGCTTACCACTGACTAGCTCTTACATTTAAACTCAGCCCATTTCTGTTAATCTATAATGTTGCCACATGTTTTGTGGCTTTACCTGTGTGCCATTACATCTGCATCTGATTCTATCAGTTGATGGATGAAACCTTTTTGATGACAATTGGACTAGGTACCAATCCCAGCACATACCATAGGCAGGACAGACTGTAGGTCAAAGGTTATGTTACTGGATTGGTGTCCCTATCCCTCCACTGAGAGTATTGCCTGGTAACAGGAGGTGGCCAGTTCGGGCTATATATCCCTATTGCTAGGAGTTTAGCTGGTCATCCTTTTAGATTCCTGGGAGTTTGCCTTGCACCAGATTTCCAGATAGAAACTCTAAAGTGACCCCCTTTCTAGTCATCTCTTTCAGCATTCCCCACCCCACTCCCACCTGATCCCTCATGTTCCCATCCCTACCCACCCCCAGTCCATCCATGAAATCTCTTCTATTTCCCCTTCTCAGGGAGATCCTAGTGACTCCCTTGAGCCCCTCCTTGTTTCTTAGGCTCTCTGTGGATTGTTATGGTTATCCTTTATTTTACTCCTAATATCCACCTATTGAGTGAGTGCATACCATGTTTGTCTTTCTGGGTTACCTCACTCAGGATGAAAAGCTCATGAAACTGAAAAGCTTCTATAAGGCAAAGGACACCATCAATAGGACAAAATGGCAGCCTACAGAATGGGAAAAGATCTTCACCAACCCCACATCTGACAGAGGGCTGACATAAGTGACAGCTCATGCTGGAGATGATGTGGAGCAAGGGGAACACTCCTCCATTGTTGGTGGGAATGCAAACTTGTACAGCCACTTTGGAAATCAATATGATGGGTTCTCAGAAAATTGCGAATAAGTCTTCCTCAAGACTCAGCTATACCACTCTTGGGCATATACCCAAGGAATGCTCAATCTTACCACAAGGACAGATGCTCAACTATGTTCACAGCAGCTTTATTCATAAAAGCCAGAACCTGGAAACAACCTATATGCCCCTCAGCTGAAGAATGTATAAAGAAAATGTGGTCCATTTATACAAGCTTGTTCTTAATAGTCAGCCCTCCCTCCATATCCGCAGCTTCTGCATCTGAGGAATCAACTAAGTAGAGAAAGAGAAGAAGGAAGAGGCAGGGGAAGAGGAGGAGGGTGAAGAAAAAGAGGAGGAGGAGGAGGAAGAAGAGGAGGAGGGCAGATGCTGAGGCACATCCCCAACAATTTGCATAGCATTTACATTGTATTAAAAGAAACCAAGAGAAAAAGTATAGGAGGTTGTGTATATTCCATTTCATATAGTGGACTTGAGCTTTGGTGGGTTTTAGTGTGTGCTGGGGAGTTAAAATCTACCCCAGAGATCCCAGAAGACATTGTGTATGTGTGTGTGTGTGTGTGTGTGTGTGTGTGTGTGTGTGTGTGTGTGTGTCTTTCTCTCTGTCTGTCAGAGATTGGGCACAGACCTTTGCTTATGGGCTGCACCATGGAGCTACACCTCAAACCCCCATGTGAGATAACAGGAGATACCCTGAGATTTGAAACTCAGGGAGGGAAGCCTTGTGTGAATGCCTCTTTATTTTTTGTTTTGCATGTATATATGTGTGATATGCATTCCCACCAACTTGTGTGTATGAATGATCGGGTTCAGGTTCTAAGATGGGAAAGGGGCATTGACACAAGGAAAAAATCTGACCACCAGGTGGATTGTATTCAAGCGGCCCCAAGTAGCTCAAACTGTCTTTATTTATACTTTAACAGAGTTTTTCTTACCAGGGTTATATTAACAGCTCTATTATTGGCTCCTGTTTTTTACTTTTTAAGAAATACAACATAGTTTAAGAAATACCCTGTAATCATCATGAAAGCCCCCATTGTTCCCCTTTATGCTTCCCCAAATATACCTTCCCACCCACTACATAACCTTATCCTAGACATAGAGGTCAGCGTTTTTTTGCAGCTTAACTGAATATCGAGCCAGACCCATCCTGCTCTCACAGCACTTATATCAGCTGGCAGCTACTTGTGGTTACAAAGTTAAAAAGTAGTAGACATGGGCACGATGCTTTAAGGACAACAATATTCAAACCCAGACAATTCTTTCATGTCTGCAAGATATGCTTTTATACATTTCCCTTTTCTACAAGAGGGTCCCCTGTCTCAGCCTCTCTGTAATAGGCAGACTTTGATAAGGTACTCTTTTCTCATCCCACTATACCATATTTCTTTCACCAATATAAAGCTCCTGTGTCTGGTAAAGGTAGATTTATCCATCCCATATTTTATATTGCATTGTTTTCCCATTGGAGCATACCAGATCCTGCCATTGATTCTATATGCTTGGTGTCCAGGAAACTTACTCTCAACAGTTGGCACAATGTGTATTCCTTAGGATTTTCCCTATTCTGTGTGTGCATGCCTTACTCTCCTATCCAGAATGGAGACATAGTTAATGTTCCAAGTGTTGTTTTCTCATATGTACCTAACTGTCTCTGTTGAGTCAGAAAAGTTCCCAGGATTAGGGGTTGTAGTTCGTAATTCCAGATGAGAAATTTGAGAAGCATTAGCCTTCTGCTGATTCTAAGGGGAAAACATTTGAGGAAGAACAGAACTTCCAGGGAAAATTACAGCTGTTGCATGTGTGACTGACAAAGTAAAACTAAAAACCACCCAAAGAATCACCAAAATAAGGAGAGAGAAAAGAGCCTGCAGGCTGCAGGAATGCAGCAAAGGCCATGGCCTACTGCTTTTTGCCAAGTGAGAGACTGTCATCCACAGGCTTTGCCTTGTGTAGACCCACTGGACAGGCATTCAAACGCTGATCCAAGACTAGGCTGCACAGCTCCCGACACATCTGGGTGCATGTGAACGTAAGGTTCAAAAGCTGTCTACCTGACCCCCCCCCACTTTGTTTGCTGAGGCAGAGTCTCTTTGTGGGCCCCGAGTTCATCGATACTGCCTAGTGTAACTCATTGCCTTGCTTTGGGGAGCCTGTCTCTGTCTCCTGAGGGCTAGGATTAAGGTAGCCATTATGTCTGTCTGGCTTCTATGAGGGTTCTGGGGATCCAAACTCTGGTCCTCACAAATGCACAGTGAGTAGTTTGTCAACGAGTCACTATCTCGGTCCCCAAATGGAGTGATTGATTCTACACTAGCAGAAAGGCTCCCCACCCACCTCCTGGGATGGATGCATCTTGGTCCCAGGGCTGTGGCCATATCTGGTCTATGAATTTCCTGAGGCCAAAAGGAAAGACAGGCCTGGCTTAATAAAAGGCACAGCAGGGGTCTATAGGTTCAGTGAGTGCCCACTGGCACCCAGAGGGCAACTTGGAGCAAGGCTACTCCAGTCGGAAGACCTTCTGCAGACAGTTATTTTTGGACAACAATCTAAGATGTGTCAAAGCAGAAACAGAAATAACTGGAGGCAGGAGCCGTGGCTTGCTGCCTTTAAGTCACATGTGTGCTGTGGTTGATTTCAGCTTTTTGTGATATGGTCAAAAGATCTCCAGGACTTAATGCCTCTCTTCTCCCCTGGGGTCGAGGGAACTGGGCCAAAATATTCTATAGAACCCGTGCTCCAAGGAGCAGCTTCGATAGCAACAGAGCAGGTAGGAAGCAGCTGCTGCGGTTTCTATCCAATTTGTCTTCCAAATAATCCAGATTTCTAAGAGATAAGAAAACACAAACACCAAAAATCTCACTAGAATTTTGGATTAACAACAGTTCTCTGTCTTGTCTCCATTTTGATGCACCAGCTGATAATTGGGCTATAGCTGAGTCTAAAAATAACACACAGTATATTAAAATAATATTCTCAGGCTACATCTCCAAAGTGGTATTCGGGGACTTCTGTGCATTAATCCTGTAACAATAACAGGATTTGTGCTTTCACCTCCCCTGGTGGAGCTTTGAAAATTTAGCCCAAAGCAGCCGGTGTTGCTGTTTAAATCATCCTTTCACAGCCGCAGGGAAATGCAGAGATTAAAAAAAAATGACAGCCCAACAGCTCAAATGACCTGTACCTGGGAGAATCAGAGAAACAGCCTACTTCCTCTCAGGAACTGGGCCGATCAATATAAATATTTCAAAAGGACCATCATGCAACAAAAGCCTTGGAATGTGTACCCTACTTCAGAACACCCTAGATATTTCCGATGTGGACACATTCAGTTTTCCATTGGGAGAGGGAGATGTGATGGCTGGATGACTGGAACTGAGCTGGGCTGCTCGAGTGTGTGTGTGTGTGTGTGTATGTGTGTGTGTGTGTGTGTGTGTGTATGTGTGTGTGTGTGTGTGCGCATATATATATGTGCATGTGGGTGTATGTGTATATACGTATGTGTATATGTATATATATGAGTATGTGAGCCTCTGTGTGTGTGCCTGTGTCGATGCCATGTATGTATATATGTATGTGACCCTCTGTGTTTATGTGTGCTTGTGTGTGGGTGTGTATGTGAGTGTATATGTGAGCTTCTGTGTGTGTATGAGACAGAGGATGTGTGTGTATATGTTTTCAAATGTGCATGCGAGCCTCGCGTGCGTGTGTGTGAACATCTGTGTGTGCCTCTGTATGTGTATATGTGTGTGTGTGTGTGTGTGTGTGTGAGAGAGAGAGAGAGAGAGAGAGAGAGAGAGAGAGAGAGAGAGAGAGATTCTGTGGGTGTATATATACGTGATTATGCGTAAGCCTCTGTGTATTTGTAAGAGTCTGTACATATTTGTATGAGAGTGTGAGTGAGCCTGTGGGTGTATGTACAGCAGTGTATGTATGTATATACAGGACTGTGTGTGAGTGTGTGTATATGTGTAGGTATGTATGTGCATGTGTGAATATGTGTATGTGTATGTACGAGTGTATGTGTGGAAGTATATGTGTGTGTGCATGTGTGTAAGAATGGGAAAGAAGGCTGGCATTATTGTTTGTGCTGAAACTTAGGTGCATCCCAGATATTAGATGCTACTAATTATGTCACCCCCAAACTGCAGATCCTAAAATTTGCACACAGCTCTAAATGAAAGCTCTAAACAGCTCTAAATTGAAGTGACAGGGGTTTTTCAATGATGCAATTAAATGCTTCCCACTAATGGAGAAGAAGAGCTTTTGTACGGCTACGGCTAGGGTGGGCTAGATTTAACCATCGTAGGTACCATTCTGGTTGATACTGCTTTTGGCCTGCCATGCCTTTGAAATTCTAAAAAGGAAAAAGAGGCCAACATGCCGAGCAATTATTTCGGAACAGATTGCCCGGTAACATTTCATATTATCACTGAAATCCATCCTTTCTGGGACAGTCTTGCGCTGGCCGTGAACGTCCAAGAGGTGGCAGCACCCCTGCTCTGACGGCTGGCTGCGTCCCTCCAGACAGCTCACCGCAAGGTCGTGTCATTGCGTCACCTGAAGCCAGTTTGGAGGGTGGAGGTGGGGGAGGTGTAGCATGCTCAGCTTGGTTCTTCTGGAGAGTTCCGGAAACAGGCGCATGGAATGTTTGAAACGCATTTGAAAAAGCTTTTCTTTTTTTCCCCTTGAAATCCCCTGCTCTGTGCCACATCTTTCTAAGAAGACCACTTAGGTGTTCCCTGGCTTCCTCGATGAAGGAGGAAGATCTACAATTGCCAGGGATCCCCTGAGCCTCATTTCCAATTCCTTGTGCTTGTTTTTAACAAACACAGGGAAGTGGAAATAAGATGACATTATTAACAATTGTGTTTTGAACATGTATGCATTCAAGGCACTTAGCTCAGCATCGAGAATATGACACAGCCTCCACCCGGGACAGCTTTCTTCTTCCCCACCGACTCTCAGCAGCCCTTCCCCCAATCCCCTGCTAAAAATATTCCACAGAACAAATAGCTGTTGAGACAGCATCAAACCCTGCAAGAATGAGTGACAGTATAGCCTGCCACGCTAAGTGTCAAATGCCTGACATGAAAAGTATTTGGCGACATGCATGCGGGAGTGTCAGGGCTGTGTAGACAGGCCAGCGTCTAGGTCCCTGGGACCCACCCTTCTTCGTGTATGCTCAACAGTTGGAGGGCATTTGCTGGGACTCATTGAGGTGGCCGATGACAGGGTTTTGAATGGGATTCAGGGACAGGACTATCATGGGAAACTAATGTCTGGGTGCCACAGGACCTGGGAGCTAGGTTCAGCTCCAGGACTTCCTGCTCCCACCTTATCCATCACATGAGCTTGGCCTCTGAGTCCACCACTGTTGGCTTCTGCTTGGACTCTGTTTCCTCATTAGCTCATTCTTTGGCCTCATCCTGACCTCAACAGTCTATCTTCTGCCCAGGAGCATGGCCGCATGGTTTGTGTTCTTTGCATACGCCTTTTCAGTGTTGGGTCTATCAAGTTGTTCTGCAGTAACCACATGCTCAGATTTCTAGTTGATTGTCAAGGAGGGAGAGGAAGACAGACTGGCACATTCTTTGTCTGTCTACAGAGAGCTTTGGAGGCCAGGCCACCTGAGGAGTGCTGCCCTGGCATCAGCCCCAGAAAGAGCTGCCCTCTATCCAGGAGTGCTGTTGATGTTACTGACAGTTTACTGTGAAAGCACCAATGTTTACCCAGGCTCAGCAAGGGTGGGCACCCTGCTGTTGCACCCTTGGTTCTCAGCCTTGAGCGGTATTGAACTCTAAGTATTTTCTCTATCTACCTATTATCTATCTGTCTATCTGTCTATCTATCTATCTATCTATCTATCTATCTATCTATCATGTGCCTGCTTGTCGTACATGCACCATGTGTATCAAGGTGCTCTTGGAGGCCAGAAGAGGATGTTGGATACCCTACAACTGGAGTTACAGGTTGTTGAAGCTGCCATTGAGTGCTGGCCCTCTGCAAGAGCAGCAATTATTCTTGACCACTGAGCCACCTCTGCACAGCCCAGAGGGCTGGACTCTCAACTCCATGTTTGCAGGAATTCAGTCATCTGTAATCACCCAGTCTTCAATGATTCCAGACAGCTGAAGGAAGATATACAGAACCTTCATTTTAACTGTGGTGTTATGTAACTTTGCATAGCATGGGGTTGTTTGGGTTGAGGGAGATTAGATACCAGTCTCAATGTAATAACCAAATCTTCCTCAGTGAAGTCTCAGACTTGACACTTTGAGAGACAGACTGAATACTACTGCTTGGTGTCCATGATGTATATGGCAATCAACGCTTTGGCTATTGCCCAGTGAGTTGGCTGCATCCCTGGCTGGTACAGCCAAGCCATCTGGAGCAGGGGCAAGGAGTTCATGGGATACACAGGCCAGAGAGCTTCTGGGGCTTCATGGCCCTGCTCCACCTTGCTCCAAGCCTCTCCTTAGTATACTGAGGGCCTCTGGCAAAGCAAGACAAGCCCCCACAAGGCAGAGTATTCATGTTTGGCTTCTTCCAATTGCACCCCCAGAGTGGGAGGGGCTCTGTTCTCTTCAGCTACTTGCCTTGAGAGCCTGAACTTCCCCTCCATCTCTTCATTTAGAGCTAGTGTCAGCCATAGGTGCCAATGGGAACATATGGGCTGTGGCATAAGCACAGATTGCAGTTAGGTCTTCTGAGGTGACCAAAGCCACTCAGCACATTAGCAGGACCTTCTGTAGACAGTGAATTTGGCTACTCATTCCATTGCTTTGTAGCATCTCATTGTCCATAGACTAAAGGTTTTTATTTATAAATTTTATTATTTGGTGTTTCCTGTTGATAAGTTTGAACTTAATAGTTATGAGTTCCTTGAAAGAAATGTAAGGTTTCACCTTCTTATATTTCCCACCATATCTAACTCTGAGGTCTTCCTTTTGTTCATGCTTTCCCTCCCGATAGTTTCTTGGTCAGGGACATTAAATGGAAAATTCTAGAGAGAAATAATTTGTATGTTTGAAATTATATGCCATTCTGAGTGGAATCTCGAATCACCCCATTGCATCCTGTCTGGAACATGAGTCATCTAGACCAAGTAGTCTACATACCCCATCATGTAGTAGCCATCACAGGTATCAGATTGACTTCCCCAGAGGAGTCTTACAAGTTTGCTATTATTTGAAGCTTCAGGAATCCAGGGTGATCTTGGAATATGGTTCTCTCAGATATAAACTGCAGGTACCTAATGAATCTCAATTTCATATCAGTTCAGGAGAATTTCTCACTAAGTTCCATGGGATCTGAAGCCTTTCCAGTCAGGAGCTAAAAATGAAGCACAGATTTATTATGCCTAGTTTGCCAACATTGATCTCATGCCCACTCAGGAAGAACCCTGTAGGCAGTTCGGAGTCCCAGACTGCCTGTGGAATCTGAAGTGGCCTGGACTTTTCAGCCTTTGAAAAGTCTACAATCTACTCAGTCTCTGAGGAGAAGTGAAGTCATACTGCTTGTCTGGGGAGCTTGAAGACCTCATTTGGTGGATTGTTTACCATCTCAGTTTGTGTTCCAGGAGTGACATACATCACATCTGGTATTTCCTTGGCCAAATTAAGCATGTGGCCAAGTTTGATGTTAAGAAGATAGAGGAGTGGGGTACTTGTGGAGCTCTGGGAGAGGTGAATCAAATTCTGGAGACACACATAACTCAGCCACACTTCCTTGGAGGACTTGGAAGTTGCTGCCATCCAGTTCCTTCTTGAATGACAAATCTTTATCCTTTTGGGTTCACAGGGACTAAAAACCAAAATAGACCTAAAGATGATTTGTGTCATAAAAATGGCCTTATTCTTTTGTGTAAATGTCAAGGTTTTCCACTTGATCAAAGTCACCAGTTGTAGTGTTTCCTAAATGCCATCTGTCACATGTGGTGTGTGTCTTTCTAGTGTGTAGGTCTACTGGCATTTCTAATGCTTGCAGAACTGCACAGAGTCTGATGTATAGAGCAGTGATGCTTCAGACCAGCTATGGGGATCTGATGTTTACTCCCTGTCTGGTGGCTGGCAAGACCTTTGGTCACCAAGCACAACCCTAAGTTCTGCAAAGGCTGGAACCACCATATCTCGTGTAGTTGTCCTGTTTTCCTCACTTGACCCACACCTCTCCTAAAAACATATGAGCACAGCCATAGGAACGAGATGTGTGCAGTAGGCACTTGCCTGAGGTCAGTGTTGGGTGTCTTCCTTTATTACACTCTGCCTTACTTTTGGGGACAAGGTCTTTCATTGAGTCTGTAGCTCTCTCTTTTGGCCAGCCTGGCTGGTCTGTGAGCCCCAGGAATACTCCCCTACCTGATGAGTTCTTGGGTAGCAAATACATGCTGCCTTGGCCAGTTTTTATGTGGGTGCTAGATATCAAACTCAGGTCCTCGTGGTTGCACACAAAGACTTTAGCCATTAAGCTCTCAGGCCCCGGAAGCTCATTCTTAAACATAAGGATTTTAGTAAGTGTAGGGCCCTGGCCCCACGTTTGGGTAGCTGTTGCCTTGCTTGCTGACCTTGACCTTGATGTCCTCCCTGTGCTGATTCCCTGCCAGTCTCCACCCTCCTGAATGGTTAAGGGAAGCTCCTTGTTTGTGTATCCTGCATATTGGGTGTTGACAGCTTAGATGCAAGATTGTAAACATCGCTATTGAATTTCTGCCTTCTGGGGTTCTCCCATTGTGCTGTAATCCTGTATTTAAGGTCTCCTCCCTCCTTCAATAAATGGCATTTGGCATTCTGCTGAGGCAAATGACCTGCTGTCTTTTGTCTCTATTTTTTGATCCACAGCCCCTTTCTCGGACATGGTAAATGGGTGGTGGTAGCTCAGGCATTATTGCTACAGGTAAGTAAATGAACCTTTAACCCAAGTCAGTGGCCCATCATTATGATGTGCCGGCTAGCAGTCATATATGGTTAGATTGAAAAGGCTCCAGCTTTAAGATCTGAACAATGGTTCAAATCCAGCCGTGTTACCTTGGAAAAGCCATCTTTTCCCTCTAAACCTTCACTGGTTAAATTAAAGTAACTATACTTATCCTTAGGATGAAGTTTCCTTTCCCTATTGACAAAATGCAGCTCTCACACTTAGCTCTCAGTTGTGGGGACTTGAGTGCTCTTGACAAAGACAATGTCTGGGCAAGTATGTGTATCCCAAGCTGAGAACTTCTTCCGTCCCTTTCTGCTTGCTAATTAAGAGTCATAAATAAAATGCTGATGAGCTTCCTCCTGCCGTCTGTGCTGTAGCTAGAGGGCTGTTTTGACTTTGCCTGACAAATGGCTAACCAGCCGCTCCCACCAAGCCTAGCTCAACTGCTCAGCACCGACAACTCCAGACTGCCAGCAGCATCCTATAAACTTGTCACTATTTGCTTACTCGGTGACAGTGTTTTTGTTCTGTGAGCATCTCTGAGATTTCACCCATCAGGGTGTATCTGTTTCCTTCAAAATGCCAAGATCCCATTCCAATGCCACTCTCTCTCTCTCAAAGCACATGGAAGCAGTGGCGATCTCTGAGTGACACTGGGAGCCTTTAGCATTTGCATATGATAGTGCAGCCAGGGTAGGATGTGGTCTTTGCGAGCAGAGAGGAAGGGCATGCAAGGGCTCTATTAAATGGTCATGAACTTTGAAGTTGCTTTGTAAAATACTATGCAAGACTACCAGGTGATTTGTTGAGTGATTTATTAGAGGCATGTGGCACCAGCTCGGGAGAGTGAGCTGTTGCATTTTGAGTTACTTTGCAAGCTGACCTGTGTCATGTTGGTAGATTGAAAAGGGCCATGGTGGCAATATTGACACTGAAAACTTGGCAGACACTGCAATGTGTCCCCTGCTCCTCCTCTGTGGACTGGTGCTAACTCTTCCTGCACCATCTCACCACCATGTGGTATCACCGAGTCTCCATGCACCTGGGTCACACCCAGATGTAACTGAGGATTGTAGCTAGAGTTTTCCTGGTTCTGCCTGGCCCAGATCAGGGCAAATGTCTCTCACCCCTCAGTCCCACAGCTGCTCAGACCCAAACGAGTAAACACACAGAGACTTATACTACTTATAAACTGTATGGACGTGGTAGGCTTCTTCTTATCTAGTTCTTCTATCTTAAATTAACCCATTTCTATTAGTCTGTAAGTTGCCATGTGGCTTGTGGGTTACCGGTACCTTACATCTTGCTTGTCATGGCGGAGGCTGGTAGCATCTCCCTGCCTTAGCCTTCCACTTCCCAGAATTCTCCTCTCTCCTTGTCCTGCCTATACTTCCTGCCTGGCTACTGGCCAATCAGTGTTTTATTTATTAACCAATCAGAGCAACACATTTAACATACAGACCATCCCACAGCAGAGGATGGAAAAAAGGATGTCCAAGTCAGGACTAAAACAACACAGGTGTTGTACTTGGTATGAGAGTAGGACCCCACTGTGCTGCATGCATCTTGCTATGCACCAGGGTCTGTGTGAGCCTACACTTGGATTAGCACACAACAGGAGCTGGGCAGCACAATTAATGCTATGGCCTGCCAGAAGCGAGCACAGCTCAAAGACAGAGACCCTCCCAGGGGGGTCTCACCTGAAGCTTGTAGGGAGGTCACTCTATTCTGAGTCTAGGCCTTAGATGAAACTGCAGCTAGGTTGGGGAAGACCCTAAGTCAAGTGTAGAAAGGGTGCTGCAGAAAACCTGGGGCACGCTGCTGCTCCCTAAACCCGGCTTGCTTGTTTTAGGACCTTAGTGGCAGCAGTTTGGAACCATAAGAGAGTTAGCTGACCCCTGGAGCTCAGTGTAGGAGCCCCCTTGAGGCCCTTTTAAAGAGTACAGTGCAGGGACCTACAACAGGGATGTAGAATGTATTTATAATAGCTAAGGCAAGCAAGATGAGTTGCACATACATTCCATGGACTATCCTTCTGGAATCTTCTACAAAAAGAACTTGATAGATAAAGAAAGGAAGGCTCCAAGGACTTGCTGTCACAGGTGGCAAGCAGCAGAGCTGAGGTTCAAACATGTCACTGTGTTACCACAGACCCTCATGGGCCCCTATAGTTCCTAACCTTGGGTCACTAGCCTTTCCCACTAGAAGAAGGGTCTTTAATCCTGTGCCCCCAAACCAACTCTCCCTCTCGTGCCCAGGAGTCTCATGCCTTTCTGAATTTTCACAGAGCACCCCCAGCTCTGTGGGCATCCTCAGCCTTCTTTCCCCTGGCCACTCTCTGCTCTTGGCCATCTCTCAGCTGCCGTGCATGGCTGCATGGTGCCCTTTGCAGGCCTCACTCGGCTGCTGCCACATAAGCCCCAGTCTTACACCTGTGGTCTTGAAAGCCTGCTTCCCCATCATGTGATCTTGCAACTGTCTCTCCATCCACTTCTGGTTGTTGTGTCAGCACCTGTACCTTGAAACCCAAGCATTCCTCCAAGAGTCTGCGGTGGATTCACATCTCCTCTTCTAACCCCTCTGCTCTGTGGACCCAGGGCGCCAGCAACTATGAAGATGCCGCCACGTCAACACAACTGCAGGTCTGATTGGACGATGATCAGAAGTAACCTGACCGGGTCTCAGGGACCAAACAGACTCTGGAATGCCGTGGTCACACTGTCAACTAAGGGGATTTCACGGGCAGAGAACTGACCTGCCTTGAGGTTACATCCAGGAGAACTCCTTCAGGCCGGGAACTTGACTTTTTCCCCATTCTTGGCTCCTTGATGTAGCACAAGGAATACTAGCCACTCAGTAACTGATGACTGAGTGAATGCAATGGTTGAAGCCTGATGCTGCATTGACCTAAAGCTGTAGCAGTCCTTAACCGGGAACCAGTCTTGACTCTGCACACAGTAGACTGACTGGCAGCTGTCTGAGGCTTCTCCTCAGTTGAGTAAGTCAACTCGAGCTAAGCTGGCAGATGACAGCACTCAAGATCATGTGCCATCTTGTCTCATTGATTTCACCCCAAAATATGTCTTTATGGCTTTACTTTAGGTTTTCACCTCTAGTCTTGAGACCACCTTCAAGGTCAGCCCCAATTACTGCTTGCCTGAATGTCATCATTGTCATGTCACAGCTCATTCCAGTTGATGCCTCCCCTCCCCTCCCCAACTCCCCTCCCCCACTCCCCTCCTCTCCCCTCCCCCACTCCCCTCCCCTCCCCCACTCCCCTCCTCTCCCCTCTCCTCATAAATGTGTGGGTGCCTGTGGGGGGCACAGGTGATGTTGCGTGTCTTCTTCGATTGTTCTTCATTTTAAATATTGAGCTGAAGGCTCTTCTGAACACACAACTTGCCATTTTGACTCATGTCTCTACCCAGCTTGCTCTGGCGATTTCCTTTCTCTGTCTCCCATGGGCTGGGATTGTATAGCTTTTACACAGTCTCTGGGGATCCAAACTCACCTCTGTACATCAAGCACTTGATCAGTTCAGCCATGCCCCAAGCCCCTGTTAGTCGTGTGTGTGTGTGTGTGTGTGTGTGTGTGTGTGTGTGTGTGCGCGCGCGCCACAGTCTTTGGCTATTTTACTTATGGCTGGTTCTGTGTTGGAAACAAAACAAAACAAAAGCAAACCTCAAGCTGAATTGGCTCTGGGAAAGCATGGGTTATGGGGTCTACAAGAACTGTCCGTTTTCTGTCTTTTATCCTGAAGGCACTGAGAATGGTTGCTCCTCTCAGCTTTACCCTTGAGTGGTCTGAGTGGATTTAACCCCTCAGGGCTCCATATCACGAAGGCTGGGAGTCACCCTTACAGCAAAGCAACACCGAGGAGAAACTGAGCCACCATGGATGGCATCTGTGCCTGGCTATGCTGCTTGAGACAGAGGGGCAGCGGTCACCGACAACAGTCCTTTGGGAGAGGGAGAGAAGGGAAGACATAACAGAGTGACAAGATATCTTAGATGGAAGGCAGAAGAAAAGAGCGAAAGAAGACCAGATTAGAACCTCTTCTGTTTTTATAGCCAATGTTGTATGTCCTTTTCTGAAAATAGTATGTAATAATTATGTGAGCCCATAATATATCTTCATAAAAAAGTGGGGGCTAATGCACATTAGGGGTTTGCTTCAGTTTTAGAAGTGTAGTTTCTGTAAGTGAAGAAATTGATGGGACATTCTGAAAACTTTTGTGTGCTCATGTATGTGTGTGTGTTCATGTGTGTATAGGCCAGAGGACAACCTCAGGGATCACTTCTCAGGTACTATCTACTTTGATTTTTGACACAGGTTCTCTAGTCAACCTGGAACTTGTCAAGCAGGCTGGCAGCCAGTCAGCCCAGGTAGCTATGTTTCCATTTTCCAGTCCTGGATAATGCCTACCACCATGACCATTTTTGGGTGGGTTCTGGGGGTGGGGGTGACTCAGGTACTCATGCCTGCAAGAAAAGCACTTTACCAACTGAATTATAGTCTTTAGCCACAGATAACCTGAAGTACACTGTCAGGGTTCTACATACAAGTATTCTAAGAAAGGTCTTTGTGATGCCCCAGAGAAATAGACTACTGTTGTGGAAACTCTTATCCTAAGTTACAAGTTCTTGAAGGCAGATGTGTCAAATATCCAAAGTTGATCATTACACACACACTAGGACAGCCATGGATTTGAGTGGGGGCCACTGAAGCTTACGGATTTAAAGGAGTCTAGTGGTGTAGGTGACTCAATGTCAGTTTGGTCCAGCATGACTCAGTGGTTTGGGGAGGATCAAGGGACATCCCCCCAACCCTGACTCTAATGGACCAATGTGAAATTTCATGGGAGAATGACTTTGGAAAGACTCCTTTTCTCTTCCCCACACTTAACCTATTGCATTTGTCTAATTCAACTTAATTCCAATTGACTTCTCTGAGTATCGTTAGCTAGGCCACGTGATTAATATTCATGTTATGAAAGTAGCTGATGGGAGCAGATGCAAAGACCCATAGGTAAACATTAGGGAGAACTCAGGGAGCCCCACAGAAGGGGGGATTGTGGGAGCCAGAGGGGTCAAAGACACCAGGAGAACACCGCTCCCACAATCAACCAAGCAGGGCTTGTAGAGGCTCACAGAGCCTAAAGCTGCAGCCACAGAGCTTGCATGGGTCTGTGCAAGGCCTTCTGCATATAAGTTGTGCTTGTTTAGCTTGGGATTTTTGTGAGATTCCTAACAGTGGGTGTGGGCGTGTCTCTGACTCTTTTGCCTGCACATGGAACCCTTTTCCTCCTACTAGGTTGCCTCATTCAGCCTTGATATGAGGCTTTGTGCCTAGTCTTATTGTATCTTGCGATGCTATGTTCAGATGATATCACTGGGAGGCCTGCTCTTTTGTGAAGTGGATCTGTCGAGGGGAGGGGGCAGCACACGGACAGGGGACTGGGAGGAGGAGAGGGAAGGGAGGTTTCGGTAAGGATGCATTGTATGAGAGAAGAATAAAAGGAAAAGGGGGAAGATATTCGTGTTAATGTTTATAAGTGATCCAAAATGAGGACCCAAGCTCAATTCCCAGCATCCATCTGCCAGCTCACAGAACTCCAGCTCCAGGGAATCCCAAATCCTCTCTGGCCTCTATAAGCAACCCCTCCCCCCACACACATGATGCAGGCATGTACAAAAATACACACGTGCAAATATAAATGAACCATAAAAAAAATAAATAAAGCCACTCATCTAAACCAACAGCAACCTGCATAAAGAGAGAGATGTGCACATCACTGAAGAATATCTTCCTTTGCCCTTGGAAAAGAATAGACATTTGTTCATGTCTCTCCAGGAAAAAGCCACACAGACAGTTCCTTCAGTGGAAGAAGACTGGGGTATGGAATAACAGTAATTCTCCCTTGGCTTTTCAAGAGCTGAAGAAGGACTGGAGGCTGAACCTCCGTGGCTGGCAGGGAGGGGAGGAGGGGGAAGACAGTGGAACTTCCTGCTTCCCAGGGCGGCAGGCATAGAGCAGAGGCCTTTAAAGATGCATGGGTGGTTTATCAGCTCTTCATGGCCCAGCAAATTAGACATGCATCCCAAAAGGTATCCTGTGATATTAAAGTCCATTTATATACTCTATAAAGTCCCCCTGTGGGTCCTGGCAGGCACACTCACAGTTGGGATGCATGGGCTGGTTGATTCCTCTGTGACTTACCTGCCGCTGACATGGCTGAAACCCAGGTGTGACCCAGACCGGGACGGAAGCTTGTGCAGGACCCAGGGCCGAGGCTTCTGCATCTAAGTCATATTAATCCCCTCTGAGCAAAGTGGTGCAAATTACTACACGCTTTTGGGGAAGAGAATCCTGTCACAGTTCCTAATGAAAACGTCAGGGCCGATGAGCTGTCGGTATTTGTCCTGCTGTTCCAAAGGCAGGTGTCTGCCTACCTGTTACCCAAGGACAGCTCTATGCTGCTGCCTGAGGAGAACGTCAGCAGTTATTCGTGCTGAGAGGACCGTAAAGTGGGAGAGGAAGTGAAGATAGTCACCAGCACTGCAGGACATGGCAGGCGGTTTGCGGAGAAGAGGACATGGGGAGGTGAGGCGCAGCACAGGCTTGTGGGGGAAAGGCTTACCTGCTGTGCCATGGCCTGGTGTGCAGTGCACACCGTTATCACCACACAAGCCCGCCTACTCGGGGGATTCCAGGGCAGCTTTCACAAAATCAGAGTCCAGCTTGGGAGGCTGAGGCAGGAGAATCCCAAGCGCGAGACTGGATCGCTGTAGAAAGGAACACAGCTTGTTATTTCCACGGTCATTCAGGAAACGCAGGTTCAGTCTGGTGTCAGTGCTGGTGTCTTAGGTCCGCCAGTTTTGGGGGTCTCTGTGTTCTCTTGTTTTTCCTTGCACTCATGCAGTTATCATCAAACAGTTTTGGGGAGGCCAGTCATTCTGAGCCTCTTTGTCCTTGATTCCCTCTTTGTAGTGTCCCCCGAATCCTGCCCATCCTCCCCCTGTCCCAGGCCTGGACCCTCCCTCCCCCTGGCCTGGACTCTACAGTCTTCCGTCTTCTGTCTTCACCTTTGACCTTACCCCAGCACAGCAACACTAACAACTAATGCCATTGAACAGGCACCTTTTCTGTGCCAAGCCCTCAGATCACTGTGCTTCATGCTACTTCTAATGTTGTTGGCAAGAACCTCGGATGTGTATTACTGCTTCCTTCGTGGAGCTTGGGAGACCCACAAAAGGTGCATAAAGTGCCCAAGGTCACACGTGATAATGAGGGACAAGCTAGCATTATAGATTGTGGCAGATGGACCTCACAGCTTATGCTCTCCCCTGATCACGCTGTGTCCTCTGCTCAGAACCTTCGGTGGCTCCCATTGCTCAATACATCAAGTCTCCTCTCTTGGCATTCAAGGTCCTAGGTTGCCAAGCCTTTCCCTTGTCACTCATGCTACGTTTGAGTCAAGAACACAGATGAAGGAGCAGAAAGCCCTATTTTAATTTACACCTGGGCTTTCCTTCCTGCGTGCTTTCTTACAGGCTGTTTTTCCTGTCATGAGCAAGGGCCTCTTGTCACTGTTTCTTCCGTGTAAGGAAACGTTGCCCAAGTCAGCCCTGAAGAGACTAGGGGTAGGGATCCATTTATTTTCTGGCCTACAAAGGGTATCCTGGACCTTTATTAAACACTGTGAAATGTACTTCAAATAATGTTTCTCTTTAATATCATTTAAAAAGACATTCAGAGTGAATCAGAAAGCGATCCAGTGAGTAACTGCAGAGCTGGTGTCTACTGCCCTCAGATGCCGAGAATGTGCTGCACTGATTAGCCTCAGCGTCTGAGCTCTGTCTGAGGAAGGCGATGACGAAATGCTTCACCTATCACAAGACGGATCCTGGCTGTCGCAAGGCATCACCCTCTAACTGCAAGCTTTCATTTTCGGAGCCCTGGCACGGCTTCAGGAGCTGTAAGCTCTCCTGTGAGTAAGTGAGCAGTAAGAGCTGGCAAGTTTTCAGTCTCAAGTGTCTTCAGCCTTAAACCTCACATTTAGCTGTGATTTCTTTTTCCGCTTAAGTTGGACATTCTTCTTGGTGAATACTTTTTTGATAAATATGGTAGGGTGAAGGTGAATTTGACTGAGACTTATGGGTTGGTCCAGTGAAGGCTGACCCAGGATTAAAAGTCCTACCAGCCCTGACATTAATTCCATAGTCAGAGTAAGAAATCCGAGAGGAGTGGATAAATACAGAGTTATCAGTGTGTGAATGCATATACACATACACACACACTTATGCACACACATATGCACACATACATGCGAACAAACTTGTATACACATAGATATACATGTGCACATATGTATAAACATACAGACATGTAAATGTAACCATGGGCTTGAGTGGGAATCCTGAAGCTTATGTTCCTGGAGTCCAGTGGTGACTCCACCTCTTGGGGAAAGACAAGAGACATCTCTACACGCTGATTCTGAAGGGACAGTGTGGGATTCCAGGGAAAGATGTCTTTGGAAGGATCCTACCTATCACTTTGACACTTGACCAATTAAGTTTATCTAATTCAACTTAATACAGAATTAGCTTCTCAGAGTATCATTCTCTGGATGATGTTATTATTCACACAAATGCTTATAGGTAATCAAGATAAACACGTGCTCCTGAGGTGAAGGGCCTGATTGAAGATTTGCTCCTGATGGACAGTTTAATTTTAGATTGTGTAGGTCAAATGTTTCATTACCCCTTTTAATTTAATTTAATTTTTTATGTTTCAAAACAAATCTACTTACGAGAGGAAGAGGGGAGAGACAGTGCACATGGGCAGAATGCCACTGTTGGCAGTACCATGTGATCATGGGACCACTCCATACTAGGTAGTTTGAAGTGCTATTTTTTAAAAAATCACTTCTAAACATTTAAACTTTATTTATTTTAAATATTAAAAATTATTTTTAAAAGATTTATTTATCTTACTTTATGTGCATAGGTGTTTTGCCTAAATGTATGTGCACTATATATATATACACATACCTGGTATCTGTAGAAGCCAAAAGAGGGCAGGCAACTGGGTCCCCTGGAACTGGAGTTACAGATGGTTGTGCGGTCCCTGTGGGTGCTGGGAAGTGAACTGAAGGTCTCTGTAAGAAAAGCAAGTATTCTGGACCATCTCTCTAGTCTTCTAAACCTTATTGCTTCTTATCACTCTGTGCACTATGTGGATGTGTGGGTACTAGTGCCATGGCAAGCTTTAGCACTGGGCCATCTCACCACCTCCACACTTGGGTTTTGATTTTGAATGACTTTCTTGTCACTGTCTTCTTTTTATTCTTTATCTATAGCAAATAGCTCCTGACCATCCGATAGATGTGTTTTGGAAACTTGATGTAATGATTTCTAAGGGCATATAAGGGGATGTGATTAGTGCATGGAGCTGGAAGAATGTTCCAGACAGCAGAAGCGGTAGCTCAGATGTCAGGCAGCATTCCCTGTTTCCACAATGTTATAATTAATTAGTGCAGCTGCTGATCTAACCCTTTCAGCAGCTGCATGAGGTAGGTACACCTGTCCTACTTTATGAGTAAGGATATGAAGACACACACTGACTAACAAATTCCTCTTTGGTCACAAAGCTAAAAAGTTGTGGAGCTATAGACCGAGTCCAGGTCATCTGGATTAAGAATACAAAATTTTAAAAATCAGATGAAATTGATTTTACCTTTGTGGAATGTCTTAATATTGCCATCATTTCCAGTGGATTAGTGTCCATTCATGGAATCTGAGGGGCAGGGTAGGGCTAATGGAGAGACAGCAAGAGTGAGGAATGAAGGTGTCTGGGAAACATTGCCTTAGGTTGAGGGCAGCGAGTCCAGGAGACAGGTGTGGCAGAGTTCTCTCAGTTTATTTGGACCTCAACCAGTGCTGAGACATCTAGACCCAACAGCTCCCACTGAACTGAGTTCTCATGCCCCTGAAGTTCAACATTTTTCTAGATCCTTCTGCAGACCAAGAATGCTACCCTTTCTTTTCAGACCTCTTCGTGCCTCAGAACACTCAGGTCAGGTTCATCCACCCTTTACCTAAATCCATGGGGCCTGTTAGGTTTAGAAAATGAGAATCTTACAGATCTTAGAAAGGTCAAGGGGTATTTATTGTATATATAAATTTGTACAGGAATCCAAGTCAGCACCTGATAAATACATCTACATTGCTACCACAAAACATGTGCATTGCCACCGTTACCAAGGCCAGTCAGCTTCATGCCAGAAACATTAGACTTTGCTGCCAAAGGGATCATCATTACTATTGTTATTATTATTATGTACTAAACATATAGAAAACTTCCAACAGCAGGCTCCTTAGAAATTAATAAGTGATTTGGGTATCCTTATCAATTGATTTCCCTATGTGGACATGGGACAAAGATGCAGAAAGCCATTTATACATCCTGTGCTGGCCACGAAGGAGTCTGATTCACACTGATCCCTAAGGACTGCTGATCCAATCGCATTCCACGTGTGCAGAGAGCGGACAGGCTGAGAGTTGATATCTGCACTCTATGCTCCCTGTAGGTTTGGTGAGCAGAAAGTAATAAAGGAAATACAAACTCAGGAGAGGAAAGAGTTGGCCTTGCTGTTATCCTTGGAAAGACCTATTCACACTGCTTAGGAAAGCCTTTCCCCTGCCTGCCTTAGGGGATACTGGCCTGGCTTAGGGTCACAGAGGATAGCACAATATGAAAGGATCATAAAATAACCCGTGAAAATACATCAGCCCGAAGATTTAGCATCTTGTTTTCTGTTTTGTCTTTATTTCTTACATCATTTGCCCAACATTGTATAACCTTTAGATTTTATGTCCTGTTCACAAATTCCCTCTGGGTATAATGACTGATTTCTTTTTTCTTGTTTCTCTCAGCTGAAAACTGCACAAAGGAAAAAAAATCATTAATGACACATGTTCGTGACTATAGGCAGGGGATAGATTCAGAACTGTGAAAACACACCTGGTAACCTCTATTTTAGGATCACAACACTCAGTTCCCAATTAACCTTAGATTTACATGTCCAGTTGAGTGCCTCTGTCTGTTTCTACTGGAGAGCTCTGTGCTATGTGTTGTTAGATGGGAACTCTGATCTGGAGCAGGTCCCTCTGCAGAATAAACCCAATGTCAAGTTTTAGGACTCTGAGCCACCATGTTTCATTCTGCAGAGGGACAGTCTATGTACATCATGTATGAGAAGTGCGGTGGCAGCCCCTGGCCACGGGATGTGTTCTGAATCAATGAAGAGCTGGGGTGAGTCACTTACCCAGGATTCCCCTGGAAACAAGATACAATTTTAGATGAAAATGGCCACAAGTATTCCCTGAGCACTTTTCTGAGTCCACCAGGATGTCTCCTAAGCCCTCTTCTCCACAGACTCATTGAATCTTCGTAACTAAGAGGGAGGGAGCACTACAGTGATTAATCTGGAAAAATTTAGGCATTGAATTTAAGTAAATTGCCCAGTGTGCCTCAACTAGTGATGGGGAAGAAGACTCTGAGCCCAATGGTTTTCTCCAGGCTCTACTACAAGATGGTGAGAACACACTGGCTTCAGGAGTGTTAGGTTATAGTAGAACCCGCCTCAGTGCTGTGGGTTCAGTTTGAAGGAGTTCTCACCCAGAAGTCTACACTCTGCAAGGCCCTTCAGCATCCCTAAAAGCAATGGGAAAAGTAGGGAAGGGATTCCAGAGTTCTACAGTCACCACCCAATCCTGGAGCCTTTTGTCCAACATTATTTGCTAGCACTGAGTAAATCTGAATGAGTTCTGCAGCTCCTAAGAAGTCTGAAACCTGTAGTTTTAAACAATAATTCAGTTAGCTCACATAGGGTGTTTGATGGTTAGTTTTTGTGGGCTTGGGAAGAGGAAACTTCAATTGAGAAGTTGTCTTCATCAGGTTGGCCTGAGGTCTTATTTATGGGGCATTTTCTTGACTAATGATTGATGTGGAAGGGCCCAGCTCAATGTGGATGGTGACTCCTGGGCTGGTAGTCCTGGGTTCTATAGGAAAGCAGGTTGAGTGAGTCATGGAGAGCAAGCCAGTAAGCAGTGTCCCCCCACAAGTCTCTGCTTAAGTTGTTGCCCCGACTTCCCTAAGAGATGTATTGTGACTTATGAACTGTCATCTGAAATAAGCACTTTCCTCCCTAAGTGGCTTTTGGCCATGGTGTCTATCATAGCAACAGAGAAGCAGACCAGGACAGGGTAGTAGCACTTTCCAACAGAAATGGGATGGCGAAGCTCTCGCTTCAGTGCCGTGAGTTGCTGTCATACTCTTTCCTGCTGCAGACAGCCCACAGACGTGAAGTTAACGTGGGTTTCGGCTGTTATATTTCTAGGAAAGCCAGAGGTGTCTGTGTGGGTGATGCCATAAGAACAGAAGCTGCTGGGATGGAAGGTGAGGAAGATCGGTGACCAACCTGACATGCCTGGTCAAGAGTAGAGGTTGAGGGAATGGGACAGAAAGGGGTGAGAGGTGAAGAAGGGATGAGAAGAGCTAAGGTTGATGCTGAAATGAGGGCCTGTGCTGAGCACTGTGGTCCTGGGAACAGGGCCAAGGGAAACCAAGGAGAAACTGAGGGGGAACTTTTCATGGGAAAAGGTGGACCATAGAAGACCCAGGAGGAGGGACCCCAGAGGCTTTGTGCGAACAAAGCCCAGAAGAATTGGTGACCAGGACATGAGTTTTTAAATAGAGGTTATGAGTTTGGCACTGCAAAGCAAGGGAGTCACAGGCCTTTACCAAGCATCTTGACCTTGATTGGGTGTGTTCAAAACTAGTTGGGTGAACTTAATCCAAAGGTGCTGTTCATGGGTTACCGTCAGCCTGGAGGATGGGAGTGGCCCTGCACCTTCCAACGCCAATCTCATAACTAAGACTTTGCAAAGGTTTTCACCCTGTATGCTATCAAATAGTAACAGTCTCTCATTTGCCCTCTATATGTGTCTATACTTTGTTACTCAGTTGACTGTTAGTGAGGGATTTCTAGGTGAGTGCTCTCCGTTGTTCCTTCTCTGTGTGCCTCTGTCCCTCAGTCTTTCTCTCTCTGTGTGTTTTTCTCTCTCTTGTGCCTGTCGTCTGTCTGTCTCTTTTTCTCTCTGTCTGTCTCCGGGTGATCTGAATATTCTGCTCCTCTAGATCCTTACACTGTGGCGTACAGAAACCGTGGGCAAAGTGAATCTTTCCTCCTTCTTTCTCTGACTCTTCGGGTATGCCACAGGGAAGAAATTTGAACACAACTAATAAAACATGGGTAAATAAATGTGCTGGCTGTTGTTTATTTTGTCAGCTTGGCACAAACTTGAATCATCTGAGAAGAGGAATCCTCAACAGAGGGATAGCCTCCATCAGATTGGCTTGTGGATGAGTCCGTGGGGGCATTTTCTTGATGAATGGTTGATATAGTAGGGCCCAGCCCACTAGAGGCAATGCCATCCCTGGGATGGTATCCTGGGATATGTGAGAAAGGAAACTGAGCAAGCCATGAGGAGCAAGCCAATAAGCAGCACCCCTCCATGACCTCTGCACCAGCTCCTGCCCACAGATTGCACCTTGGGTTCCACCCCTTACTTCAGGATGGACTCTAACCTGTAAGATGGAATAAAATAACCCTTTCCTTGCCAAGTTGTTTTTAGTCATGGTGTTTATCATAGCAATAGAAAGCAAACCGGGTTATGGAAAACTTAAAAAACAAAACAAAACATAGCACCATGACCCAAACCTGTTCACTGTCACCCTGGATGGCTTCAGTGTGGGACCCCACAGAGGTTTCCTAGTGAGATCTGAGCTTGTTTTGCTCAGCAGGCCTGCATAAGGGAATGGACTGACCATGTGCTTGGTTACCAGGTGTTTGGAAGGGTCTGCACTTGGTTGTGCTGGGGCGGGGTCGTTTGCTCCACCCCTTGGCATTCCTTTAAAAAGCCCTTTAGAAGAGATAGAAGGGGCAAGTGGATATTGATCCAGGCCCTCCCAAGGCTATCCTGTGTTTCTATCTATCTCTCTTTCCCCCCTCTTTATTTCTACCTAAATCTCTTATCCCTCACTCCTCAAGAGTAACCTGGAAAAAAGTTTGGGGTGAGTTCCCCACACTTCAGATACCCTTATGCCCCCATATTAGCAGAAAAGGGGAAGGAAGATGCGAGCTTTGTGCCCTCAGCTGCTCTGACAGCCCCATGGTTTCAGCTGTACACGTTGCTGATGTGTGAGATGACCTTATGTCTCATCAGCAGGAGAGGAACCTTGATCCCTTCTTAGAAAACATTGGAGCTGTTTGACTGAACATCTGTAATGCTAGCACCTTGACAGTATTACCAGAGCAAGCCAGGTCCCTGTGAGAAACCCTGTCTCAGGAAAAAGGCCTGAGAAGGAATATTACCCAGGCTTGTGGTCTGGCCTAAACACACACACACACACACACACACACACACACACACACACACACACATACCCCACACAAATTTCAAATTTCAGTTTGACCAGTCATCTGTGTTAGGTGACTCACTGGTAGCTTGCTCACAGGACTTAAGCCTTTTTCTGGCTTCCATGAGTACCTCCTCCCACATAAGCGTACACAAATAAAAATCAAGAGACATAATATAATATTGTAGTTGTTTTTTTTACTCGTTGGGGGCTTACCACCCAGCTCCCAAATAAATACACAGAGACTTATTCTCAATGTCTGACCTTAACTTGTCTTGTTTCTAGACAGTTTTACTAACTTAAATTATCTCATTTCTTTTTAACTGTGTATTGCCTCTGGACTTTTTACCTTTCTTTATTCTATATATCTTTCTTTCCTTCTTACTCCATGGCTGGCTGTGTGGCTGGGTGGCTGACCCCTGGTGTCCTCCTCTCCTTCTCCTTTTTTTGCCCCCTCCTCTTTTCCAGATTTCTCCTCTGTCTGACAGCTGCACCTATCCCTCTTCTGCCTAAATATTGACTGTTTCACTCTTTGTTAGACTAATCAGGTGTTTTAGGCAGGCAAAGGAACAGAGCTTTACAGTTTTAAACGAATGCAGCATAAAAGAATGCAACACATCTTTGCATCATTAAACAAATATTCCACAACATAAATGAATGTAACACATCTTAAAGTAATATTCCACAACATAATACATTTGAGAATGTTTTACACGTATACAGTTGTTTTGATTATATTTACTCTCTACTCCTCCCTAAGTTCTCTGAGATCAATCCCCAACCCCTGCAAACCCAATTTCGTGTTTTCTTTCCTTTCCCTCCTCCTTTCTTTCCTCCATCCCTCCTTTCCTTCTTTCACAGCTCAGTAATTCCAATTTGTGCTGTCCTTATACTCATGGGGATGGGGCCATCCACTGGAACAGAGTCAGCCTACCAGGAACCACATCTCTAAAGACAAAGGATGTGCTTACCCTAGACAATACCAACTGCCAATAGCCCCTCAGCGTGGGATGGGGCTCATGAACCCCTCCTCATCCTGCTGACCTGCTTGATCTTCCACAGGTCTTGTGTAGGCAACCACTACTGCTATAAGCTCACCAATGCAGGTATCCTGTCATGTCCAGGAGAAACTGTTTTCTCTAGTCCTCCTTGGCCTCTGGCTCTTACAGTCTTTCTGGTCACTTTTTCACAATAGTCCCTAGGCCTTGGGAGGATGGGTTGTGATACATATGTTCTATTTGTGGCTGAGTACTTCACAGACAATTTATTCTCTGCACTTTGACTAGTTGTTTCCAAATTAACTGTTGTCCACTGTACAAAGAAATTTCTCTGATGAGGTCTGAGAGCTACACTTATCTATGGGTATAGAGATAGGAATTCAGGGGGCCATTTGCTACTATGTCCATTTAACAAAAAATAGTAATGGGTTCACCCCTGAGGCCTATGAGCTTTCTGGCCATGGGTTCTCAGCCAGATTTATAGTAACAGATCTGTGTTTCCTCCTGTGGAGCAGGTCTTAAATCCAATCAGAAAGCAGTTGGTTACCCCCATAATATTTGTGTCTCTATTCCATCCATGGATGTATCTTGACACAGCAGCCAATATTGTAGTCCACAGGGCTCACAGTTGGGTGAGACTATTGGTGATACCTGCTCCCTCCTAGAATCCTGCATAGCACCCTCCAGTATTATGAAAGCTACCTGGTCAGTAGCACTTTCATTTCTCTGTGTCCTGCCCCCACAGTGTGTGGTATCTTCAGCAACAAGGCCTCACTATCAAGTTTTGGTGGGCAATCAAGACCAATTAGCCTGTATTGTTTGGGGAGTCTCTGGGACACCTCTGACCAACAACTAGAGAAGAGTTATCCCAATCCCAGCACTAGGATTTTTATTTATCAATTTACAGCTTCTGGAAGAGCATTATCCTTGTGTATTCTATCTCCAATTAAACTATTATATGAATATATAGATCTTATAAAATGATTTCCATAGGGCTTTTTCAAACATCCTTATGTTACTTATTCCTGCCACCAACCCCCTTTGCACTCTGCCATCCCATTCCTTTCCCTACCCAAACCTCCATCTCCATCATTCCCATCCCCCCTTCATATCATTTGTGTTCAATACATGAAAATAAAAATTTTACTCACAGGGATTTTTCAAGTTATTGCTAACTATACTCATCATTCCATACAAAAACTCCTGTCTACAACTCTGTACACTTTTACCAACCCCTACCTCACCCTGAAGACACTATTCTACTTACCACTTTTGTGAGTGACTCTTTCAGATTCATGCAAGGCTTAGTTCACATAGCACCATGTCTTCTAAGCCCAGTTTTGTTTGCTGTCATGGTGGCATAACCGTCTTCTTCAAGGTTGGATAGTATTCTGCTGCACATACCTATCATAAATTCTCTATCCATTGCCGATGTATACTCGGACTAAGCCCGTTGCTTGCCTCTTGTGAGTCATATTGCGATGAACACAAGAGGAAACGTGACATTGATATGCAGAGTTCACTTTCTTTGGATATATCCAGAAGTGAGATCACTGGGTCATACAGTAGTTCTAATTTTAGGAGTTTTTGTGGTCCAGGGGAACCTACATAGTCATCTGTAACATTGTTTTCTAAATCCCTGGATTTCTGAGGGTATGTTATGGAGCAGCAGACACTGGGTCATGTGGTCTCCAGGATGCCATGCTCTGAGTTTTCTTCCTTCTCCATGGTCACTTTTTGCCCTTGAGCTCCTTCAAGTTTTTTCCTCATTGGCTGTCTGTCTTTGCTTTCACTTTGTATTGTGCAAACATTTAGCCAAGCACAAAGTAGAAAAGTTTAATCAAACTCTAGTCATCCATTACCCAACTTCAATAGTAAGTGACTCCGAGACAGGTTCATTTTGATTAAAAATTAATTACATTTTTATTTGATGTACGTGTGCCTATGTGCCTATATATGTGTGCCCCTGTGGAAATCAGAGGACAATTCAGAGGTCCTATCCTTCTAACATGTGGGTACCAGGAGTGAAATTGAGTCATTAAATAATAGCAAATATCCTTATCCACTGAGTCATCTTGCTGGTGTCCACATTATTTTTTGAACAGATTTTTTAACTACTTTTTTCATTATGATATTCTCTAGGCTCATAAGTAACTATTGTTTGTGTGCTGAAGAATCCTCAGTGTATCACCTGCACTGTGTGTTGTGGCTCTAAGGCTAGACCCTGCGACTTTCCAGTCTATATTAACATTCTGGCTCTTCAGAAAAGCACTTTCCTGACTTCAGCAAGCTACTTAGCCTCTCTGTTCCTCAGCCTCCCACTCTGAAATAGTGGATGCTAATCTTCACTGCTAACTTCTGGTGTTGTAAGAACCAAATGAATTCACAGCAGCTGTGATTACCTGCACAGGACCTTAGAAAAGATGGAGCCAGTAAACATTCCAGTATGGAAGGGTGTGGGGAATGAGTCTCCACCCTCTCTCTGAGGAGCTTTGCTTCCTGGTTTATTTTTCTAAAATTTAAGTCTATCAATATATTTGCTGTCATCTGCTCTGTGCCAAGTCCTGTCCTAGGGATTCATCAGTGAGCAAAAAGAGAGGTCCTAACGGCATTTGCATTTTAGTCAAGGAAGGCTGCTCAACAACCCCAGACTGTCCACTCCCCGACCCCCACTTCCCTGACCCAGCTCTGTGTCCTGGTCTACAGCCTTTGAAGAAGACTTCCACTTTACCAGAGGCCAGGCCAGATCTAGAGACCCTAGGGCTACAACTTCAGCAACAAACTTCAGCTTTTTTGGATCACAGGCTGGATTTAGGGACCCCAGGTCTACAAGTTCAAATGCAGACTCCAGCTTTTCTGGAGCACAAGCTGGACATAGGGACCCCAGCCTGACAGCTGTACTGGAGGCCAGGCTGGTCCCAGGGACTTCAGAGGCCAGACCAGATCTAGGGACTCCAGACTGCATTACCCCCTCCTGAGGTCCATATCCTGGTCTACAACTTCAGAAGAAGACTTTAGCTTTACCAGAGGCAAGGCTGGATCTATGCACCCCTAGTCTCAAAACCCTAGAGGGGAAACCTTACTGGACCTGAAGACTTGCTAGTCACCAGAACCCTTGGCCATTTAGGCCAGAAGACCAGAAAGAACAGAGAAACTAAGGAACAAAACACCCATCTAACAGAGACAAATGCAGGAATCACCACCTAGATCTATAATCATCCCAAAATCAAGACACCTAAATGCCAGTGTAAGAAGACAATAACAGAAAAGGCAATATGCATCACCAGAGCTATCTGCAACAGCAAAACCTGAGCAATCCAAACAACTAAAGCACAAGAAGATGGCCTTACAATGACTTTATGAAGATGATAGAAATATTTAAAGAGAATATGAAAAAATCCCTTAAAAATCTGAGGAGCTTGGGGATTTAGCTCAGTGGTAGAGCACTTGCTTAGCAAGCACAAGGCCATGGGTTCGGTCCTCAGTTATGGCAAAAAAAAAAGAAAGCTTTGCCAGGTGGTGGTGGTGCATGCCTTTAATCCCAGCACTTGGGAGGCAGAAGCAGGTGGATCTCTGTGAGTTCAAGGCCAGCCTGCACTACTAAGTGAGTTCCAGGAAAGGCGCAAAGCTACACAGAGAAACCCTGTCTCAAAAAACAAAAAACAAAAACAAAAAAACCAAAAAACAACAAAAAACAAAAACAAAAAACAAAAAATTGGAAGAAATCAATAAATCCTTAAAAGAAAGCCAAGAAAAAAATAAACAGATGAAGGAAACCGTCTAAGACCTGAAAATGGAAATAGAAGCAATAAAGAAGACACAAACTGAGGGCATCCTGAACATGGAAAATCTGAGTAAGTGAACAGGAACTACAGACACAAGCATCACCAACAGAATATCAGACATAGAAGAGAGAATCTTAGGCATTGAAGAAACGATAGAGGAAATAGTTGCTTCAGTCAAAGAAAATGCTAAATCTAAAACATTCCTAACACAATATATATCCTTGGGATATGATGAAAAACACCAAACATAAGAATAATAGGAATAGAAGAAGGAAAAGAAATCCATCTCAAAATCCAGAGAATATATTTAACAAAATCACAGAAGAAAATTTTCCCACCCTAAATAAGGACATGCCCATAAATGTACAAGAAACTTACAGAAGACCAAATACATTGGATCAGAAGAAAAATCCCCTGGCGACGTAGTAATCAAAACACTAAACATACAGAACAAAGAAAGAATATTAAAAGTGGCAAGGGAAAAAGGCCAAGTAACATATAAAAGGTCAGACCTATTACAATCATGTAGACAAATTTCTAAACAGTCTTATTAAGAAACACAGAGCCAAATACAGAGTTAAAAGCCCAAGAGATCAGAGCACTAGTGAAGAGCCAAGACTACCTTTAGCTTGCCACTCACTACTGTCACTTCCCCTAAGAGAATTTCTTCCTGTCTGATTTGTCTTTTTATTGCCTTTCTGTTCTGCCTTCTCATTGGCTCTAAACCCAACCACATGACTTCCTCATCACTGCCTGTCTATACAGACCTCCAGGTCTCTATGGTTGGTTAGTACTAGGATTAAAGGTTCGTGTCATCATGTTTGGCTGTGTCCTTGACCACACAGAGACTCTGCCTGCCATGTGATCAGATGAAGGGCATAGGCTACCACCACCTGACTTCTGTTCCTGGCTCGCTAATGACCACTGATCTCCACTAAATAATAAACTTTATTTGTTAACATACAAATAAAATCACATTTCAGCACAATTAAAATATCACCACAGAATCACACCTGACTTCTCAGTGGAGAACCTAAAATCCACAAGGGCCTGGACTGGTGTCTTGCAGACTCTAAGAGACCAGGGATGCCAACCCAGCAAACTGTCAATCACCATGGATGGAGAAAACAAAATATTTCATGACAAATTCAAATTTAAGCAATATATATTCACAAATCCAGACTTACATAAGGAACTAGAAAGAAAACTTTAACCCCAGGAACTTAACTACACCCACAAAAATGCAGGCAATAGATAATCTCACACCAGTCAAACCCAAAGGGAAACACACACACACACACACACACACACACACACACACACACACACACACTATTACCACCACCACCAAAATAACAAGAATTAACCATCATTGATCATTAATATCCCTCAATATCAATGGACATAATTCACCATAAAAAGACACAAGCTAATGGAACAGATACTAAAACAGGATCCATCATTCTGCTGCATACCAGAAACACACCTCAACATCAAAGTTAGACATTACCTCAGAGAGAGGAGTTGAAAAAGGATTTTCCAATCAAATGAACCTAAGAAGGAAGCTAGGGTAGCTATCCTAATATCTAACAATATCGACTTTCAACCAAAATTAATCAAAAGAGATGGAGAAGGGCATTTCATACTCATCAAAGGAAAAATCCACCAAGACAATGTCTCAATTCTGAACATCTATACCCTAAATGTAAGGGCACCAATATTTGTAAAAGAAATATCACTAAAGCTTAAATCACACATTGAGCCCCACACAATGTCTTCCAGACAGAAACTAAACAGAGAAATAACAGAACTAACAGATGTTATGATTCAAATAGACCTAACAGATATCTACAGTACATTTCACCCAAACTCAATAGAATTTAACTTCTCAGTACCTCATGGAACCTTCCTCAGAATTGATCATATACTTAGCCACAAAGCAAATCTCAAGTGATACAAAATTTCTAATAACCCCCTGTGTCTTATCAGACCACCATGGATTAAAGATGAATTTCAAAAACAACAGAAACAACAGAAAGCCTACAAACTCATGGAAACCGAAAAAGTCTCTACTGATTTACCACTTTACCACTGGGTCAAGGAAGAAATAAAGAAGTTAAAGACTTCCTAGAATTCAATGAAAATGATTGCACAACATATCCAAACTGATGGGACACTATGCAAGCAGTTTTAAGAAGAAAGTTCACAGCACTAAGTGCCTTCATGGAGAATTTGGAGAGATCTGATAGAAACAACTTATCAGAACACCTGAAAGCTCTCGAACAAAAAGAAGCAAACATACCCAAGAGGTGTAGATGCAGGAAATAATCAAACTGAGGCCTGAAATCAATAAAATAGAAACAAAGAGAACGTTACAAAGAGCCAATGAAACAAGGAATTAGTTTTTTTGAAAAAATCAACAATATAGATAAACCCTTATCCAAACTAACTAAAAGACAGAGAGACAATATCCAGGTCAACAAAATCAGAAGCAAAAAGGAGGGCATAACAACAGAATTTGAGGAAATCCAGAGAATCATTAGGTCATGCATCAGAAAACTATACTACATAAAATTGGAAAATCTAAAAGAAAGAGACAAATTTCTTGATAGATACCACTTACCAAAGTTAAGTCAAGATCAGAAAAACAGTAAAAAAGTAGAAGCAGTCATTATAAGTCTCCCAAGCCTCAAAAAAGCCCAGGACAAGATGGTTCTAATGAAGAATTACACCAGACTTTCAAAGAGGAGCTAATACTCTTCAAATTATTATACAAAATACAAAATAAAAACAGAAGGACCATTGTCACATTTCTATGAGGCCACAGTTATCCTGATACACAAACCACACAAAGACTCAATAAAGAAGGAGACCAATAGACCAATTTCATTCATGAACACTGATGCAAAAATACTCAATAAAATCCTGGCAAACTGAATCCAAGAACACATCAAAACAATCATCCACCATGACCAAGTAGCCTTCATACCTGAGACACAGGGGTGATTCAACATACAAAAATTTGTCAATGCAGTCCACCATATAAACAAACTGAAAGAAAAAAACCCACATGATCATCTTGTTAGACCCTGAAAAAGCCTTTGACAAAATTCAGCACCCCTTTATGTTAAAAGTCTTAGAGAGATCAGAGATACAAGGGACACACCTAAACATAATAAAAGCAATCTACAGCAAGCCAATTGCCAACATCAAATTAAATGGAGAGAAACTCAAAGCAATCACACTAAAAGGAAGAACAAGACAAGGCTGTCTACCCTCTCCATTTCTATTCAATATAGTACTCATAGTTCTAGCTAGAGCAAGAAGACAACTAAAGGAAAGGAAGGGGATACAAATTAGAAAGCAAGAAGTTAAAGTATCATTCTCAGATGATATGATAGTACATAAGTGACCCCAAAAACTCTACCAAGGAACTCCTACAGCTGATAAACACCTTTAGACAAGTGGCTGAATACAAGATTAACTAATAAATAAATAAATAAATAAATAAATAAATAAATAAATAAGCAAGCAAATAAAACAAACACCAAACAAACCAGTAGCCCTCCTATATACAAATGACAAATGGGCTGAGAAAGAAATCAGAAAATCAACATCCTTTAAGATAGCCTCAAATAACATAAAATACCTTGGTGTAACTCTAACCATTCAAGTGAAAGACCTGTATGACACGTATTTCAAGTCTTTGAAGAAAGAAATTGAAGAAGATATCAAAATATGGCAAGACCCCCCCATGCTCATGGATTAAGAGGATTAACATAGTAAAAATTGCCATCTTACCAAAAGCAATCTTAAATTCAATGCAATCCCAATTTAAAAAATTTCAAAACAATTCTTTACAGAACTTGAAAGACTAATACTCTGCTTCATGCAGAAAAACAAACAAATTAAGATAGCTAAAACAGTGCTGTACAATAAAAGAACTTCTGGAGGTATCACCATCCCTGATTTCAAGCTCTACTACAGAGCTATAGTAATAAAAACCACATGGCATTGGCATAAAAACAGACAGCCTCAATGGAATTGAACTGAAGACCAGACATAAATCCACATACCTATGAACACCTAATTTTTAATAAAGAAGCCAAAATCATTCAGTGGGAAAAAGAAGCATCTTCAGCAAATGGTGCTAGTCTAACTGGATGTTGGCATGTAGAGAATGCAAGTAGATTCATATCTATCACCTTGCACAAAACTCAAGTCCAAGTGGATAAAAGACCCAACATAAAACTAGATACATTGAACCTGATAGAAGAGAAAGTGGGAAATAATATCGAATTATTTCCTGAACAGAGCACTAAAAGCACAGGCACTAAGACTAACAATTAATAAATGGGACCTCATGTAGTTAGAGTTTTCCTGCCTGGCCCACAGTCATGACAAATCTCTCTTACCCGCCAGTCCCACAGTCGCTCAGACCCAACCAAGTAAACACACAGAAACTTACATTGTTTACAAACTGTATGGCCGTGTCAGGCTTCTTGTTATCTACTTTTTCTATCTTAAATTAACCCATTTCTATTAATCTATACTTTGCCACATGGCTTGTGGCTTACCGGTGTCTTTACATGTTGCTTGTCATGGCGGCGGCTGGCAGTGTCTTCCTCCAGCCTTCTACTTCCAGACTTCGCTTCTCTGCTTGTCCCACCTATACTTCCTGCCTGGCTACTGGCCAATCAGCATTTTATTTATACAGAGCGATATCCACAGCAACCTCATGAAATTGAAAGATTTCTGTAAGGCAAAGGACACCAGCAATAGGATAAAATGGCAGCCTACTGAATGGAAAAAGAGATTTACCAACCCCACATTTGGCAGAGGTCTGATTTTCTTTATATATATATAAAGAACTCAAGGAACTAGACATCAACAAACCAAATAATCCAATTAAAAATGGGGTACAAATCTAAACAGAATTTTCAAAAGAAGAATCTTAAGTGGCTGAGAAACACATAGAGAAAAGTTCAGCATCCTTGGCCACTAGGGAAATGCAAATCTAAACAACTCAGAGGTTCTATCTTACATCTATCAGAATGGCTAAGATAAAAAACACAAGTGGCAGCTCTTGCTGGAGAGGATGTCGAACAAGGGAAACAGTCTTCCACTGCTGGTGGGAGTATAAACTTTGTACAGGCACTTTGGAAATCAATATGGTGGTTTCTAAGAAAATTGGGAATTGATCTACCTCAAGATCCAAAGGATGCTCAATCATACCACAATGGCACTTGCTCAACTATATTGATAGCAGCTTTGTTTGTAAAAAACAGAAACTGGAAACAACCTAGATGTCCCTCAACTGAGGAATGGATAAAGAAAATGTGGGACATTTACAAAATAGGATATTATTCAGCTGTAAAAAACAATGACACCAGGAAATTTGTGGGCAAATGGATGGAACTAGAAAAAAATCATCCTGAGTGAGGTAACCCAGACTCAGAAAGACAAACCTGGTATGTGCTCACTCTTAAGTGGATACTAGCTGTAAAACAAAGGATAACTATGCTATAATCCACAGACCCAAAGAGACTCGGGAACAAGGAGAGTTCATGCAGGGATGCCTGGATCTCCCTGGAAAAGGGAAATGGAAGAGATTTCGTGAGTAGACTGAGGGCAGGTAGGCATGGGAACATGAGCTATCAGGTTGGGGAGTTAAGGGGGAGAAGGTGAAAGTACTGAAAGATACTACTAGAAAGGGGGTGCATTTTGGGGTTAGGTAAAACCTGAATCTCCCAGGAATCTACAAGGAAGACCACAGCTTAGGCTCCTAGCAATAGTGGATCCATAGCCTGAACTGGCCTTCTCCTGTGACCAGATTGGTGTCCAGCCCAACTGTCTTCAGAGAGGCTTCATCCAGCAACTGATGAAAACAGATGCAGACCCACAGCCAAACCTTAGGCAGAGTTCAGGAAATCCTACAGAAGAGAGGGGAAAGGATTGTAAAAACCAGAGGGGTCAAGGACATCACAAGAAAAACCAACAAATCAACTAATGGGCTCATAGGGGCTCACAGAGACTGAACCGACAACCAGTGAGCCTACATGAGACTGACCTAGGCACTCTGCATATATGTGACAGTTGTGTAGCTTGGTCCTTTGTGGACTTCTAATGGTGGGAACAGGGGCCGTCTCCAACTTTTTTACTGGCCTTTGGGAACCTAGTCCTCATATTGGTTGGCCTTGCCCAGCCTTAATACAAGGGGAGGTGCTTAGTCTTACTGAAACTTGATATGCCATGTTTTGTTGTACTCATGGGAGACCTGCCCTTTCCTAAACAGAAATAGAGGAGGTGTGGATTGGGGGGTGAGAACAGGAGAGGGGTGAGAGGAGAGACTGGGAGGAGAAACTGCAGCCGGGATGTGAAAGAAAGAAAGAAAGAATTTTATTAAAGAAAGAACTCAAAAAGAAAATAATACTAAGAGCCCCGTGGCCACCTCAGCCTCACTCCTGTAGAACAAGTGGAGCCTGTCAGTCATGACTTTACTTAATATCCTGTTAGTCTCACCCAAAGCGTAATAAAGCATTCCTTTCCTCCACCTATGCGCCTTGAGAAGAGGTCTCATAAGTATAATTCCCAAGTTCCAGGTTATAAATCCAGTGTATTTGAGCTGCTGGTGGCATGTCCATCTTGAAAGAGAAGTCTTTCCGTGTCTTCGTTCATGCACAGTTCCAAGAGAAGAGGATTCACCTGCAGACAGTAGATTCAGTGCTTTCTAAATAACCACTAGAAGTAAACAGAAAACTTTCCATTGTGTAATCAGGGGCTTTGTGGAAAGTCTGAGATGAGAGAGAGAGAGAGAGAGAGAGAGAGAGAGAGAGAGAGAGAGAGAGAGAGAGAACAAACTGTGTGAACGACATCCTGTAACCCAAGAGTGCTGTAAGCCATCTCTCTGCCAAAGATGCCTAAGCTCCCTCATGCCCACCTGCAGGAGGATCTTTGGCCTCTAATGACTCTAAGGACTGTGTAGACGATTTATGCCAGCATGAAGATTGTGTTCTGCTGTGTTTCAATGCCATAAAGCATTCCACAGCACAAAGAAAAAGTCAGGTTGGAATGTACTTCTCGGTCCTGTCACTTCTCAGCCTTGATGCTCGGGTAGCTCACTTTACCTCTTGGGAATCTCAGCTTTCTCATGCTAACGATAACAATACTCTTGAGGATAGTTATGAAAATTAAATAACATAATGAGTGTGAAATGCTTATCACAGCTCTTTGCACAGAATAGAATAGATGCCAATACATTTTTATTACCTTTGTTTCTGCCCCCATGAAATCTGGGGGGCAACTCAACACAGTAGTGAACATAACAATTTTTCTCAAGACCCCCTAGACTTGCTTTTGAAGTTCTTATGAATCAAATTCTATTTTAAATATACAACGGGGCTTCTTGACAGAGTTGCTTTTCCCTAAAAAGTCACTGTGGGTTTGGCATCTTGTTCAGCCTGATGGGGTCCCAGGGAGCTGAACCCTAATGACATGCAGATGTGGCTGCTCTGTAGAAATCATGCCTGGTTCCAGATGGAGTTTAGGGAAAAGGACGGCCGGTTCCTGTTGAAGACATGGGAATTGTGGCTGACTGAGCTGGCTGCAAGGAGAGAGAACAGAAGAGGGGGTTGTGGGGAAAATACAGGTCAGGGGAAAGGAACTCTGGATCCACTGAAAACCTCCTGGAAGAACATTAAAAACAGACAAGGGAAAAATTAAGCAGACAAAACAAAGAAGAGGAAGTTTAGGAACTAGCCGGCATAATAGCTGTTATCATGAGAGCCCCCATTTGTTAAGCATCTGGTCAAGGACAGCCCCCAGTTGGAGGATGCTTCACTAACATTTAATTTATTCTCTTCCTTTGTAGCAGAACAGATATTGTTACTAATTATTGATAGGGAATCTGAAGCCTGCAAATACTGCAGCCACCAGCTATGGAGCAGTGGAGCCACAATTCAGTTTAGCATCCAGCAGCCCTGTTCTCTTCTTGAGGAGCGGATCCTGGAAGGAAGCAACTGCCCAGGACTCCAAGACAACCTCTCCCCTAGTGAGACCAGGGCTTGAGCAAAGAGTGGTTTGCACTCAAGTCTGAGGCCAGAAGGAGACCTAAGGTTGTGAAGGCCGAAAACAGTCGCCCTTCCTCAACAAAGTGTGGATTGGTGGCTATTTACTTTAGATTCTTGGGTGTGCTCTCAAACTCTGAGTTTGGCATTGAGCTTGGCATTGAGGGAGGGAAGGCTGGGAAGGTTCTCTCTTTACAAGGTACTAAGCTCTTCTCTTTGACTCTGAAGGACAACAGACAATTACCTGCAACACATGGTGGCAGCATCCACCTGGGTGGTATCAATTCTCAGCCTGCCCCCCAGTCAATGGAGAAACCCTATGGAGAACTCTCAGGGAATGGGAGTCACTTCCCTCTTCCATTCATCTTTTCTCCAAATCTGGCTGGTCATACAATAGGGTTCTTTTCTACCAGCTGAAACATTAAAGAATAGATTTCAAAATACTTTGAAGATGGCCTATTTACTTTGAATGATATTTAACCCTGTGAAATGGTAGAGTAAGGAAGATGTTTGGACACCTCATAACATTATGTCTTGTAAAGGGAAGAAAATGTGAATTGGGTTACTTCACTCAGGATGATATTTTCTAGTTCCATCCATTTTCCTGCAGATTTCATGCTGTCATTGTTTTTCTCTGCTGTGTAGTACTCCATTGTGTATATGCACCACATTTTCTTAATCCATTCTTCAGTTGACGGGCATCTAGGTTGTTTCCAGGTTCTGGCTATTACAATAATGCTGCTATGAACATATATGAGCATGTATCTTTGTGGTATGGTTGAGCATTGCTTGGGTATATAGCAGGGGGGACCCTAGGACGACTGTGGTTTATAATAAGTTTTGGTTTTACTCAATTACTGGGCAAGCCTCAGTGAAACATTTCGCTATCACTATTAGGATAAGAATTTATACTGTATCAAGCTGATAATAAAAAAATAAATAAATAGATAAAATTAAAAAAAAGAAAAAAGAAACAAGCAAAAAAAGAGAAAGTGTGAATTGTTTTACAAGTATTTATTTATTCGTGGGGTGGGTGGGGGATACCCACAAGCCACCACAAGTGAATGGAGGTCAGAGGACACCTTCTGGGAGTTGAGTCTCTCCTTCCACCTTGTAGGTCCAGGGGATCAAATTCAGGGCATCAGGCTTAGTGGCAAGTGTCATTGTCCACTGAGCTATCTCAGTAGTCCCAGAAAGTATTAAGAAACATTTTTCTTATGTCATTTCTATTTCAAAACTTGAAATAACTTGGCATTCTGAATTTGGCAGGTTTTATTCTAGCAAGCCTGAAAAGAATTTCATATGTTCACAATCACAAAGATCGCTATCCAGTGATACTGCGGCGGCAAAGCCAGGGTTATGTTTTAATTTGTTTTGTGCTGAGGCATGGCTATGTACAGAGCCTTCCTATAAAACCCTTTAAGTACCCACCGCCCCATGTTCTCAGCACCCTGGAGGATTAGGCCATGTGTTTTTTCCTTATTTCACATTGTACAATCTCTTCCTTGTGTGTGAACTTCACGGGGAGTCAAATAGCCCATTAAAAATGAATGGCATATGTGAAGCATTCTGCAAATCTCTAATGATCACCACTTTGGAAAAGAGCATTTTGTGATGTAAACTAGAAAAGCAACACGGGATCTGTTGTGGAGAGAAGTGAAAACTGGCACCATACCAAGAACCCAGAGCTGGGTCTTCACCCTCAGGAGACGTCCAAGAGTTGCAACGAAATCAGTTTTTTAGTTGCGTTGCGACTTTGATGAACCAGGAAATCCTTTATGATGCTTGCTAGACATTTGTGCTAAGTCTTAGTCTCAGGGGGAGCCCAGGTGAAATCCTACACCCAATGTTGGGCCTTTGCCTGTTTCCTCAATAGTCTGACTACAGTCATATTATGACTTAACCAGTCATCCCAAGGGACTCTCCTCAGCAACCATGGTATTATGGGCATTGTAGCATACTTTGCTCTGTGTTTCTTTCCTATCAGCAGAATTCTCCCACCATGCTGAAGAGCAGAGGATCTTTTCTTTTTTGGAGGGTTGTATGTGTGTGGTATATGTGCACACATGTTCAAGTGTGTGGGCATGTGTGTACACAGAGGCTCTCCTTGATTGCTTTGTACTTTACCAAAGCAGGACCTCTTGATGAGCTTGGAGTTTGCAGCTCAGATAGGGGAATCCCCTGTCTCTACCCCCAGGATCTGAGAGTATAGGTGGGCATTCATGGCCATCTGGCTTTTCCTTAGTACTGCAGATCCCAAGTACAGTTCTCACTGCTGTGTGACAAGGACTTTATCCACTGAGCCATCTCCCCAGCTCATGAACATTCCCAAAGGCCAGGCGTAGAACCTACAAGTATGGGTATGGGAGTACGGGGATGCACACCCAAATTGTATGTGCTTTTCTTAGGTGCTCTCTCTCAAAGCTTATCTCAAGGATTTTACTTTACCTTTGAAATTATATTTTATATTTTCTCTCATTTATAGATTTTTCACTTGAAAAGAAAGAGTCTCAACTACATGCCTGGCCCCTGACAAGTGAGCCTTTTGACTATGTACCTGGCTGCATTCTGTTCCTGAGAGTGAGCTTGAGGGTCCCTGTCTTTTCTCCACAACTCCTTCGGCAGTGGTGCCCAGGACTGTGGCTGGGAGGCCTAATAGAATCTCAGCAGTAATCCAAGGGAACAGCAAATCCAGAAAGAGGGAGGGAGAGACCAATGGCAGTCATTTGTCGGACATCTTCCAAAATTCTTTTTCTAACTCTGAATTCTGCTTCTTTTAATCACATGCAATCATAGCACTGGAAAGGTTTTCCAAGACCTAAGAATTCTGAGTTGAGGTCTTTGCTGAGAGTAACTTCCAAGGCTGAGGCTGTAGCTCAGTTGCTAGAGTCCTTGCCTAGCATGCACAAGCCCCAGGTTCCAGCTTCAGCACCGCTGTGAAACTGGTGTGGTATTGCACACCTGTAATTCCACCATTTGTCACTTGGGAGATGGAGACAGGAGGATCAGGAGTTCAAGATCACCCTTAATATAGTAAGTTTGAGGCCAGCCTCAGATACATAAAACCTTGTTTCAAAAGCAAAAACAAAACAACAAACCTGTAACATTCGTTGAGAATCTCTGGCAACATTTCCCAAGCTGAGAAAAAAATCAGATGAAGATACTGAGAGACCTGGAGGTCTCCATGTGGAGAAAAATACGCAGAGATCCTGTTAGAAGGAATAGTGGGGGAGACGGGTCAGTGGTTATTCCCGTTCTTTCAAAGGACTGGAGTTCAGTTCCAAGCACCTGTGTTGGTGGCTTACAACTGCTTGTTACTGCAGCTTTAGGGTAGTCAATGCCTTCTTCTGTGGGCATGCACACACATGTACACACAATTAATAATAAAATAAATAGTTAAATCTTTAAAAAAAATAAAGGGACTAGTAGGAAGTGCCTGTTCCTACAAGGCCAGATGATTCCTAATCAGAATCTTTTTTACTAGTTCTGCATGAACCCCAAAATGGACTATAAAAGGGGGGGTCTTCCTTAGAAGAGATTTCGTTATTTTCCTCTGCCATATGAGCAGCATGGATGGAAGGGTTCTCTGATGGAGTTGAGGGTTCACAACTATTGAAGCGTGTCAACTCATAATCAAACATCACTGTTGGCTGTCATATAAGGGCTTTAGTGGGGATGGGATTTTAACCATAGCGTTTTCTCTACTATAGTGTTCCCATGATCCTTTTGGTCTTCTCTCGAGAGCTGTACCACATGTACCCATGTCAATCACCAGCCTGCAGAAATCCATGTCTGGCTTTCTTTCACTTAGAGAATTGCTTTCCTCCCTGAGAAAATGCTCTTCACTTTTACTGAGCAGTCAGCTGGAGCCTTAAACGGAGTGGAGAGAGACAGGAGCCAGGCAGGTAGAATTTGTCATAACAGACCCTGGGAGTGAGAATTACCATTTAATTCTCTGAAACCTAGTTTCAGAAGTCTATTTGAGGGGGAACAATATATTCCTTGGGTTTTGTGACCTACTTAAACATTGCAAGCTGTAATCATTTGAGGATTTCTAAGAAAAGAGGGGGAAAAAGGCTTAATATAATCCTAAAGCCGGGTTACCTGATGACCAAGTTCAAGGTTGCAGTCATTGTTTCTCAATGAAAAACTTCCCTGGTAATTATTGGCTATACCTGCTGGTACACTTCCACCCATGCGCTCTCTTCCTGGCAATGCTGTTGGCCATCTTCTATGAGCGTCTTCCCAGTTCACATGTGACGTTCCTTCCACCCAGAAGCAGCAGCCCACTTCTACCCAAACTCCCTTCCCACCTATAGCTTCAGACCTTTCTCAGAGATTCCCTGGGAGCCGTTTCTCCCACATTCTTCCTGTAACCTTTGCAACTCACAACACCCGTGAGCTTTGTGGGTTCCATGTGTCCAGTGCAGGGACAGAGGCTGCAGGAAGAGGCTTCCTGCCCAGTGGTGGGGGCGGATTTTTGCTTTCTTCCTCACTGCATTTGGAAGTGTTGAGATGAACGCAGAAGCTGGTGGACTGGCCACCCATGGGACATGGAGAAGCTTAGCCCAGTAGAGCTGACCACATTCAGCCTGCGGCAGGCAATGTGTTGTCACCCCATCCCTGTCTGTGTTCTTCATGGACATTTGAATTTGACTTTTTCTTCCCGGTGCCAGGTATTCCCAGAAGCTTTTGCTAGCATATGTTAAGGAAGGCTGTAACCAGAGGATGGGAGCAGTCAGCAACTGCTGACAACCTGAAGATGCTGGAGTAACCATATGTAGTATTAATAATTTAATAATATTATGAGGTAGTTTATCTCCATTTAATGAATGAGAAAAAATAACAGAAACAGCTAAATACTTTCTCAGAGCTCCATAGCTTCAAGCTCTTGACCTTGAGCCCATGTTCTCTCCCAGGCTTGGGAGTTATACCACACAGCCAAGGCTTAGAAACCCCGGAGCAGGGTGTGTAGTGACCTGATATTCTCATTAAGTCTCATCTGAAAAAGTGACAGAAAGGCCATAGAGTTTAGAAAATTAGCTTTAAATGAGGCCTTGAAAGCCATGTCATTGAAGAACCTGAGACACTCCTGAATGCCTCATTTCCTCCAGACCAATTCTCACTGTCAGGTGTGTGCATCTTCGTGACATCCTGAGTGCCACACACAATTCTCTTGAAGTGACATGCTTGCCCCTCTGCGATTTTCTACACTAGGATGTTGCTGTGCTTTTGGTGCTTTTCATGTTAAAGTCTGTAGAAGGTAAATATTGGGACTGGGGAGATGGCTCTGCCGGTAAAGTGGTTGCCTTGCATGCAAAAGGACCTGAGTTTGGTCCCCAGAACCCTCATGAAAAATCCAGGTGTGGGGGTCACACTTGGAATCTGTGTAGTGTTCCGGTTACACTTCTGTTGTGATAGCTTACCCACAAAAGGCAGCTAAGGAGAGAAAGGGTTGATTTGAACTCATAATTCTAACTTACAGTCCATCCTTGTAGTGAAGTGTGGTGGAAGGGACTTACAGCAGCTTGTCACATCACACCCACAGTCAACAGCAGAGAGAAATCAATGCTTGCATGTTTAGTGTCTAGGCTCAGCTCACTTTCTTCGCTCATACAGTTCAGGATCCCTTCCCCAGGAAATGGTACCACACCTACTGGGTTGGGGCTTCCTGTATCAAGTTAATTAAGACACTTCCCCACAGACATGCCCACTGGCCAACCCATAAAGACAACCCCTGATGATTCTAGGCTGTGTCAAGTTCACAATTAAAGTTAACCGTCACACTTGGGAAGGCAGAGAGAGGAGGATCTTTGGCCAGCCAGCTTACTGGCTTACTGGGCAAGTTCCATGAGAGATCTTGTCTTAAACCTGGGTGAATGGAGCTAGAACAGCAACATCGGAGCTTGTTCTCTGGTCTCTATTTGCACACCTGAGTACATACATTTGTGTACACATACACACAGACATACACACATACAGAGACACACACACATGGAAGGGGGGCAGGGAGAGAGGTGCAAATATGGAGTCCTTTGTTAGTCTTATTTTAACTTTAAAAACTCATACTGAACAATTAATGATAATAAAAGTTGTGGCTTACTTAGAGCTGCTATCTCATTCAACAGAAGGCTTTCTCTTTTCACTGTCTGAACTGAAACTTTCAGGATTATTTTATTAAGATCTGAAGAGGTAATTTGACATGCTGATATATAAGCATGTGAATCATCGTGAGGATTAGGGGTGAGCTTCTGTCATAATTAGGTATGCCAGAAATAATTTTCTCCCCTGCTCTGCTCATCTCTTCCTCCTCTCAACACACAGCCGTGCTTCTCTTTGTCTCTGGAGCCATCCTCTCAGGACTGTTTAATGTAATGGATTTCTCTTCCTCTACCCTGAGGAAAACCACCATGCCCAGCCCCTTACAGAGCTGTGTGTGCCTTCTGTTGTCCTATCAGTATTTCAAAGAAGTGTGTCGTTCCGGCTGTCAGTTCTGCACAGGGAAGAGGCTCGAAATGGGGTGGTTTTCTTGAACTAAGGGTTAACAAGAGCCCTGCTTACTCCTCTTCAGTTCTGTCAGTTGCAGCTTTTCTTAATCTGCGCTTGCGCTCTCTGGCCTTCGATGACATGTGAGGCTAGCTAATTTAGTTTTTGTAAGTCTGCTTTCTTCCGCTGGCCAACTGACTGGGCCTGAAGAGTTACAGATCGTCCCTGAGCCATCTGTAAAATGGGGCAGTAGCACTTCCCTCCCCACCTCACCAGCTGCGCAATTCCAGCAATAAAGAGTGAGGGGGTGTCTTACATTTTATTTGGATGAATGATGACGGCTACCATGTCCTGAATACCCAGGACCAGGAGCTCCATGCCTGTTGTTATCTCTGTAAGAACCCCACCGTGCTTAGATGGGAAAGGCTAGGCATGAGAGGCAAGTGCAGATGGTCACAGGGATAATAGCAAAGCCAATTCCTTTTCGACACAATAACCCACCAGGGAGCAGAGGATCTTTATCCTGATCCTCAGTTTTCACAGCTGAAGGCAGCATGGAGACCAGCCAGGAGGACACTGTTTTCTTTTAGTTATAAGGAGCAGAGACTTCAGGGTTCAGAGGAATTTCTGAGAAATTCGAAGACAGATTGAATTACAGTTGTGTCTTAAGAGAAACCGTCATAATCTTCATTTCCTTCCTCTTCTTCTTCATCCACTTTCTCCTCTCTCTCTCTCTCTCTCTCTCTCTCTCTCTCTCTCTCTCTCTCTCTCTCTCTTCTCATCTCCCTACCTGTCTTCTTTCTTCCCTCCTCTTGGTCCTCTTCCTAACCCCCCTCCCCTTCCTCCTCTTCCCTGGACTCCAGGAGGAAGGATGTAATTGGCCCACAGCAGCTCCTGAGTTAGATCTTAGCTCACTGGTCTGCTTTCCTGCTCCAGGTTGCCTCCCCTGGCCCTGACCACGAAGCTGTCAAACTACAGTGGAAAGCATTTTCCCCTCCTTTCTGGCTGAAAGTTCCCTATATTTAATTATTGGTTTTTAGCTTTTGTCCTATTCATTCCGACATTCTTCCTCTCTCCAACACAATTCTCAACCATTAGCTATCTGGGCCACATTTTATGACATAGACACCAGAAACAGCCCCTTGTTCTTGATATTCCAATTACCATTTTTGATGTCAGTTTTTCAATTTCATATATTGTTATTCTATGTTTTTGAAGGAAGTAGTAGAACATGTCATAATATTTCAGAAAGTACTCTTCTTATTAACAGATGCTACTATGTCTCAAGATTGCTGGAATATCTGTAATTTAATTCAAAATATCTTCAAAGGAAAAACAATTCAAGGTTGTCTAAGCAATGCAAAAAAAATGGTTCATTTGCCAGGAAGGCCTGCAGAGTCAATGTGCTGCGGGGCGGGGTTAGACTTGCCTTCCTTCCCCAACAACACCGTCTGGCACACCGAGGCCGCTCTTAGTTCAACCTCCAGGTCTGAATGCTGCTTCTTCCTTCTTCGTTCATTTGTTTTTTCGAGACAGGATTTCTCTGTGGAACCCTGGCTGCAATGGAGCTCACTCTGTAGACCAGACTGGCCTCAAACTCGGAGATTCACCTGCCTCTGCCTCCAGAGTGCTGGGATTCAAGGTGGGCACTACCACACCTATTTATATACTTCTTAAAGCAAGTGCTCGTCATGACTGAAAGTTTTCTTTGTGTTTTTGATCAGAGTATCTTTGAGTTTCCCTATCTCTTCATCTTATCCATAAAGTTCACACCCGTACTAGTGAAATGCCAGATTTTTCAGATGTACACTTGACTGTAAAGCATGGTGCACGTGTCTTCAGACCTCAACTCTACATCTCTGGTGGGGTCAAGAACTTCTGAGGGGGCTAGACCTTGGCTGGTAGAGTACTTGCCTCGCCTGTTCAAGGCCTGAGGTTCAGCCCCCAGTACTGCAAAGGACTTTGTCTCCTGTGTGTGGGCATTAGGCTGTGGCGGAGTCCCTATTTTTATATCCCACACTGCCGACCCTCTTGTATGGAGAAAGGTTAATTGCCTTTCTTTATGTAGACTCAACACATAATGCTTTAGAAACCAATTCATTTTATGTTTTTGGGATTATAATTTAATTACAACATTTCTTCTACCATCCAATCCCTCCCATGTCCCTTCCCGCTGTCCTTCAAATTCATGCCTCTCTTTCACTGATTGCTATTGCAGGCATGTGGGTATTGGACACTAATTCTTAGTAGCAGCTGGCATCCTACACACATCATCTCAATTCTCACACCAGCTGGAATTAGTGCAAAGCCTCTAAATTAGAGACTTGGCTACTCAAGACTGTCCCAACCTCAGATATGCTTCTTAAGTGGGATGTTCTTAGATCACCCACAAATTCTGTCAGGTTTGGATACAAACTGGAGGGTCCTAATAACCCAGTCTCTTTGTTTAGTTATTTGGTGGAATGGCTGGTAGACTCAGGAAAGTGCTCACCACAACCCATTTATTATAAAAAGATACAACACAGAAGTAGCCACATGGAAAAGCTGCAAAGGCCAGGGTAAACAATGGGGGCGTGGGACTCCCATGCCCTGGCAGAGTCAGTCACTTTCAAGATACTTCTGGTAAAGGTAACCTGGAAACTCCAACCCCCCCACTATAGTTCTTATGGAGCCTTCTCTGCAGAAGCATATTCTTTATACCATGTGGGACGGAACTTTGGTCCCAGACTTGTGCCTTCATCCACAGAGCCATCTCATCAGCCCCACATAGTTCTTAGAATGTCATGTGATCAGAACCTCTCTGGGCACATGTGTCCTTCATCTACTAGTTATCTCTGTTTAATTGAAGCCGTGGCTCTACTTCTTACAAACCAGAACTTTGGGTGGGTCTGTTAACCTCTTGTTCCTCTCAGCCTCCAACTAAATAAGTTGGTTGTTTAAGGCATGCTGTGCTGTCCAATCTGAAACTACTTTCTACCTCATTTGTTTTACTTTTGAAGAGGATTATTTGGGTCTTTATAGATGTTCCTTAATTTGAAATGGTCTTTTCTGTTTTCCTTACTTCACTGATGTTGTGTCTTTGATGAGAAAGCTGCTGACATGACATTGTGTCCATGTTAGTCTAGATATCACAGGGCACCTGAGACCAAAATGACTGACTACTGATGCCAGCTTTTGACACTCACTGGAGGGGACAGTCTCAATGGTAACTATTATTTTCTTTGTAGTCTTGTGTGGGGAGATATCACAGGCCCGGCCAGAATCTCATTTGTGCTCACCTGTGCCCTACTTTGGACTATTATTTTTAGCAGTGCCTGATGGTCCTTACCTGCAATGTTTATTATATGACACACGCCAAAGAGTGATTTCCTAACTCCCCTAATTTCTTCTGAATTTATTAATTGGAAATCCACTGTAAGAGCTGAATCTTTGCTCCTAATTCTGTATCTATTAATTTATTTATTTGCATTAGCAGGACTCAAGCATCCTAATTGGATACTGTAATTATTTCATGGCTCAGATGGAACAAGATTGGATCTCTGAGAGCTTCAAGTTGCCTGTCTGTCCTCCCCAAACACGCCAGCTTTTTAAATACCATGACTTAGCACTACAGGTGGCTCCACAGTGAGTTTTCTCTGCTCAGCCCTAGACTTGGCATTGCCCTTTCTTTGGTTAGTCCGTCCCTTCTACTGAACAATGGCACTGGGTACAAGATCGGGCAGCAGGTGTGCACACTCCCACAGGGCGATGCTCCCACTGCCCTTTTCAGTCAGAAGATATCTACAGCCTAGTTTATTTTTTGCATCTGTCCATATGTACACGTTAGAAACCACACATTCACACCTCTGAAAGCCACAGAACACCACAGCCTTCATCTAGCATTTCTCCTCTCCTTAGATACAACAGTTGGCAGCAAGAAACCTTGTTCTTCCTAGCCATGATGTATTTACTTAATTTTTTCCCTAGTCTTTTAAATAAAAATATTTTGATTGGCATAACTATGAGGTACGACATCAAGATTCTAGGCATGTGTGTGATGTGCAATGATTAAATCGCGGCCATTAGCATTGTAGGTCCTTCAGTATTCATCATCCTTTGTGACTGGAGTCTTTCAAACCCTCCCTTCTAATTTCTCATAAAATATATAATAAATTCCTTCAAACAACAGTTGCCCTACAGTACTGTAAGATGCCATCACTTATTTTTCCTGTCTAATTGTATCTGGGCTCATTATCTGCCCTTACCCAATGTATTGAATCCTACAAAGTGACATACAAGGCAATTTCAGGGCCCCATGTTAACCTACAGGCTGGGGATTCTGTGCATTGTCTTCTCCAGCCCGCTGCGTCCAGCCTCGAAGCACTGCTTAGAGGTGAGCTCATTCTTTTCTGACTTCATGTGATGCAGTTAGGTTCTCTGCCGCGGTTTGCGCTACGTTTGAGGTTCCCATCATCTCTCGGTGGCTCTTTCCTTATTTATGTCTGTGGTACACCGATCATGATTCTAAGAATACTAAGGTGGTGGTTACTTCTCTTTTTACTGCGACAAATGCCCGACAAGGGGAGAATACAGGAGGAAGAGTCACAGTTTGAGGGAGGGGCAGTGGTAAGAGGACCACTGGGGCAGGAGGGAGTGAGGCACATTATGTTCACTGAAGGTGGGGAGCAATGCTCCGCTTGCCTTCTTCATTCCCCACTTTTATTTAGTCTGGTACCTCAGCCTATGGGATGACGTCATCCACTTGCAGGGTGGGTCTCCCCCTTAGTCAAACCTCTCTGGAGACCCCTGCAAGGACACCCAGAGATACATTTCCTTGGTTTCTAAATCCAGTCGATAACAGAAGTTAAGCATCACGCACAACTAGACCCCAACGTATTTCTAATGGAGATCTCTCTTCCTTCTTGGCTTTCATCCACTCCCTCTAGGGTGCATTTCATGAACTTCTGATTTATCCTTCCTTTATTTTTTGTGTATATGCAAATGAGCAGATGCGTATACATTTTCTTATATTTTTCCATTTAACATGAGGGATATTTTTTACTAAACTTAAAAAAAAATTGCAGAATGTCCTAGAAATCTCAGATGTCATCCACATTCTATTTTATTGGTGTGTTGTGTTCATGTAGTTACGTGTAAGTGAAGAGAGTTTGAACTCTTCAGCCCAGCTCAGCCACCAGCTCAATGCTTATAATGCTTACAACCACAATTTACCTCAGGCATAGCAAAAGATCTGAGCAGCCACATCCTGCCCAATGCCCTGGCCCAGAAGATAATGAGATGTGATGAAACATTTGTCTTGTGGTAGGTAGATTATTAATACAACAATGGATAACACTATTCAAAAAAAGGTGCTATCCATTTATAATTCCACCAAAGACGTCGTAAGCTGAAAATACATAACATTGAAATGCATTTGGTACAGCTAGCCTGTGAACCACTACAGCTGAGGCCCATGGTAAGGAGTCTAGTCTACATTCATGATACGGGTGACTGGCTGCTACTGCCCAACTTCTCCACCATGCTACCGCGCATATCTAGAACCCAGGACAACATCCCAATTTGAGATTTGATACAATTTCTACATTATAATTTGTTTTAAGTTGGACTGGAGATGTGACTCAATTGATAATTTCCTTACCTCACATGTATGAAATTCTGGTTTCAGCCCTTGGCACTGCATAAACCTAACATGTTGGCTCATGCCTGTCATGCCAGCAATCATGAGGTGGTGATCCTTGACTGTATGGTGACTTTGAAGCCAGTCTGGGCTACCTATCAAAAAAACAAAATCACATTAATTAATTCACTTGAAATTTAAATATAATAAAATCACAAATTAAGCATAACCTGTACATGAAGGTGTTTGGGATCTCTTCCTGGAGCATAACTTTTCCCATCTCCCAACTCTGTGACCAACCTTTGGGCTGTATTCCTTGCTCCTTGGTCCTGTTGTGCCAAGACTCCTGCTAACCCAGCATGGCTGGGGCCCGGAAGCAGAGGGTTGCCCTGCAGAGCCTGCTGACATCCATCTCCCAGTGTGGAGCATCCTGGTTGTGTAGAGCCTGTGGCAGAGCAGGAGTGGCTCCTCTTTACCCCTAGGCTCTGCCCCTGAGGTGCTGACATCCTAACAGACCTTGGCTTGTTACAGCCTCTCTTGTAACCATTTCCTAGCATTTTGTATGGCATTCCCCTGGTGTCCTATAGACCTTGGCACAGCTGTGAGAAGCTTTGAATTAAGTCAACCTTAATTGTGTACCTCAAATTTTCTAAATTCTTACCAGCTTTCTATGTGCCTTGTTACTCCTTGCCCATCTCCTAGCTTTTATTTCCCATTTAATTCCAGCCTTTTCCAAAATCTTAACTCAGTCATTTTTAGGGTGCTTGCTCATGAGCCGTTTGTTAGCTCTCCAATCCATTTCCCAACCTGCTCATATTTTTACTGTGTTGTAGGGAAATCCTTCTGTGTCTGGGAGGTTTAGTTGGTGGAAGCCATAGGTAGAAAGCTAGTGGACCCTGTGGCATCTCCAGTGGTGGCTGAGTCCTCCATGACTCCAGCTCCTGTGAACTCACAGCATGATCCTAATGCTTACCTGATAGAGCAGCTTCTGAGCTCTGCTCCATCAGCCCTGGGACAATGGCAGTGTATGCTACTTTTAATGTCTGGTTGTCTCTTTCTCACATTTGACTTCTTTATGTTTCTCTGATCTGCGCAAGGGATTAAATTCTGTCAAAAGGGGCTGGGAATGTAGCTTGGTTAGTAGAGTACTTATCTGGTGTGCACCAGGCTCTGGGATGGGCACTGCATAAAACTGGTTGTGGTGGTGCACACTTATCATCTCAGCACCTGGAAGGTGGTGCCTGGGGGATTCAAGGTCATCATATACATGAAACTTACAGAGTGTTCTCTCCCAGGACTGATAATGCTCCCATCATATTACTAGTTGCTTACATTGTCTGCAACATGAAGTGCTTGCACAAACTGATCCCTGTTTTCCAACTGCTTTGATGGCCTTTCCTTTTTCACATTCCATTTCTTTCCTCTTGGTTGAAATTTTCTTCTTTGTTCAATATAGTTTTAGTTTTTCTTTCTGTAATGGCCAATGGTTTGGAAAACTTGAGTATTTAGAGTGCTGAAGTAGACAGCCCCTTTCTTCAGATGTTCAGCTTGAGGTCTTCCAGCTTCACAATGGCATGAAAGCCATATGCATTCAGTAGAAACTACACTTCAAACTGCAAATTTTGATCTTTTCCCCAATCAATGATGTACAATATGACATTTTTACAAGGTGCTGTGTAGCTGGAAGTTTTCCTGTGTCCCACCCGGTCTACAGCTGCTCAGACCCAAGAAAACACACAGAGGCTTATATTAATCAAAACTCCTTGGCCATTAGCTCAGGCCTACCACTGACTGGCTCTTACACTTAAACTCAGCCCATTTCTGTTAATCTATATGCCGCCACATTTTCCGTGGTTTTACCTGTGTGCTACCTGGACAGCGGGCTGGTGTCTCCAGACTCAGCTTTCCTCTTCCCAGAATTCTCCTTGTCTGCTTATCCTACCTATATTTCCTGCCTGGCTACTGGCCAATCAGCGTTTTATTAAACCAGTGTACAAAAGCATTCTCCCACAGCAGTGCAGGGCAGCAGCCGTGAGCACAACACCAGGTAGCCAGGCATTCTGGGGGCAAACAACAACACTGTGTGGTGTACTATCACTAAGCCTCAATGCTTGGTAGGACTGTGTATATTAAATGCACTGCGGATGTTTGGTATTTTCTATTTGCAATGAGTTCCCTGGAGTATAACTTTACCATCAGACAAAGGAATATCCATAGCTTTTTGTCATGTTTTTGCATGTGTGGGAAGAAATGACCAGCAAGCAGAGGACAGGGCCACCTACACACTCCACATCTATATTAATTTGATGAGTTAATTAATGTTACATACTCTCTTTCACATATTAATGCTAAGTTCTCTCTGTCTCCGTCACATATCAACCCTTTCTGGAGATCACTTTGGGATCCACGGGGAGGAGAGAGTCTTACAAGTCAACAATGGAGACAAGTTTCCAAAATAAGACAATGGAAAGGAATGGTATATTCAGCAGAAAGATTCAAATACATGCTTTAGAGGAAGGGGATTGTGTGTTTTTCATAAAGAGGGGAATGCCACATTGAGGGCCTGAGGAGGCTAGGGTGGTTGCTGAAGACATTTGAACATCATTAGGATATATATATATCATATATATATATTTTTTTTCATTTTGGTTTTTACTTTCAGAAGTGATAGCATGAAATTGAGGCCAATTTCACCATTACCTATGAGTAGTAAACTTCCTCAGTATTTTTCTTTATCTATGCATTTAACCTTTAACTTTTATGTGGGTTCAGCTGGTGCAATGGACTGAGTTGTGTTCTCTAGAATTCACATTAGAATTCTAATAACACTCAGTGCAACTGTGTGAGAGTGGTCCTTAAAGAGAAAATCAAGAGTGAGGCCTAATCCAGTATGGCTTGTGTCCCTGTAAGAGCAAGAACCCCAGGGACATACACGTACAGGGAAAAGGACATGAAGAGAGAAAATGGCTGTTGGCAACCTTGAGGGAAATCAAACCTGCAGACACATTGATGGTGCCCTTCCATCTCCATGACTATGAGAAATAAATACCCTTTGTTATGGTCACATAGTTTGTGGTACTTAGGCATGGGGGGGGGGCGGTGTCTAGTTGTCTATTACAGCTAGGTATAGAATTCCAGTTCACGATTATATGTTTATAGTACTTTGAGATATTTTTCTTTGAAATTTTGGATTACATCTTTGTGGCTTCCAGATTCTGATTTCTAGTTTGGGAATTCTCTGCTATGTAGCTCATCTATTTGAATTTTAGAGACTTTCAGGTAAGGCTGTGGACTAAGCTTTTTCTTTACGAATCAATGAAGGAAAGATAGAATCCATCCTAAAGAGAGGGAAGCTTTGGCAGCCCATGGATGGAATGATGGGGCAGGTGAAAGGTGCCGAGAAATAACAGTGATGGCTGAAAGGAAAAAAAGTCAGACATCCATGGTCACGTTGCTCCCAGGTAGAGAAGGGAAGCAGGTGCCTCATCCAAAAGCAGAGTCGGGAGGCTCTGGTGAGAAAAGACTGGCCATCTTGTCACAGGACAAGCCTACCTTTCTCACAAGTCTCGTCTGGCTAAGGGTATTGCCTGAATCAGTAGCTATGGAAATCAGCATGAAGGTTCCTCAAAAGACTGGAGGTGGTACTACCACATGGCCCAGGTACACAACTCTCTGGTGTATACCCAAAGGACTCTAAGTCAACAAGCGACAGAGATATTTGCAAATCCATGTTTATAGCTGCTGTATATTCACAACAGCTGGGAAATGGGCCAGCCTAGATGTCTATCACTAGATGACTGGATAAAGAAAATGTGGTACATATGCACAGTGGAATTTTATACAAGCATAAAAATGACATTTGCAGGAAAATGCCTGGAACTATAAAGATTATATGTTAAACAAAAATCTCTAGACTCAGACAAAGATTGAATGTCTTCTTTCATATGTGGAAATGTGTATATCTGGAAGAGGGAGGAAGACATCTTAAGGGGAGAAGAAAAGGAACAAGAGAGTAATAGATATATATGTCATGAAGGCACAAGGGAGAGAGACATCGTGGAGGGAAGAAGGGGCTTGCACGGGGAGATGGGAGATGGGGAACGGCAGGGGGTACAAAATACAGTGATATACACATGTGAAGATGTCACAATAAAACTCACTTCTTTGCATGCTAATGAACTGAAAATGAAAATGTAAAATGTACATGAGGGTGACGAATATGGCACTGATGCAAACAGAAGTGAAAAATAAAATCTCTTCTTATAAAGTAAGTAATTTTTGATATCCCTTACCTTGCCATCTCCCTATGTAAAGGGATCAATGTTTATCTAGAGTACACTTCTAATGTGAGTTGTTGGGGAGTCTTAGGTTCTATGCAATGTTCTCAGCTCCACACTTCTGATCACTGGGACCTAATGCTCACTTTCTGTGTCCACATGAGCATATGGAATAGATAATCATTGCCTGCCACCATACCACAACACCATTGTGAATGTCATTGTGAGCCACACTTGGAAGCTGTTCTGTGCTCAATTATCTCTTTGCTTCTAGACATTTCTTTCTGAAGGATTAGCTGTGAAACACCCCATGGTCCCTCATTAATATGAACCATTTTCCTATTTTCCTGCATTCATTAAAATTTTTAAATAAAATTTATGTGGAATGAATCAATAAACAAATGAATGTGGAATAGATCATCTGGCTTTTGCTTTAGTTTCCCTGGTAATTACAAATTATCTCATTAAAAACTATGCAACATTTACAGTTTATATCCAATTCTAGTCTGCCATTTTACTAAATCAGAAAATCTTGAATAACATTTTAATTATGAGGGGTAAAAAAAACCAAGTTTTAGAAAAAAACCACTTTTATGTTGTTCTGGGACTGAGGAAATTTTCTCTTGATCATTAAATAAACACTCAAAAGCCAAACTTTCTGGTGATGTCCATGGCTTGGAGTGTGATGGCCAACAGGCCTTAGACCTGCCATCAGAAAACACCTAGAACACTGTTCCCCCAGCAGTCATTGTGAAATAACTTGTCACAGCATTAGACCTGAGTTCTAGTCATACCTGTGCCACTGGCTCAAAAGAGCAGGGTAGCCAGGACCTAATGAACTCACTAATCTATAGTCTGAATTTCCAATTATATTTTAGTAATGCACTTACAAAGCCATTCCTTGAGAAGAAGTGGATATAAGTTGCTGACTGGTTAACTACCCACAGGTCAACAGCTGGAGGCTAGACTAGAGTTACCCATCACATGACTAGATTTTGGATGAACTGCTTAAGTACAAAAGACAGGGTGGTCAGTGGAGACTTGGCGGAGGGTTGTGGGCAGAGAGTTCTCAGTAAGTGAGAGAAGCAGAGGTATCAGCGATCTCAAAAGGTCCTTCAGGAAATGGGGTCCTGCCTGTGTGACCCCAGTGCCTTGAGTGGAACGGATACTAACGTGCAGTGGTCCTGCATCCTGCCCAGGGTACTGGGAGCCTTCAAGCCTCTCTGCACAATGTTTGAGATAGCTGGCAAGCCGCCCTGCAGGACCCGTGGGGTCCTGCCCTTCTCCAGCCATTCGATAAATAGCACTCAGTAGAGTCTGGCTGCGGAGACATGTTTTCAAAACAACAGCTCCGAGCCAACCTCCTTAAGCAGCTCCATATGTTTCTGTGGAGAGTTTATGGATCGTGGCCTTCGGAATTCTTTTGTTTATCGCTGGGAATCCAAGTCCTGAAAGCTGCTAACTAACCATGAGGCTCGCTGGTTATACAAGCTGTTGGACCTCTTAAGGACTTTGACATAAGGACCACTTTCTGCCGAGTAAGAATTAGCGGTTTAAAAGAAGTGCACTTAACAGTACCATGTAAGTATCAGTTTCTGTATGTCATTACAAGCCGGCCTTTTAATTTAAAAAAAAGAAAAAAAACTGGACTGTATTGCTTTGTGTGCACACTTAAACGAGGCCCTTAAAGGGAAGTCTGAGCACAGTCTTCAAAAGCTTGCAATCAAAGGGTTGCTCGCTGGTGTTGTTTGCAGATGAATACCTGAGGCCACAGCAGGATGTGTCCCTTCCTCTCCTGAGTACAAAGACGTTCAGGACCCAGGATTCCCCCAGGCATCTCTTCCTCCTCTGTCTCCCTCACCCCACCCTTACCAATATAATGTCAACTACATCTGGAGGTTTCAATGGAGAGCCTCATCGGCCTTAATAATAACTCCTATTTATTGAGCACTTTGGGCCAGGCTCTGCATTTCCCCTGTACCCCATCTGTTTTAATTCTTCTCTCACAAGGTGGAGACTATAATTATTCCTCACTTTACAGATAAGGAAATGCAAGCTTAGAGAGTCTGAGCCTATGTCACTCAATAGCAATATTAGGCTGTTCCTCATTAACTACCAGCAGCTGAGATGGGACATGAATTCAGGTTGCCTGACTGAAATCTCTCATCCACCATTACTCCCTCTTGCTCTCTAATGGGAGAACACTCCTAATGTGATGTCCGCCCATGTCACCTTTCTTACTGGAAAGTACCACAGTTATTGTGTGTGCAGGTGCACATATGTACATGTGGAGGTGAGAGGCCAACCTCAATTGTTCTTCAGACACTGTCCAGCTTGTTTGTGAGACAGGGTTTCTTACTTGCCTAGAACTTGCCAAGTAGGCTAGTCTTGCTGGCCATCGAGCCAGTCCCCGGGGATCCCCTGTCTCCCCCTCACTAGTGCTGGGATTCTAAATGCACGCCACCACACCTTCTTCAGTGGGAGATGGAACTTCCAGTTTCTAGTTTCATTTCTGTTGCTGAGATAAAAATACCTTCACCAAAAGCAGCTTACATGGAGAAGGCTTATTTTAGCTCACAATTCCTGGTTGCATCATCATAGCAGGGATATCAAGGTAGCAGGACCTCAGACCAACTGGTCACATCATATCCACAGTCAAGAGCAAAAAGAAATGGAGGGATGTGTGATTAATATTCACCTAGCTTTCTCTTTAAAATTATATACAATTTCTTATAGTTACTTATAGTTTCTCTCTATATATTTTCCTCTACACACATACACACATATATGTAGTCCAGGGCCTCAAGCCAAGGAATGGTGCTGTCCACTTTCAGGTTGAGTATTCTTACATTGATTAAGGCAATCAAAATCAAAACAATCCCCCACAGACATGTCCACAAGTCAACCTGATCTAGACTGTCCCTCATTCAGACTCTTTCCAGGTAGGTTGTATCTTGTTGACAATCATCATACAAGGCAAGCCTTCTTAACTCACTGACCATCTGCCCCACCCCATGGTTCTTTTCTTAGACTTTGTGTTTATTTTAAGTGTATGAGAATTTGTTTGCATGTATGACTATGTATCACATGTGTGCCTAGTGCCCTGGGAGGCCGTAAAAGAGTGCCAGATCCCTGAAACTGGACTTTCAGCCGGTTGAGAGATGCCTTGTAGGTGCTGGGATCTGAACCCAGATGCCCTGTAAGAGCAGCAAGGACTCATAACCCACCACCATCCCATAATTCTTTTAGGATGTCACGTGTCTTGCTTTTCCTGCTGTTTTTACATAAAATGACATAAAAAAAGAGGCCAGTCCACTCTCTCTGAAACAATCCTTCACGCATTTGAAAATCTTCTGTAGAAGATCATAGCAGCTTCTCCAGAGATTGAAACCATTGTGGCTGACATGAAAGGACTGTACAAAGGCAGGCTGGGTAGCTTGCAGCTCTGTCTAGGTGCAGGTCTCCTGGGGCTGACAAGTGAGTCAGCAGAAGCCAACAGACAATGATGTGTTTGCTCTGTGAACGATGAGTCAGCCCTGACAAATGGCCAGCGTTTGTCTGGTCCCTGACGTCCCCACAGAATATTAATTGCCCTGTTGCTTCTCGTTCCACACAGCTGGGTGGGATTGCTACCAGCCGCAGTGCTGAACGCTTACATATTTCAGCCCAGCCCAGAAAGGTTTCCTGTGGTGGGTGAAATGACGACGTGTACAAAGGTCAAATTCCAGATGTGGGAGTCGGAACTTCTCTCCGCTCAGGAAAACATTGCCTCGTTATGATCTCAGAAGATTTTCAGTACAGATTTAAGGCCAGCATCTCTGGAAAGAAGCAGGCTTCTCTAAACTAGAGGATGTCAGCATGCTCTGTGTGCATTTATCCCAGGCTTTGAGACCATCTCTTGAATTCCCAAGCTAAGGGAGCAGGGGGAGGGGATTGTTCAGGCATTTCTGCATGAGGAGCCCGGCTCTACAAGTTCCTGCTTAGACTTGGATTTGGAAGGCATTTCGAGATGTGGAGTTAGTTCTGGATTAATACCTTGGCTGGACACAGTGCCAGAAAATGGTGGGATGAGTACACAGCTGTGTGGCGGGGAGTTTCCTGTTTGTGCAATAATTCATCTGTCTTTTCTTTCTTCCTTTATCCATTTAATCATGTGTTTGTGGATGCATGTATTTGTATGCAGGTTTGCTTGTGTGGTGTGCGTGCCTATGTATCCATATTTATGTGTATGTGTTCAAGCGAATGTGGGGGTTGATGTCAGGAAAAATTCTCATTCACTCCTCCACTTTCTTCTTTGAGTTAGGGCCTCTCGGAATCAAACCCAGAGCTCACCATTATGGCTAGGTTCCCTAGCCACCTTGCTCAGGGGACACCCTTTCCATCTTTGTGAGTTGGAATTCAAGGCTGCTGCTGCATTCACCTGACATTTATGAGGTGATTTGAACTCCTAGTGTCCTCTTTGGGTGGTAAGGGCTTTAACCAGTGAGCTACCATCTCTCCAGGTCCTCGTTTATTCTTTTGTAAAAATTCATATCACGTTTGCAAAATTGACTCTCGGTATATTCAGAGGTGATAAGAAAATGTAGCTTAATATTTCTTTATTAACTGATATTATGGTCCTGCTGAGTTTCTACCTGCAGACTCCAGGGTGGGAATTAAATTCTAGCCTCTCTGTGTCAACGTAACCAAATTAATCTAGGTAAACACTGTCTGGTTTTACCTTTCAGTGTCCTCCCTCTTCCTATCTGCTCCAATGCAAACTGACCTCTGAATATGCATTGGTAGAGGATGAAATCCATCAAAAATGTGTGTTACAGGGTCACTGTAGCAGGATGGCTGGCGTGGTCAGCTTCCTACATGGGAACTACCAAAAAACACAAAACTACTGATGTCCTGGTGTTCACCATTCAAGCCTATGGCGCAGCCGCTGACCCAGATCAAGGTCCGTGTCTGTAGTAGGGAAGTGGACCAGGCTGGCTTTGGCTTGACCTCATTCCTGGTGCCCACTTAGTACTTTCTTCAGGGGAATTTAGCTCTCAGATGAGATGTGTCTCTACATAATGCCATATAATGATTCTCCCCTGGTTGTCAGTGGCTAAGACAAATAAATGTTCAGAAGTTTGTGAATGTTTCCTGTAAAAACTGAATGACCACTGCTTCTGGTCATCTTCTTGGATCTCCAGAGTCTCCCCGGGCAGCACAAAAACAACCCTAGACAATTGAGAAATAAATAAGCATGACTATGTTCCAGTAAAACTTTCTTCATGGACACTGGAATTTGATGTTTGTTTTCATGTACTATGAAATGCAATTTCTTAAACAATCACTACATTTATTTGGTTGTGTGTGTGTGTGTGTGTGTGTGTGTGTGTGTGTGTGTGTGTGTGTGTAGACAACCTTTGCAAGTCAGCCCTCTTCCTCCACTATGTGGATTCTGGGGATTACAGCCGGTTCTCAGGGTTAGCAACACACACCCTCCTCACCTGCTGGGCCATCCTGCTAGCCCTTTCCTGATTTTTTGTTGTTGCTTTGGCGTTTTGAGGTGGGGTCTTGCCAAGTAGCTTATGCTGGTGTCGAACTCTCAGAAACCCTTCTGCCAACACCTCCCAGGTGTGGTGGTTACAGGTATGTGCCACCATGTTCAGCCCAGTTTGAATTCTGATTTAGTTCTGAGTCTGCTCTGGGATGCCTGTAGCTGCTTTGGGCTGTGAGTTAGCCAGGCAGCTCTGTTCATTTTGACTGGGTACACACACAGATCTGCAGACTGGTTGACTGTTAGCTGACCTAGGATAGGCTTGGCTGGAATGCCTGTGACCAGCAAGCTCTGCTCCCAAACCTGACATCAGGCTAACCCAAGAATGTTCTAGTTATGGCAGAGGCACACACGTGCAAACAGAATTGTGCAAGCACCATTAAAAGCTTCTGTTCAGTTCTGTCTGTTAATATTCTACAGCCAAAGCAAGGAACCAAGCTAAAGCCAGAGTAGGGTGAGGAGGGAGGCACTGCCAAGATACTTGGCACAGAGCAATGTGCTGGGGCCATTAGCACAATCAAGGAACTTAAGCCAGGAAGAATTTTAGGACTCAGTCTACTTGGGATTCCTTCTTCTATAGATGGGGGATACGATACATAGGTATGTGAAACAAGTGTGATTCGAGAAGAGCGCATGTGTCAAGGCTCAGAGGCATGGTAAAGCTTTCTGCTTCTGGCTGTGGAAGTGTAATGATGGAAGGGAACAGCAAAAAGCAGGCTGACTTCAGAGGAAACTGGCAATTCTTGGTAATGTCTCAGCTGCAGTGAAAAAGGCCATGTTCAGAGAGGTAGCCTCCTGGAGAGTGAGCAGGCAGTAAGGGTTCTGGTTTTGACTTCAGCTGCCTGTGGTGCTGTGGCCGGATGGACAGAGCAACAGACCTCTTGCCTCATCTTTGTTTTCAGTGCAGGGGGTGTGGCAGATGAGGCAGGGGACACAGAACCTGAGGAGTGTGGGTCTGGTTTGGTAGTATTAGAGTGGGAGGCTTAGGGACCATTATTTCCTGGTGTAATATGAGAGGTGTCATGGATTGCCTTTGCCCTTGAGTCAACACTGAACTACATTGGGGGTATGGAGAGTGTGGGTGTGTAAATGCAGTTGCCTGCAGAGGTCTGAGGTGTCAGGTGCCCTGGAGGAGGAGGTACAGGCAGTTGTGTCCGCCTGCCATGGGTGCTGGCAACCAAACTCTGGTCCTCTGCAGAAGCAGCAAGCACTCTTATGTGCTGAGCCATCTCTCCAGCCTGAAAGCTAAGCTTTTGCCTTGATGTCTAGAGATAGGTTGTTTCTCCATTCCCCCAACTCTCCATTGTAACTGGGTAACAGGGAAAGTGGAGGCCAATGTACTCTGGACTCTGACTGGAGTCCTTGGCATTATGGGAAATCTTGCCTTGTCTTATGAAGGTTGGATGTCCCCCAATAGTCCAGTTCTTCATAGTTGGGCCATGTATATGACTGGAGCTTTGAGTTAGGATACTGGGGTCTAGACTATGAAATACTAAGAACAAGCTTCCTTGTTTACCAGTGACAAGACAGGAAAAGAGATCTGTTTGTTGTAGGAGTTACAGACTCAGTTTTCTTCTCATAATTACAGAAGTGCCTTTGAAGCTTGCTGCAGCACACACAATAAGACCTGACATTTCTACACGAAAATCAAACATATTTGGGATGAAGCACCACAGGTTTTAAACAGAGGGTCTTAAAAGTTTAAAAACAAAACAAAAAGGCCCCACGTTTGTGTTCTTTAACTGTGAACAGTTTTCCTTTCTTGTCTCCTAATTCTTGATGTCCCAAATCCCTTGATGCTTTGGATAAAATCAAGTATGTCATTAAGAGGGACTGTTTAGAGGCTCTCAATTACCTCCACCCCATGATTTCTGATGATGTTCGCTTTCCTGGGGATCAGTCTTGAACATAAGGCACAATAGAACAGCTCTGCATTAGTGTGTGTATCTTAATGCTTTCCCCTTTCATCATCTAGCTGACAAAGAAGCTTTCATCATCCTTATGCTTCCTGTTGACTAGATTTTATCCCTGCCATTTCCCCTAATTTGTCCACATTATACCAACAAGGAGAGAAGAACAGGCCTGACAGGAACCAGACTTGGAGCTAGCTGGACATGGGTAGCCACACATTCGCTCCAGCAATGGGTCACACTCTGGAGGATGCTCTTGACACTGGGCAGTCAGCCTTCATCATCTTTTGTCTCAAAAAAGCCAAAACCAAATCGAATCAAACCAAACCCAACAACTTCTCCATGATATCTGTATACTTTTTGACTGTCTTCCCATTAGAATGGAAGCTTTATGATGGTATAGATTTTGTTTTGTTCTTTGACATATGCTTAGTTCCTAAACGGCACTTAGTAGGAGCTTAATAAATGTTCCCTGGATTAATAAAAGTTAGATGCTTTACTTTGATGTCATGGTTTTGTCTTTTTTTTTTTTTTTAACCTGCATTGAGTATTGATTTCTACTGAGTTCAGCTACCTCCTCAAATTGTAGCTCAGAAGAACTATGCCCACATTGTCAGCCCTGGCTCCTCTGGTCCATATTCGCATCTTCCTTGGATCACTATTACCTCCCCCTAATTCTTATCATCCCGATTCTCAGCCAGTCACTGGTCTGGATAGAGGGAGACAGAACTGAATATAGCATGAACATGCATCTGCTTCTGTGGGGTTCATGTCATGTCCATTTGACTCGTGTGTACCATTGTCTGGTTCCCCATACTCTACATCTTGATAGAATCTACTGGCTACCACAGTGGCCTTGGTGAAGACTGATCCCCAGAATTTATGAGTTTCTCCCCTGTTGAGAGTGAAAGGTCATTGCCAACTGATGTGTTTAGTTATTCCACAAAGGGAGGATGAGACAGAGTTTGGACCTAGATGATATCAGAGTGGGCAACAGAACAGCAGGTGTGCCTGGCACCAACTCATGACCTCACCCTCAACAGCTGTTGATTCTGATTTGCTTGAAAATGACAGCTCAGGGTCTGGGGCTCAACACGACTGTTCTTCCTAAGAATTTGAGTTCAATTCCCAGTACCCACATCAGGTGGCTCACAACTGCCTGTAGCTCCAGCTCCAGGGGATCTGATGCTCTCTTCTGGGCTCCTTGGACACCTGCACTCCCATGTGCATACCTGCATGCAGGCACATATACACACATAACCAAAAATGATAAATATACAGGTGGATAGTGCAGGTTTGGTGGGACACGAGGTCATCTTAACACTTGAGAGGTGCAGGCCAGAGGATCAGATCAAGGTCATCCTGATTATATAGTGAATTCTAAGCCAACATGGGCTTTATGAGAACCTGACCCAAAAGTAAACAGAATTACAGGTGGATTTAACCAGGAGCTCCCACCCAGAAGAGTGGAGTGAGCCACAAAAGGCAGCCTCTACTCATGACCAAAAAGCAGGCCTCAGCGGCTAAGTGGGCCACAGCTACTGTCCTCAGCTTGATTTGCTGCCAATGGGCATGGCTGGATTTTAACTGGCAACACCAGTGAATTCACTATCAACTCCATTGAAGTATTAAATAAAACCACCCATGCAGTCCGGGGTAAATGTAAATCACGAGGCCAAAGCATATCCCTAAGATATCTGACCACACATAAGCTTCCAACTTAAAAATAAATAAAAGAATTAGCTATATTTGGAGTCATTTCTTTGTCCTAAATAGTCTCCTTCCTTCCTTTCTTCCTCCCTCCCTTCCTTCCTCCCTCCCTTCCTTCCTTCCTTCCCTCCCTCCCTCCCTCCTTTCTTCCTCCCTCCATCCCTCCCTCCCTTCCTTCCTTCCTTCCTTCCTTCCTTCCTTCCTTCCTTCCTTTTTTAAAGGAACTACCAACCCACCTAAAAGGTCAACAAAGAGGTTATTCTTGTTCCTCAGCATTTCCTCAGAGGCAGACTCCTTGGAATTGTCAGATACATAGAGTGGATACCAAGCTGTACCAAAGATAGAACCTAGGGCTTCATACATGCCAGATAAGCACCACACCAATGAGCTTCACTCTGGTCTTCCTTTTAGTTCATTTTAGATTAACTTTTATCTTGATGCAGGAGCTCACTAAGTTGTCCAGGATGGCCTTGAACTTGGAATCCTCCTGCCTCAGTCTCCCAAGTAGCTGGATTAGAAGAGAATATGTTACCAGGTCTGGCTTCGACTTAAACCAAGCAAAACCAAGAGAGTTGTTCATCTGAGGAGCCCTTTTGAGGCTGCCATACTCCTATGGATGACGAAGTGGTGGGTGAGAGGTGCCAGGGACAGGACATTCCCGGCCCAGGCTTCCTGGCACTTCCTTCTATGGGCACTAGCCACTGTCACTGCCTCTCCTGTATCTTCTTTCTCCTTGTGACTTCACTGTCTGCCAAATAAGATTGCGGAACTTAGGGTGGACTAGAGGGGCTGCTCCTTGAAAGTGAGCAAGGCTCCTGATATTTGAAGTATTTACTAGATCTCTTGAGACAGCAGATTAACGATGGAATGAGAGAGAAACGCTCCCTTCAGTCCTTGACTGTCAAGTTCCCTCCATGCAGTCAGAGAGCTTCCTCCCACATGCCACATCACAGCCACTTACCCATCGTCGTCTGTGTGCCTAGGTCCTGTTATAAAGCTCTTCTGTCTCATTTTCCACGCCTAAAGTGTGTGGTCCTTGCTGTGCAGAGCTGTGCTGCACACCAGTGTGCCTCTGAATCTCAGGGTTAGGATGTTGGTACCTGTAAGTGGGCTACCTCTGAATAGTCAATCAGTTCCCAATGGGGCTCTGTCCCAGAAACCCTGGTGTAAGTTGACAATATCACTTAAGTAACAAATGCATGTAGTGCACCTCCTCTACTAGACACCATAGCTGAGCCTATAGAGCACTAAGAGGGCTGGTTGTCTGTCCTTGGAACAGCCTGGCTGCCTCGATCAAGACTCAAAACTCAAAGTTCAAAATCATATTGCTTTTGTTCTGTGGTAAAGTTGAAAAATCATTCAGTCTGGGCTGGGAAGATAGTTTAGTGGGTAAGAGCAGCCGCTGTGCAAGCGTGAGGCCCTGAGTTCATATCCCTAGAATGCCTGTACCAACTGGGCATGACCATGCATGTCTGCAACTCCAGGAAAGGTGTATGGGATACAGTCAAAAGGAACACTGGGGCTTAAGGGCCAGCAGCTGAACCAAAAAGTAGCCAGTTCCAGGTTCAATGAGACATCCTATCTCAAGGTACTAAGATGGAGAGTGATAGTATAGGACACATCTTTCTCTGGCACATCTGAATACATATGTGAATGTTCATGCATGCAAGACACACGCACACACACACACACACACACACACACACACACACACACGGGTATGCACGCACATGCACACACACGCACACACGCATACACAAATGTACACTGTTCAGTTGAGTGATTGTAAGTTGGGGATTCCATACAAGAAGGACCAGGATGGAAGTAGTTTTAGCAGAATGTCAGCTTTGCAGTTTATATTTGGAGAAGCTGTTTCCTTGGGTTTGTTGAGATTTTGGTCTTTTTTCACTAATGGCTGAGATTTCTCACAGAGTCTGAAAGCAGGTCCTTTTTGAGTGTTTAGGAATTTGGCTTTATGGGCTGTTTTTGAATTATGGCCGTGTTTAATTTTAATTGAATGTCCTTTCTTTTTGAGGGTCTTTCCATTCTGTATGTGATGTGATGGCAATGAGTTTGCATGTGGGTTTGTTTGGACCCTTTAGTCCATGGGGAACCAGTGCATCACGAAGGGCCTGGGTTTTTGTTTGTTTGTTTATCTTTAAGGAGATATTGTAGATTGTAGTTTGCTTTCTATCTCTATGATGAATAATACAAGAAAAACAACTTGTGTAGGAAAGAAAATGTTTATTTCATCTTTCACTCCCAGGTCATTATCCATCTCTGAGGGGAGCTAGAGCAGAACTCAAGGCAAGATCTTACACAGAAACCACAGAAGAACACTGTTTACTGGCTTCCTCCCAGGCTCTTATATAACCAAGGCCCACCTGCCTAAGTATGGTACCACCCGCTGTGGGCTGGGCCCTCCTACATCAATTACCAATCAAGAAAATCTCACAGATGGGCCAACAGGCTAGTGATGGAGGCAGTTCTTCCGCTGAGATGATTTCTCCATAGATCTGTCAGGTGGACAACCAAGATTAGCTCTCACAGGTGCTACACGTCCTTCTGCCCCCAAGAAGGGATCTCTAGGTAGTCTCTATGCTCTCTAGGGCTGCTCATCTTTAGGGGACATCTCTGTGAGGTGAACACTCCAAATGTAGCAGCTGCTTTAAGCATATAAACTCTCAACTTGATCCGGGCTAGGATTTTCTCAGTTGCCTATTGATAATTTTTGAGGATTGAGGGGTTTTGTTTTCAGTGATTTCCTGAGCTTACATATCCTGGCTTTGTTGAGTCAAAAGAACTTCATGGGAAAACAGCACGTCTGAAATATTCATTCACAACAGTGCTACACGACTGAGCTCAGCTGCAGCTGCCTGGGTCCAGGGCTGTGAGAACACAATTAAAATTTTAACTTGTTTGTCAAACGTTCTTTTCTGTACTGCTTGACTCTGCAGGCATGGGGGACAAAGACGGTGCTTCAGTGTAACTCCTCCGGGCCCACTGTAAGCTTCCCACTGAAAATGTACCCTGTTCCTTTGACTAACTCAGATGCATTGGCCTGGTGGATTTGGAGAGCTGTCAAAACCATAAAGATTGCTCTACAAATACATCTTCGGAATATTGAATATGAAGACTCCCCAAATTCCCCGTGTGTGAGTCAACCAGCATGTTAGTTAAAAATGTAGATGTGTAGCCTCTGCCAGTGAGCGCTGAGTTACTACCAAGCCTCTGCTTCCATCAACAGAGGAGCACTCTGTGGGGGAGTTGTGGACACAGAAATGTAGTTTCAGTAGGCCTGAGAAGAACAGTTTCTGTATCTTAAGGTAGACATCTACTCAGCATTTGTAACTACCATACTTCCAAAAAGTGTCCCCAAGTGATCCTATTATCACACAGCCTCACGTCACCAGCAGAGAAACTACGTTGTCAGGCAACTGCCCTACCCACTGAGTCATCTTGATAGCCTAAGGAAGATCCGTATTCTTCTTTTTTAAGTTTCATTTATTTTTGTGTCTATCGGTGTTTTGCTTACATGTACGTCTGTGCACCACAGGCATGACTGATGTCCACAGAAGCCAGAAGAAGGTGTCAGACCCTCCGAGCCCTGGGACTAGAGTTGCAGACAGCTGCATGCTGCCATGTGGGCTCTGGGAACTGAACCCTGGTCAGTGCTCTTAACAGCCGAGCCATCTCTCCAGCCCCTGGGATGAGGCATCTGAATTGTGGATTGAACCTTCTCTGGCATGGATGCTGGCAGAGAAAATGAGTTGGGTAGCAACAGGCATTCATTTCTCTCTGTTTCCTGATGGGGGGTGTGATCTGAATGACCCACTGCTTCAATTCACCTTGAATTCCCTGCCTTGATGGACTGTACCCTTGAACTATGAACCAGGTTAAACAAGTTCTCCCCTAAGTTGCTTGGTCACTTGGGAGTGGCACTATTTGAAAGGATTAGGAGGTGTGGCCTTGATGGAATAGGCGTGCCCTTGTTAGAGGAAGGGTGTCACTGGGGGTGGGCTTTGAGGTTTCATGGGCTCAATCTACACCTAGTGTCAATCTCTCTTTCTGATGCTTGTGGATCCTGATGTAGAACTCTCCGCTACCTACCTCTCTGGCACCATGTCTGTCTGCATGCTGCCATACTTCCTGCCATGATGTCAATGGACTAAACCTCTGTGTTAAATGCTTTCTTTTGTAAGAGTTGCCATGGCCTTGGTGTCTCTTCACAGCAAGAGAACACTGATGAAGACAAAGAGTATTTTATCCCAGTAACAGGGAAAGAAATGAAAACACCAGCCTTGGCTACATTTTTAATTCAACAACTGCATAAGCCACAAGAGACCGTGTCTGAAAAACAGAAACGAACAAAAGGGAAGGACAACTGAAAGTAAGGTGTGGCCTGAGAAGACAAGCCGACGGTTTGCCTTAGGGAGGCTGAGTGAGCTGTGGCAAGACGGGCAGGCAGGGGGCGCTGCTGAGTCTCAGTGACGCCTTCGCCTTGGTGTGAGTGTTGCGTTCCACTTTGAGTGTTACAGTGCAGTTTGGCAGGGCGATGACTTCTGCCAAGCACCCTTATCTGTGACCCAGTGCTCTTTGCTAAAAACTGCAGGGCAACAAAGGAAATGGGCTTCACTAGGGACCATCCATTCTCAGGAAGGTTCTAGTCTTTTAACCCTTTGTAGACACTCAGGAGGCAGAGTCAAGCAGATCTCTGTGAGTTCGAGGTCACCCTCATCCACATACAAGTTCCAGGCAAGCCAGGGCTACACAGTGAGACAATGTTTCTTAAATACGGGGGAGAAGGGACCTAATTTTAAAAATTATTGTAAGTAACAGATTCCCAGGCCCTCGTCTTAAGAAACTGGCTGTTTTGTTTTGTTTTGTTTTGTTTTAATGGGACTTGGGACTTTGCCTGTTTGACAATCACATGATGGCTGGGATGCCATGGCCTCAAAACAGTCTATGAGGAATAGGATGGTAACGTTTACTGTAGATGCTTTTTATTTTTTTTAACATTTATTTATTCTTGTGTATGTGTAAGCATGAATATGCGTGTAGCCACATACCAAGGCACAGCGTGTGGTGGTCAGAAGACAACATTTGTTCTCTCCTTCCAGCGTGTGGGTTCTGGGGATTTATGCAGGTCTTAAGGCTTGGGAGAAAGAGCCTTTACCTCTGACCACCCATGCTGAGATTTTTTTTTTTATTTTATAAACTTTATCATTAAAAAACACCTATCAAGTAAGTAAAAGACATCACACCAAATTGAGACCCAAAGTCTCTACAGCTCACAGACCATCTATGCGGTTAGAATGGGGGGTCGGAACAGCAGCTCTAAAGACCACGCTAATTTTTACACTGTCGGTCTCAGGTATTTTATGCATTTCCCTCCACCTAAAACAAAAAATCCATGACAGAAGGGTTTTTTAAGGCATTTGTCAACTCTTCAAAACAATTTGCTCAGTTGCTTTGCCACTGTGGCTATTTCTGGTCACTTTGGATATGGTTTCTGAGCCCCTAACCTTTCGTCTGCTGAGTGACTCAATATTGGATGCAGCCACAGCCCACACTTGGCTGTGGAAAGGACGGCCAAGTGAAAACTAGACCATTTGGAAAAGCTGAGAGTGCTGAAGTCTAGAACCTTCTCTGGGAACAGGACTTATCATGTCTGGCAAAAGCCCGGTTCATTTATTCAGACACGGGTGACGGAGTGTGTCTGTCGTTTGGCAGAGTTTCTGTAAAAACTAGGTTAAGGACCAAATCAAAACTGAGGAGGAAGCAGATAGCGCAAGGAACTGTCAGTTCTTGCTGACTGAGAGCCACCCCACCGCCCCTGGGTCAGGACCGAGCCAGCTTTCTTTTCACTGGTAAAGGGAAGAGCCAGGTTACCAGTAATAACAACACAGGCAAGTCTGAAGGGGAATAAAGAGGATGGGGGTGCGGGGGGGGGGGAATATCCCTCAGTGCTTGCTTAGAGCTTGCTTTATCCATCCAAGTGCTAGAAGGAAAGCAGTCTCAAATATTGAGAGGGAACGTGCTCTTAGCTAGTTAAAAACAAAAACAAGCCAGGTGGTGGTGGTGCACGCCTATAATCCCAGCACTCGGGAGGCAGAGCCAGGTAGATCTCTGTGAGTTCGAGGCCAGCCTGGTCTCCAAAGCGAGTTCCAGGAAAGGTGCAAAGCTACACAGAGAAACCCTGTCTCGAAAAAACAAAAACAAAAAAAACCCAAAAACCAAAAAACAAAAACAAAAAACAAAAAAACAAAAACAAAACACTCAGCTCTTGGAAAGAGAAGTATTCTTTTGGAGACACAGAGGGGTGGACAGTGTCACCCAATGTCAATTACCAGGGTGATTGCAGTGATGGTAGAGTTCTATGGAGGTTGCTCTGTTGGGGGGATGAAGGGCTCCCCCAGTTTTGCTCCTTTGTAATTCTTTGGTTTTTCTCACCCAGGCCGTCGTTTCCAGCTATAAACCTTCACTGACTCAATGCAGAGGCTTGTCATGCCGTTAATGTTTGATCCCATGGGTCCTAAATGTCTGTGGAGTGACTCAAGGTCTCACCCACTTCTCCACTCACTCTCTTGCTCACTGAGCAACCATCCACAGAGTGCACTCTGTGTTCCAGGAGCTGTAACTACCAGGGAGACTCCCTCCTTGGCTTCGGAGAAGCTCCCATCCTGGTGGGGATGGTCAGCTCCTCCAGCCATGACCACTAGGCATCACAGAGCCGCGGGAGTCTGTGACAGAGCAAAGCTGCCGTGGTTAGGGTGAAGACAGTTCCTGGAAGACGTCTTTTGAGCTTAGTGATGGAAAAAAGAAAGTCAGCTGGGTGGGAAGCGGGGTAGGAATCTGGGGCAGGGGTGGGGTGGGGTCTGGGGCAGGGGTGGGGTGGGGTGTGTGTGGTGAGGGGGGCACTCAGAAACTGGTAAGAAAAAGCATAGCCTGTGCAGGTAGCAGAGGAGAAGGTAGAGTGAGCCCGTGTGGAAAGCAGAGTCAGGCATGCAGCTGCGGGGCTCAGCTTGACTCTGCAAGTCAAAGATTCTCATCCCATGAGTCTCAAATTACCAGGGTGTGAACAAATAATGTGTTACTAATAATAAACTATCAGGTTCCTAATGGCTTCCCTCCTTGAAGAAAACCCACATTAGAGCAACTCGAAGGTCACCCCTGCAATGTGGTGGCTCTCCCCCACTGGTATTCCATATGCTTTCTTGAGAAAAAGGGAAGAGCTAGGGCTGGAAGCCAGGACTTGAGGCTTCTCTCTGCTCCCCTTCTCTAAGCAGCAAGCTACAGCCATGGAATTTACAAACTGTCATTGCTCCTGACTTCACCCAGAAGCTGACATTCCATGAGTCTCAGCGTATACCGGATCCACAGTGCACTTACCGATGTGTGCATCTCTCATCTTGCTGGCCCCAAAAGACCTGCAGCTGTGTTGACAGGAAGCAGTATGAAGGCCATCGCTGTGGGCCCACTGGGCAGCATTCTAACACCTTGTGCATAAAAAAATCTTGGGTATATATTCTAGGAACTAGACCAGACCAACTTCACACATGTGGCCCTCCTCTTGGCTCATTCTCCTAAGTGCTGAGTTTACAGATATGAGCTACCATACCTAGTAGTTCTGTATCAAGTGAATTACATGCTTGCTGTAGTTTGTTGTGAAATATATCATATAGCATCATATAGTGTACATATTTTAAATATACCCATCCGACGCAGTGGCACACACCTGTAATACCAGCACTTGGGAGCAGGACACAGTGGGAACAGAAATCCAAGGTCATCTTCAACTATAAATTAACTTCGAGCATTAGAGTCTGTCTTAGAGACAAGCAAACAGGCAAGCCTCCAAAACAGAATAAATAAATAAAATAAAAGCCCACTCCAAAATAGAAATTTTCAACAGATAAGAGTGAAATGAAAACATTTAGGATAAGTCCCCTAGGCTTTAACTCAGTGGGAAAGCATGTGCATAGCAAGAATGACCCAGCACCAAAAAACCAAAACCAAAACCAAAGGAAACCCATGTTCAGTCACTTTCATCTTAGTTTAATCTTTCAGGCAAAGCAAGTGTAGATGTAGTAAGATTTATTAAGGAGAAATGAGAAAGAACTCCCGGAGTTGGAGGAGCTCCAAGGGAGGAGCAGCCTCATTTTAGTTATTAATATTGAACCTTGTCTTGATCCTGTTCTGAATTACTTCAGTTCTATATTCTAGTGGCTGTCGTGGCCGAGAAAGACCTTGTAAAGTGACATGGCTCCCAATGGAAGCTGGACCCTGGTATCAAGAAATCAAATCACGCTCTTGATGCTATCTAGTAATTGTACATGTATGTGTATGGTTTATGTGTGTTGGCACATATGCGTGTTGGTGTATACATCTGTGTGCAGGTAGGCAGAGGCCGGAGGAGGACAGCAGGTGCCCTTTCTGGGACAGGGTCTCTCACTGAACACAGAGTATCCCATTTGTCAGCTATACTGGACACCAGCAAACCCCAGTGGTCCTCTTGTGTGCACACCTGCTCACCACAGAGCTGGGGGTAGAGGTGCTGGGAATCTGAACTAAGGCCTTCATGCTAGCACAGCAAACACTCTTATTCACTGAGCTATCTCCTCAGACTCTGCAAAGGTTTTTGATGAAACTCTGGGTCCAGGGATAGAGAGATGCCTTAGTGGCTAGGCACTCACTGCATAAGGGTGAGGACCAGAGTTGAGACCCTCAGAATCCAGTCAATGCTGGGTGAACATGGCAGCCCACCTGTATTTCCAGCCTCAGAAGGGGGAACTTGCCAGAGCAAGCTGTTCAGAGCAAGCTGCCCAGTGACTCTGGCCATATTGATGGGCTTAAGACCCATCCCCTACATCAGCGTTGGACCTCTAAGGACCTCTACACGTGCATACACACATATGTGTGCACACTTTAGCATCCACTGTCAACATAGCCCAGAGTCATCTGAAGGAGTCTCAATTGGGTGATTGTCCAGATCAGATGGTCCTGTGTTCCTGTCTGTGAGGAACTGTCTTGATTTTTGATGGATGTGAGAGTCTCAGCCCTCTGTGGGTGGTCCTGGGCTGTATAAGAAAGCAGGCTGAGCAAGACATGGAGAGAAAGTCAGTAAGCTGCATTGCTTTATGGTTTTTGTTTCAGTTCCTGCTAGAGTTCCTGCCCTGACTTCATGGACTGTGATCTGGAAGTGTAAACCAAAGAAACCCTTTCTTTCCCAAGTTGCTTTCAGTCTTGGTATTTGTCACAGCAACTGAAAAGAAACTAGAACATATGCCCACACACATGCAAGACATCCATACACACATCATCACACCACACATACATGCACATGAAGAAGGAAAAAGAAAAAGTAAGTTTTTGTTTGTGTGTTTTTGTTTTTGTTTTTCAAGACATGGTTTCTCTGTGTAGTCTTGGATCTTGTTCTGTAGACCAGGCTGGCTTTGAACTCACAGAGATCCTCCTGTCTCTGCCTCCCGAGTGCTGGGATTAAAGGCATACACCACCACTGCCCGGCAAAAAAGTAAGTTTGAATTAATAAATATCTTTTATTTCTGGTATCAGTCAGTTGTCCTCATGAATTCATTGGGAGGGGTATATATTTTTCATAGTATTAAAAAATAGGTTTGCTATTCACTGAACCTCTGAGTAAAAGAAATTAAAATAGGTCAATCAGTTTAGTGTGCCAAAACTTTAAAGTGTTCTGATAGAGATGTTTGAGCACCCAGCTCATTTTTGGCAGTAAAGTCACGAAACGCTGGAGATGTTTCCAAAGGTCTGTTTTCCAATTTCTCTTCAGCTAGAGTTTCCTTTGAAAAGCAGTTTGTTTTCTCACTCATTATAAATTGCTAAGTTGACCTTGAAGGGAGTGTAATAAATATATTTATTCTTTTTCAAAAATAACTTCAAGGTAGCCACCAAAACCACCCATTGAGGAAAAGCACAATACATGCAAATTGATTTTGCTTGTTTGTTTGTTTTGGTAAAAGAAAAGACATGACTTGGACAGTTTGAAAATTGGCCGGGTTGGTTGTTGGAGTGAGTGGGAAGATGCCTAGGATGGATTCCTAGCTTTCCAGCTTGGATACATTCTTGAATGATGGTGTCACCAAAGAGGCAGACAGAAGAATCAGACAAGAGCCAATGCAGAGAGAAGATAAGGAGAAAAGTGACTCCTGGAGTTGATCCCTTCAAAGGCCAACAGGAAACCACACTGTTGTTTCATACTCACATGTTAAAACCAAACCCCCTCAGCTTTATTTATTTGTCCTTTCTTTACTTCTCGTCTGTGTCCACACTATCTCTTGATCTCCTAAGGCTAAAAGCTTTGGGGTCATGTATCATGCACCCTTGAATGACTAAGATCCTTCAAATGATTTTTTTCCTTCCGCCCCCGACCCCATGCACACGTGTGTGCAGCTGAACTCTTCAGTGTGTAGGCAGAGATCACTGTTGGGGTGTCTTCCTCAATCATTTCTCCACATTATTCTTTGAGACAGGGTCTCTCATTGGATTTTAGCTTACTGTTGGAGCTAAACTGGCCACAGGGCTGGAGAGATGGCTCAGGGTTGCTGCTCCACGGAGGACTCAAGTGCCCATTTTGGGCAGCTCACAACTGCCTCCAGGGGATCTGACACCCTGTAACATGAATCTTAAAAGGTCTTATTAATAGAAAATCCAGATCCAGACATTGGGATGAAAGCTGAAAGATAAGCAGAGCAACCAACCACAACTTCTTACCTCTACCAAGTCCTCAGTCTAAAGACAGTGAGTTCCTATGTCCTCAGGACTTATAGACCTTTTCTGTCCTGTCATCTTACTTCCTGGGATTAAAGGTGTGTGTGCTTCCCAAGCAAAGGCATGAGATCTCAAATGTTAGTATTAAAGGTGTGGGCCACCATGCCTGGCTCTATTTTCAGTGTGGCCTTGAACAGATGGATCTCTTGTCTCCCAAGTGATAGGATTAAGGGTGTGTGCCATCACTGTCTGGCCTCTATGTCTAATCTAGTGGCTGGCTCTGTCCTCTCCAGATAAGTTTTATTGGGATGCACAATATATCACCACAACACACACTTCTGCACTCCTAAGGCAATGCACTCATGTGCACACACATACACAAAGACACACACACATAATTAAAACATAATAGAAATAAGTCTTTAAACTGATTGCCCAGCAAGCCCCTGGGATCAGTGCGTCTTTGTCTCCCAGCACTGAGGTTAAAGATACATGCCACCATGCTTGACTACTATATAAGTATAGGGTAGGAACTTAGCAACTCATATACTTTACCCACAGAGATATCCTCCTAGCCTCTCTAGATGTGTTTATTGAGCTCCTATGCACCAGGTATTGACAGAGACCTTGAGGAGATGAACATCAGGGAGACAGATAGAGTCGATGTTCTCATGGGGCTTATATTCTAGCCTGGGAAGATAATAAATGAATACATACACCTGTTAATAAAATCAGCATAGACTGATTAGGGACTGAATAGGGAAGTTAGCGACAAGCTGGTGGCCTCTAGAAGAGCTTTCTGAGGAGGTGACACAGTGACATCTGGAAGTCCACCCTCTCTGAAGGGAAAGAGCTTTGCAAGCGAGGGGCCCCACACTCTCCAGGAGCTGTCAGTGAGGCTTGCTGGTGGCAGCAGTGGTCACTTACTGTCCTCACTTCTGTCCCCAGGCTCCATCAGCACAGACCTGGTCTGACTCGGTGCCCTTCAGCCTCCCGAGTTTCACACTTTCAGCTCTTTTATGTGGGAGTACCTGACTCCTTTGTACCTTCGCAAAGAGCCTTCAGAGGTTGGGGCATCACAGGCTGATCTTTGAGGGTCATGAACACACGAAGCATCTCATCTGGGGATTTGACTCTAAGAGGCCTTAGGTGGAAAGTGTCTTCACTCTCCCATATTGCTGTAGCACCAACTAAGCTACCAATTCAGCAGCTTCAACCCAAAGCATTTGGGATGCATCCTCTCCATTCTAGAAGTCAATAGTCTGCCCTGTGGCTTTCTGCAGAGCAACATCTCTTTCTGGAAGCTCTGGAGGAGAATCCCCTTCCTTGCTTCTTCCCAGCTTCTAGGAGCTGGCTGTGTTTCTTAGCTTGTGTCCTCTTCCTCCATCTTCAAAGCCAGCAGAGTAGGTTCTGGCCAATTCCCTCTGACTCTAAGCTTCACCCTCTTGTTTCTTGCCTTCACTTATAAGGTTGCTTATGATGAATTACATTGTTCCTGCCTGATGACTCAGGACTGGAAAATCTCCCATTTCATGGCCATCTGCTTGATGGGCTCTCCTTATACATTAGATATACAGTGTTACTGCTGTGTGTTACTCTATCTTAGGAACTAAGGATTACAATGAAGCCATCTTTAGGGGGTCTTTATTCTGCCTACCACACCTGAGTTCCTTGAGGTACTGAGTTTTGTTAGATATTTGTGGCTCATGGCAGCTTCCTTGAAATGGAAAAGTCACACAGACCAGGAAGTGACCCTCCATGTGATTCTCATTAGGAGATTGCTTTCACTCTACAAAGATGGTGAAGGCATCAATGCCCACCTGCAGGGTAGGATGACTAGTGTTTCCTGCAAGCACAGCCGAGTGTGGGGCAGTGGGAACAGCCCTACAGTTCTTGGCTAGAACTGGAACAACAGGGAATATTTCTGTATCTCACTAGATGGAACACTGAGTCAGATGACCTCCTCATCTTGTGTATTTATGACCTTCTTAGTTGGAAAGAGACTTTCCAAGAGGAAAACTATAGCTAGAGAGTAGACATTAATGGAGAGACTCACATGAAATACTAAATTATAACTTCATAGAAGAATTATTATCCTTTCCTTAGTAGACACATTGTCTCTGATGTACACTTGAAACAGGTAGGCAAAGATATGCAAGACTTTGTATTTCAATCTTTGTATTAGTCAGATTTCTGACACTATAACAAAATACTTGAGATAATTAAGTTATAAATAGAAAAGGTTCTTGTAACTCATAGTTTTAGAGTTTTTAGTTCAAGATCAGGAGACTCCATTGCTTTCAACTTTTCATGGGTGTGTCAGAGGGAAAAGGCACATGGGGCGGGGTGGTATGTAGAAGAGCAAAAAATATCTTCCCGCAATCCTCTTCTGTAAGAAGCACAACTTAACATAAGCATTGTAGAAACTAGGATTGTCAATCATGTGGGCCTATTTTCTTCAATGGAAGGAAATGAATGGCTCCTGGTCACCTGGAATGCCAGAGTGAAAGTGGTCAAACCACCCTTTGCTATTCTATTAGGAGCCAGTCTCCACCTGGCTCCCCCAATATCCTGAGCATTGTTTAGGCCCTAATCCTGAGTTTTGTCTCTCAGTAAATAGAACTCATCCCTGTAAAGGAGGCCACATGTACTTTGCAACCTTCAATAACAGAATCTGTTCTTATGCTTATCACATATCTAAACCTGTGGGTCTTGACTCCTTTGGGGGAATGAATGATCCTTTCACCAGGGTCACATATCACATATCCTGCATATCAGATAGTTACATTATGATTTATAATAGTAGCAAAGTATCAGTTATGAAGTAGCAATGAAAATACTTTTATAGTTGGGGGTCACCACAACATGAGGAACTCTATTAAAGGGTCGCAGCATTAAGAAGGTTGAGAACCACTGCTGTAGGTCCTGCCCTAAGCTCTGTTCATCAGGCAATAGAACTCATTCTTCTTGTGAAGGTCATAGGTGCTCTGCTGCCTTGCTAGGGAGTTTCTATGTAGCTAAGTCTATAAAGCTTTGTTGTGATAATTGTTAGGTGGAAACACATTCCCAAAATTTTACTATGCCTCAATGTGAAAGAAGAATAAACCACAACATCACACTCTGTAAGATTTTGACTCAGTATCTGCGAAGGTGGTACTGACTGATGGTAAAGATTGTCTCCTTGCTGGTTGTGAGGCTTGTAGAATCCCCGACACTCTTCCGGGGCACATAGCTAGTGATTTAAGAACATCTCACTCGGTTTTGTTTCTTTAAGACTCAACCTCCTCTCAACAGTAACATTAGGAGAACCATGACTTACATTCTCAGATAGAGGTCTGTCTTCATTTGTAGTTTGGAAAATATAGTTGAATCTGTTTTCCTGGCAGTTGTAATTTTGTCTGAATCATTAGAGTGTTACAAACATTCCTAGTCCGTGTGGCTAAAATCAAGCAAAACTTATTTCCAGACCCTCCGGATAAGCAAATTGGTGCCTGGTAATAAATTTCCTTCTTGGGGAGAAAAGGCACAACAAGGAAATGCTGAGAATAACAACATCCAGTGTATTGAACGTGCATGTAGTTCAGGCCGTGGTAGGCATTTTGCTTAGGTCTTGAAATTAAAAACAATGAAGAAAGTAGTGTTGTTTCTCAGGGTACATGCAGAGTTCTTTCCACAGCACCCGTCAACCGATGGCTGAATATGCAGATGCCCAGGTTCCTGTTATAAAATGGTGTGTGTTTGCAAATAACCTACACATCATCCTGCATGGTTCCAATGGCCTAATACAATGGGCATACTCTGTAAGCAACTGTTACACAGTATTGTTTAGAGACTAGTGACAAGGAAGATTCCCTGCATGTACAGTGCAGTCAGGTGTAATTCTTTTTTCCTGCATATTTTCACTGGGTGGTTATTTGTATCTGTGGGTATGTGACCTGCAGACATGGAGTGCTCTATTTATTTACTCTTTATCATTTAGAGAAAAGGGTGCTGATGAGGCACTCTAAACCATATGGTCCTAAAGACAAAGTTGGACACACACACACACACACACACACACACACACACGATAAAATATTTGTATGTCAAGGGCTAGTGAGATGGATTGTGTGTAAATGCACTTGCCATGCAATCCTGATGACCTGAGTTTGATCCCTGGAATCCACATAAAGACAGAAGGAAAGAATTGACTCCACAAAGTTGTCCTCTCATATGAAAGCCATGACATAAACACCTCCACCCACATGTCATGATACACAACAATAATAAACAAGTTGGTATCTGGATTGACTCATTGCTTCCTAGCTCTGCTTCAGCCCCAAGCTTTTCTTCCTCTAGGCCTCACAGGGGCAGGGGAGTGGGCTTTGATGGGGAAGATGTTCTAGTAGGATGGGGGCGGGGGTTCAAACTGCAAGAGAACTCAGGAGCATTTCTTTCCAGGAATCAAGATTCCTGGGCTGTGAGTTCCAGCTTTGGCATGTCCTCAAGAGTCGCTAGTGATTGTGGTCTGGCCCTTTCCAGATAAAGGATCACCACCCTGCTACTTAAACCTAAGCTAAGGGACCTTTTTTTTTCTTTCTCATCAGTGAGCTCTGGTTGCACTGCCTTATAATCTAGGCCTTTCTGTCTTGGTCTCTTTGGGTTGGTAGGAAATACCATAAACTGGGTAGATTATAAACAATAAACATTCGTTTCTCTCAGTTTTGGCATCTAGATGTTCAAGATCAATTCACGAATACCCCTGGGGAGGGTCACTTTGTGGTTTGTTTGTGGTGTTATAACTGTCACACTGGCATTAGATTTCAACCTGCAAACTTGGGGGTGGTGCACAGATATTGAGGTAAGTCTGTCCATCCCAATAACTGCCATTCTCTGCAAAGTATATCAGTTGTCTCTATTTCTCCTAAAAGGCTACACTTCCTCTGCTGTCAGTCTTGCTAGCCCATAGCCCCACCCAAAGTCGTCATTTATTTTTTATTTTGTTTTTTTTAAACATTCATTTGTATTTTATTATGTGTATGAATGTTTTGCCTGCATATATGTATATATACCACATGAATGTCTGATGCTAGTGAGGGGTAGAAGAGGATGTTGGTTCTCCTGGAACTGGAGTTACAGACACTTTGGAGCTACCATGTGGGTACTGGGATACAAACTTAGATCCTCTGAAAGTGCAGCAAGTGCTCTTAACCATGGAACCATCTTTCCAGCCCACAGAGTAATCTTTTTAAGAATATAAATCAGCAGGCAATGTATGTCCATAGTTGCAATAGTAGCATGAACATTATGGGGTAACAAACCACTTTCTAATTGTGTTTAAGACCTGCTCCACAGGAGGAAACACATGCCTGGTACCATAAATCTGCCCCAAAACTCAAGATTGGGGTGCTGCTTCTAGTATTTTGCTAAATGGACATAGTCTCAAACTGTACTCATGTCATTGTATGCATAGAGTAGTGAGGCTCTTGGACCTCATCAGAGAAGTTTCTTATGAAAGTCACAACTGGTCAAAGTCTAGAGAGTAAGTGTCTGTGGAGTGCTCAATCACAGGTGGGACTCCATAACACATACCTACCCCGAAGCTCAGGAACCATTTCGAAAGAGGAGGCAGGAGGATTATAAGAGAACGTGGTCACAAATGGCCAAGCAAAACAGTATGTTCTGGACATGACAGAACCCCTGCATTCATGAGCTCACAGCAGCTGGGGGTTCCCTGCATATGAGCTACACAAGATCAAATCAGTCAAAATTCCAGCATGCAGTGGGCTGTAGTCAGAAGGTTTCTCTGGACCTGCCCAGCCCGCAGTCCCACAGCCACTTATAAAATAATTACTCAGAGGCTTATATTAATTACCAATTGCATGGCATATGGCAGACTTCTTGCTAGCTAGCTCTTATAACTTAAATTAACCCATTTCTATTAATCTATGTTTTGTCATGTGTTCCATGGCTTACCGATCTGCTGGCATGTTTTTCTGTGGGCAGTAGGTTGGCCTCTCTCTGTCTATCTGCTTGAATTTCTACCTGCCTCTAAGTTGACTTACCATAGGCCAATACAGCTTTGTTTATCAACCAATCAGAGCAACACATATTCACGTGTACAGAAAGATATCCCACAGCAGTGGGCCACCCCTAACTGAGGAGCTTGTGGACAGCTGATAGCTTCTGGGGGAGTGAAAGTTGGTTTCTATAGTGGGTGTGGCCCCTGGGAGGCCTCATACCCAGAAGTACATGGACCACACAAATCAGGTTATTAAGTTAAAAAAAAAAAAAAAAAAGGACAGAAAGTTGGGATGTGGGGAGGTGAGCATGGATCTGGGATGAGTTAAGTGGGGGTGTTGGGATGAATATGATGAAAACATGTTGTGTGAAGTTCTCAAAGAATGAAAATATTTATTTACAAAACTGAAGACCTGGATCAGAAGATGCCGCTCTCCTGTGTTTGATTTTCATTGGCGCCTTCTGAGCAGGCACGCCTCTGCACTGTCACCAAACACTGTCATTACCCTTTCAAAATGTCACTGCTGTTGTCTTTTATCATTTTATTGGAAAGTTGTTTTACTTTGGTTCATCTCCCCACTTCAGGGCTGGCCCCTCTTCTACCCGAGTCCTCAGAGCTTTACAGAGTACCTGATGAATGAGGTATTAACTAAATATTCAAATTCACTAACTATGTAAGTAAATGGTAACATGCATTGCGATGAATTCTAAATGTTATTGTGTTAATCTGATTTTTTTTTTATTTTTGAGATTGTAATTACATTTCTCCCTTCCCTCTTCTCTCTCCAAATCTTCCCATTTACCTCTCTCTGCTCTCCTTTAAATCTGTGGTCTCTGTTCATCAGCTGTTATTGCATGCATATATGTATTTGTACATACATACATATTCATAAATACGATCTGTTGAGTCCATACAGTCTCACCTATATGTATGTTTTCAGGAATGACTGTTTGGCACTGGACAACACCTCAGGTGCTCTGGGGAGGAGCACCTTTCCTGCTCCCAGCTTTACAGTTTCCTGGAGCTCTTTGCGTAGAGGTGAGGCCTCTTGGGCTTTTCCCCATCCAGTTTGACAATGCCCTGGTCCTCTGGTTCTCATGGTCTTTCCACCTCCCCTTCCACAATATTCCCTGAGTCTTAAGGCAACCAGCAGTCCTACCTAGCTCTGATGTTGCGAACCACACCAACAATCAGCATAGCATGATAACACTATGATATACTCTGGCGGCAAACAGCAGCTCTCTGGTTGGACTTAAGACCTGCTTGGCAAGAGGGAGACCACGCCTGGTACTGGAAACCTTGTTAACTGTCCTATGCTTCTCAGTTCATGGTTACTAGAAGAGAATCTACAACCACCACTTTGCTAAGCCAGTGTAACCCCTAGCAACAGTCTATAAACATTTGTCCTTATACCCACAGGTAAGTGTACCTTTACCCCTCATCAAGGAAATGTCTCCTTGCAACAGACAAAGATGGCTACAGAAAACCACAACCAATCAGAGTCCTGGAGCCCAGTCCCAATGAATTCATCAATATTAACTTTTTTACATTCATTCAGTGTGTGTGTGTGTGTGTGTGTGTGTGTGTGTGTGTGTGTGTGTGTGTAGATCAAAAGACAGCTTGACAGCTTGCAGGAGCCAGTTCTATTCCTCCACCTTGTGGGTCCCAGGAATCAAACTCAGGTTGTTAGGTGAATAGTGTCCTTACTCACCTGCTGACCTCACCTTAGTGTACTCTTAAGCACAGGTCTATGTGCTGTATGGCGCCACAGTTTCAAATGTCCCCAAAGCCATGTCTTAGACACGTAACTCCCAATTCAACAATGCTGGTAGATGTTGGCTTGTGAGGGCTCCACCTGCCAGATGGATCAGTGCCAATTGTAAAACGACTCTAGTCTACCAGTTCAGCCACCTTGCTTCCTCTTTGCCCTTCTGTCATGGGATGATGTAGCAAGAAGGACCCTGGATCCTGATCCCTGACCTCAGGCTTCTCCACCTCAGAATGTTATGACAATAAATTTCTGTTCTCCACAAATTACCGGGTCTTAGGTGCTCTGTTATAGCAACATAAAATGGCCTCAAGCAGACAAACTTCAGAACGCCAGCTCAGTTCATTAACAGCCCTCTTAACTGGGCTCTCTGGAGGGTGTGGTCTGCAGTAGCATTTGGTGTGCCACACCACTGAAGCTTCACGAGTTGGGAGAAGAGAAACTGTTGCCCTGTCAATTTGGAATCAGAATCTAGAGTGGTTTTATTTGTGAATTCTGCTCACAGGTAAAACCGTAGAGGCGGCGGCGGGGGGGTGGGGGGGTGTTTGAGCAAAGAGCAAAGAGCAAACAGGACACGAGGCACAGGGAGAGAGGATATGGCTTTGTGGGTCCTGACCAATGTCTTTTTCCCCCGGCTCACTCTCATGCCCCTGGCTTCAGGAAAATGCCAGCTGCCTGCCCTCCAAGTACCTCCCAGGATAAAGCCAGCATGGCAAGGGTACCACAGGTCAGTTTTCCACTTGATGAAAACGGACTAACCACGGGCATGCTGCCTTTGTGTTCCATGCTGCTGGGTCCCTCTTTCACCGCCCTGTGATGGATGGCTCCCTCTTCACTAGAACAGTGTTGGCTCCAAGACTTCCAGGGGGAAGAAAGCAGAGAAAACAAGCATGAGTCACCGTCTGTGTGCTATCTCCTGAAAGGAAGGGGCCCTGTGTGGTAGAAAAGCAGGAGCTGTGGTCTGGAGTCTCAGAGAATACAAATCATTTGGTTGCCGGATCCAGGCTTCAGGGCAGCAGAGTGAATCTCCTCAGGTGATGGGCACTGAAGCCCATCCTCACGGCGGAAGACAGCCCAAATGCAATGTTCTCCCTGAGCCAGGGCTTTAGAGTAGGCTGTTCCACACTTAGTGCCCTGCAATCAATAGCCACCCAATATCCGGTCCTGTTAGCCTGACCTCATTAAACCTGACACAAACGAGGGACTGAAAGCCAGAGGCTGTGGACAGGAATGGGAGCTTCATACTGTCGCCGTCACACCGACGCAGAAGCCCTTGAAGAGCAGCGGCGTGAGACTGACGTATGTGGACGTCTCATCAGCGCAACCAGCGGCGGAGTTTTCCTCCCGTGTCCATCAAGGTGTCAACACTGCAAACCCAGCAACAGCCGTTTATATTTGAACAATAGGTGTACGCCTCACAGAAGAATCTCCTCAGAAAATGCTGTCCCAGAGCAGGCTGCTTCTGTGGTGAAACCCAGAAAACACAGGTCTCCAGTCTTCATTCTCTCGGGAGCCTGCACCTCTGCATGGCTCACCCCGCCCCCACACCTGTGCCTGGGCAGGTGAAGAAGGAAAGGTAGATTTGGGGACACTGAGAGCTGAACAGCACTTGTTTCTGTGCACATCCACGGGCCACCTGATAATTCCACAACAAGCTCTTTTTATACATTTTTTTCCCCTTAAGACAGGGTTTCTCTGTGTAGCTGTGGCTGTCCTGGAACTCAATCTGTTAACCAGGCTGGCCTTGAACTCAGAGATCCACCTGCCTCTGAGATTAAAGGTGTTTGTCACCACTGCTCAGCAACAAAGCTCTTTTTAAACTGAGATGAGACTGGCATAGTCACATCAGGTGTGCTTAGAGAAGCATGCCAACATAGCTTGATGAAGCAGGGCCCCAGGGAGCTATGGTTTGCTCCAGTGTCCTGGTCCTTCTGGACTGGTGGTCAGGAGTTTCAGTTAGAGGGAGCCTCTGCCAAGAGAGGGAGGCTGGAAACCCAGAGCAGTGTTTCCTAAACTGAAGTGTGTGCATGGGAGTGTCTGTGCCCAGAGAGACCAGGAGCAGGAGTCAGATCCCTCTCAAACTGGAGTTAAGGCAGTCATGAGGTGCCAGACATGGACATTGGTGCTGGGAACTGACCTTGGATCTTCTGCAAGAGCTGCTTGTATTTCTAACCAATGAGCCATCTATCCAGCTCCCCCTCCCCCACAGTCTTGCTTTTTTTTTTTTTTTAATCAAGGTTCTCTATATATGTATATCTCATTTTAAATGCTTTTGAATTAGGTTTACATTAATATCATACTATAGATAGCCTTCTGAGATGTTCTTGATCTAGTTCTGTATCTCTGGGCTTCTGTATCTCTGTGTCTGCACACATGGCTGTGACACACATTCCCTGTTACCATCCATTGTGGATACACAATTAATTTGCCATTTTCTTAATTGATGGATGATGAATATAGTATTTTGTTAGTATAAACAATGGATTATGCGTTTCTTTTCTGTGTTTCTTAAAGTGGATGTACAAGAATTTCTGCAGGATATATATCTCACTAGCTATATATATATATAGGTAGGCATATCTTGAATGCTACAGGTGGAACCATATTGTCCTCAAAGTGGTTTCCAGTCTCCATTCACTACAAGGGCCTTGAAAGTTCCTTGCTCCACCAACACTTGGTGTGTCAGACTTAAGTCTCTAGCCTATCTCATGATTTGGGCACTCATTTTCTTCTTATTAGTAATTTTGAATATCTCTTGTGTATTTACTGGCTGCTTGGACTACTTCTTCAAATGCTATCCATGCTGTCATCCAATTTCTAATAGTGGCACTGCCTTCTCCTTATTGATTTTTGGGAGTTCTTTATGCACTCTTAATTGAATTTTTTTCTTTACTAGGATGGAAGCCAGGTCCTCACACACACACTTGGCAACTGCCATCCCACTGATCTGTACTCACTATAGTGTATAAAGTCTGCAAATATGCTCTCAGTAGGTGGCTCGTATTGTCACTGGTATCCTTTCATGAAGAAAAAAAAGCTTTACATTTTAATTAGATAAATTTATCCACCCTTAATGTTATGATTGTACCTTTAAAGATCAATTTAAGAAATATTTGTTGGCTTTGGAGGTATGGCTCAGCAGTTAAGAGCACACACTGCTCTTTCAGAGGATCTGTTTTGGTCCCCAGCTCCCTTTCTGGTGGCTCTCAACTGCTTGTAACTCCAGCTCCAGGAGATCCAGGGCCCCTTCTTCAGTCTGAGCACAACTGTACTAGTGTACATAGACATACACACTTGTACACACCTACACACAGCTACGTTTTTTAAAATCTTAAATATTTGCCTACCAGAAATTGCAGAAATATTCCTCTGATTTTTTAAAAGAAACTTTGTTCTCACTATTCAGTCTCATCTGTCTTTCTGTCAACATGCATCATAGACCTAAAGGGAGACGGAGGCAGCATCGTCCTGAGTTCAGCTTTGGAACGACTTCGTTCATGTCTTGGGAACTTTTGCTCTGCAGGGGCTGAGGGATGGCAGACAGACAGCGAAGCTCACTTTGTGTCTGAATTAATTGATGGGCCACTTGTTCTTTTAAAAACTTATTTACGTCAGGCGGTGGTGGAGTGTGCTTTTAATCCCAGCACTCAGGAGGCAGAGGCAGGCAGATCTCTGTGAGTTCGAGGCCAGCCTGGGCTACAGAATGCGTTCCAGGAAAGGTGCAAAGCTACACAGAAAAACCCTGTCTCGAAAAACAAGAGAAAACAAAACAAAAACTTGTTTAGAAAACACAAGCTTTATTACCTCAACCAGTTCATCTCTCACACACACACAAAATACAGAGAAAATCATAGAGATCACTAGGCAGAGCAAAACTCTGAGAAATGACAAACGGTTAGTGTGTGTTCTCATCCTGTTCTGGGCTACTCACATGAAGGAAGGAGCATCACGGGAAGGTTCTTGACTGCAGGAGTCTCCCCTAGGTTTTCCTGCTGTAGAATCTGGGTCTCTGCTGTGTGGAAAGAAGGCAGAGAGACAAAGCAGAATGTGCAGTCAGAGCTTGTGGAGAAAGGGAGGGGAGAAGAAAAGACAGGCGAGTTTCAGCCTGAGCGTGGCTCAACCCCAACCCTGTGCAGAGCATATGAGACTCACCCCAAGAAATGGTGCTGGGAAGAGATATAAACGTGCTTTACAGTGATCTCAAGTCTCAGGTATGGGGTTCTCTTTCATTTCTATTATTCATTTTTTGTTACATTTATTGTACAGAAGATAAGACATGCATGTGAAGGTCATAGGACAAGCCACAGAGTCAGCTCTCCCCTCCCACCAGGTGGGTCTCAAGGATTGAACTCAGGTCATTAGGCTTGGTGGCAAGTTCCTTTACCCATTGAGCCATCTTGCCGGCTCTGTTATTTTGCTTTTAATGCGATAAGACTGACCAGTTGAAGTCCTAGATTTCATGCTGCACTTTTTGCTTCTATAATTTTATTAAATTTATTATCTAATGGTGTTCCAGTGAGGTAGAGAGGATGAGCATCATTTACCATGGAATTTTAACTCAGAAGAGAAACAACTGAGAAGGTGGTTGGTTGTGCAGGCTCAAACCCAGCTGGTACGTGTCATATCCATCTTCCTTCAACCATGCCATGAAGCCTGTGGAGAGAATACTCAACTCATGTTGCATGGTTTTTGAAGAAATTTTACATGAATACCAACCATCTCCAAATAAAGCAGCTCTTTCTTGTTATGAGGACCTAGTCATCACAAGAATGCTACTCAATACTAGCAGGAAGTCCCTGTGTCTTTTGCAATTTAGAGAGATCATTTCGTCTTAACTCAGCATTTCTCAACTTTATCTTTCATAATATTGACCATCCTTTTCCAGGAAGGGCCATTGTCACAGGCAACAAGAGCAATCTATTTGCAAGTTCATAGGGCATGGTTTTGATCTTTCTCTATTCCTAGGGAAATGAAAGCAAAATGGCCATGGAAGAATCAATTTATATTTATAATAACTTATATTAATTAATTTATAGTTTATAAATATTAAAATGTTTACCAGCCCTGGGGGAAAAGCCTCTAATGATTTAATGAAATAGGACATAAGTGTCCATTTTCTGAGGAATGTACCTAATAATATGACTGAATGGGGGGCTGGAGAAATGGCTTAGAGATTAAGAGCACTGACTGCTCTTCCAGAGGTCCTGAGTTCAATTCTCAGCAACCACATGGTGGCTCACAACCATCTGTAATAAGGTCTGGTGCCCTCTTCTGGTCATACATGCTGTATACATAATAAATAAATGAATCTTTAAAAAAATATGACTGAATGGGTCTTATTTTGTTATTACAGAGCATATGTATGCACATTAATACTCACTCTTATGTGGCCAGAGATCCACCTTAAAAGTGAATATAGCATAACTTTATTTGTTTGCATGTATGTGTAGTTAGAGTTTTCCTGCCTGGCCTAGTCAGGACAAATCTCTTTTACCCGCCAGTCCCACAGTCGCTGAGACCCAACCAAGTAAACACATAGAAACTTATATTGTTTACAAACTGTATGGCTGTGGCAGGCTTCTTGTTATCTACTTCTTTTATCTTAAATTAACCCATTTCTGTTAGTTTATACTTTGCCACATGGCTTGTGGCTTACCAGTGTCTTTACATGTTGCTTCTCATGGTGGCGGCTGGCGGTGTCTCTCCCCCTCAGCCTTCCTATTCTCAGAATTCTCTTCTCTCTTGTCCCGCCTATACTTCCTGCCTGGCCACTGGCCAATCAGAATTTTATTTACACAGAGTGATAGCCACAGCATGTATGTGTTGTGTTATATGTGTGCATTGTATGTACAAGTGTGTGCATGTGTGTATAAGTGTGTGCATGTGGAGGCCAGAGGTGAATGTCAGGTATCTTCCTCCACTACTGTCCCCCTTTTTGATGCTCTTGTTTGGTTTTGTTTTTCAAGACAGAGTTTCTTTGTGTAGCCCTGGCTGTCCTGGAACTCGCTCTGTAGAACAGGATGGCCTCTGCCTCCTGAGTACTGGAACTAAAGGCATGCGCCACCACTGCCTGGATCCCATCTTTATTTTCTTAGGGCAGAGTCTTTCACTGAACCTGAAGTGCATAGATTTGGTTGAACTTGCTGGTCAGTCAGCTTCAGGGATCTGCCAGTCTCTGTCCAATCCCCAACAACAGGACACCAACCCAGCTTTTTCATGTAGATGCTTGGGATCTGAAGTCATGTATTTGTGACAATCATGTCACCATCTAGCCACTTCCCCAGCCTCAACACAATTTTATTTCTTCATGGATAAGTGACAAAATAAGTGACAAGAACAGAAAACACTCAAAGTACTGCCATCATGTCAGTCTGTGTTGGTCATTTTGTCCAATGCTGTGCTCTAACACCTGCCGAGAAGTGGCCCAAAGCTGGAAGCATCTATTTCAGCTCACAGCTTGAGGGTATATGGTCCATCATGGTGGGAAGGCTTGGCAGCAGGAATGTGATCTGAATACATCTTTAAAGACGATGGAGGACATTTCACATTCAAGACAACTAATTTCACCAAGTCCTAATCTCCTCCTTTCTGTCTTTCCCTCCCTCCCTCCCTCCCTCCCTCCCTCCCTCCCTCCCTCCCTCCCTCCCTCCCTCCCTCCCTCTCTTCCTCCCTCCCTCCCTTCCTCTGTTGCTGACTGCTTATTTGTTCCCTTCAACATTGTACCCAGCTTGATTTCCAACAGTAGCACCATCCTGGCTGCAGCCATGATACCAGCTCTTAAAGGCTCTGAAACTGAATCTTCCTTTTCCATAGTTCTGGTATTGGAAGCACCATCATTTCCTCTGATGAAGGTGAGCATGCACACCACTACAAAAATGTGTCAAGTCAGGTCATAGTCTGGCATAATAACCACAAAGGTGATTAATAGTTTGTTTTAATGATGCAACTGGCATTTAATAAGTCATTGATTTTTCTTAGCATCTTACTAAAATGCTTTGGAATGGGGGAAAGTCTCCTGCTCATATGAAGCAATATTGATTATGAATTCATACACTGGATTCTGGGTGCTTTATAATCTTGGTGTGAGCACGTATTACCTGATGAATATTGATTGCGCCATGACCATCAGTGAATTCTCAAGGCATCATTTATGGTCATGGAAAAATGAATTGTTTACCGTGACCCTGAAGTCACTTTGCTGCAAATCAGGCGGAAGTAGAGTTACTTGTGACTTAGAACTTATATACGTTGGGGAGAGGGGACCTCTGACCTCTGACCTGTTGCACTGCCTGCAGGTTGTGCTCAGCATTCCAGCTTTTTGAGATGCTATCCATGTAGGGTGCACTCTTGATGATGTTGATGCCTGGGAGTCATTCATGCTTCTGTGAGTAGACCCATCAGCACACTAGGGTGGACTCTGGTGGTCCTGTTAGCTTGGTCTGTTGTCAGTTTCCCGTCTGGCTGAGGAGAAGTTTGTTCATGTCTCCCTGGAATAGTGGCACCACCACAGGGCTGTATGTCACCTCTTAGGATTGCCTCTCAGTCTCGCGCCGATGCCCACTATCAAGGAGGGGGGTACACAGGTGGTGCTGTGCAATCCTTGCTGTTGTTCCATATTGAGTGGGGAATCTCTCGTTAGCACTTAGCATCTGAAATCTCTGGTCTCACAGTAGATTTCTTGTTCCTTGGAATTATGACTACACATGCCTTTAGTCTTTTCCTGCTCCATGGTTTTTTTTTTTGGGGGGGGGGGTGCTTCTCAGGGACACAATGCGCAAAACACTTTAAATACAGAACCCCATTAATTTCTCACCTGGAGAAAGGCTTGCAGTATTCTCTTTTATAAATAAAGTAAGGTTTAATAAATAATTTTTCCAAGGGTGTATCGTGAGTAAATGGTGAGACAGGAACTCCAATCAAGGTCTTTTCTGACTCCCAAGTCTGTGTCAGTATGAAGAGGCATGCAGCACTCTGGGACAGGCCCACCCAAACTAGAGCCCCCCAGCTTCACCTGTGAAGATTAACTTATTGGACGGTTCGTGGGGACAGTGAAAAGACTGGGCCACCAGCATGACACAGCCCAGTGCAGCGGTACGGTGTTCTAATACAGGAGAAATAGCTGGTACACCATAATGCTTAGGAACTTACCTACTCATGTCAACAGCAAATAACTGAGTGTTTCTTGTGGGAGCACAGGAGGGAGTCAGTGAGAAGCCAGAAGAGGAAGAAATGCCTTCACGGAGATAGAACACATAGAGAGCCACCATGGGGACTTAACTTCAGGCAGGGTTCTCTGGAGGAACAGAACTGATGGAATGCTAGGTATTATCAAGCAAGTTATTATACAATATGGGCCAGGTAGTCCAACAACAGCTGCATGCTGGAGAGGCTGAGAATCCAGAAGCTGCCCAGTCCATGGAGCTAGATACCAGGAGAGTTCCACTCCAATACTGAAGACCAAAAGGTCTCCTGGTGTTCAGTCCATGTTGGAAACTAAAGAAGCTAGTGTCTGAGTCAGTGGAGGATGCAGACAGAGGTCATAGACACACTTTCTCAGAAGGACTCGGAGGTGAGCAGACGTCTGTTCTGAGTGGAAACTCTTTACATATGGGATCCCTGTTGAAATGGGGTTCCTCTCACCACAGTTAATACTTTTTGGAAATATTCTCTCGGCCTTCTCAGAGGCGTGAATCCTAGGTAACCTCAGATCCCATCAAGTTGACATAAGATAATGATGTGTCAGTGTAACTCACTGCAGGACAGGCAAGAAGAAGATGCCCTGACTATAGAGAGTTTAAAAATATCATCACAGGCTGGCAAGATGGTTCTGCCTTGATGCACAAGTGTGAGTACTGGAGTTCGAGTCCCCCAAAACTCATAAATGCCAAGTGAGTGTCGTGGCCCGCCTGTAATTCCAACCTCAGAAGGTAGAGACACCAGGGGAAGCTGGCTAGCAAGACTAGCTGTATCGGCAACTCTGGGTTTGATTGAGAGACCCTGCCTCAGTGAATAAGGCAGAAGAGTGACAGAGGATGATTTCTGATACCAGCCTCAGGCTTCTACTCTCAGAAGCATGCATGTGTGCACGTGTGTGCACACACACGCGTGCGTGTACACTTTCATACCACATACACATGAAAAAGGAAGAAGAGAAAAACAGAAACAAGTAAAAACCTGCCACTGTTATTCTTAATGACATCAGGGGTAAACACTCTTTCCCAAAGAGGCAGACTTCTCTACACCCACTCTACAGCCTTGGGACAGGGGTTCAGGATCATTTGTGTTTGCTGCACTGGAGTCCAGGGTGGGAGCATCCAGAGTCTGGTTTTTCCTGCTGTTACTGAGGCCAGCCCTGAGACCAGCCGTGGGAAAGCAATGCTACTTTGCAGGGGAGTGGGACCCCAGCTAGAACATTGCATTTGTTTTTCTTATTACTGCTGTAATCAATCACCACAATCCTGGTGGCTTAATACAACACAAATGTACAGTACACCCTTATAGCTCCAGCCGTCAGAAGTCTGAAGGGGTCTCCCTGGGATGAATCCAGGAAGGTGTCAGCAAGATTTGCTTCTTTTAGGAGTCTCTAGGGAGGACCGTCTTTCCTGCTTGGAGAGGCCACCTGCGTTTCTTGGCTCCTGGTGCCTTCTTCCTCCTTCAAAGCCTGCAGCATCGCATCTTCCTGTGGTGCTCTCATTTGGAGCCTAACTCTCCGGTTCCCTCCTTCATTTCCAAGGACCCTTGTGACTGCACTGGGCCACCTGGATAATCCAAGATGATCTCCCATTTCAAATGCCTTGATGCAGTCTTGTCTGAAAAAAAAAAAAAAAAAGTCCCCTTGGCCAGATAAGTCGGCGCATTCACCGGATCTGCGGGCCAGGACGTAGGACTCTATGGGGCGCTTTATCCTGGGCAGGACAAGTTACAAGGGTGGAAATGAGATCAGAAACACATTCCCATCTTGGTGCAGCTGGGTGGGAGAGGAATGCCTAAGCATCTCTAGGCCAGGATAACCCTGCTAGGATTAGAAAACTAACATGTTTACCCTAAACACAGAGAGACCAGAGAGACATGGCTTCTGCTGACTAAAAACCCGGTCTGTTTTGTGTGCTGCAAACAATACATACCATTTATTTGAGGTCACTTCAGAACATGCTGTTACTGATTCTAACATGATTCTGTGGGTTCTCTGTGCACCTTCCTCAGCATTCAGCATCCGCTTATGCCTTTCCTAGAGTGTATGAGCTTTCCATCTCTCTTCTCACTTAAACAGGGGGCTCCCATTCTGCAGCATGCAGCCAATGCATTAAACATCTACAACCAAATTGCTTAATGCCCAGGTTTTTAAAACATATCCTCTAAATGAAAGATTTTCAAATACCCAGACGTCACACTGGTTGAATGGTACACCCAGACTTTTTTCTATCCATTTAGTTGGTTGGGGGCCAGGAGGGGGTGTGTGGTGGTCACAGAGATTCTGATTCCCGTCAAATTCCAAATCTGGATGCTTTTTTCCCAGCAGAACAATGGAAAGGGACTGCTGTGTTGGGTGTATGACTACTACCTATTGCAGATTGGTCCACTTTGCAGCAGGGAGGGGGAACACAGGGAGATGTGGGAAGAAGGAGAACCAATCTGAGAGGCAGAGAGTCACCTTCTAATTGCCTTCTCCATGACAGCGTCATAGCGTCTTTATGGTGGCTTTATTTCACAGTGACCTGCTACACTGCTGTAATCACCCAGTGTCAGTCATGCAGCTTTTAAAAGATGGTTGGTTTTATGGCTTTTATTTGGGAATTTGTCAAGGTTTCACATTACGGAAGCCTTGAAGCAGGAGCCTAATAGTCCATAATTTGGTGTTTAAAGGGATATTGCCACGGAACCTGCCTAGACCTGCAGGTGCCTCTAGCAACTGAGTCCTTACACTCAGAGGGGAAATCTCCATAATTTCTTTTACACTACAGTAAACCTTTACTGTCAGAAACTTCCGCTCAAATTCCCGAAGACTCACGGCATCCTGAGATGGGGAGAGCTTTTCAAGCTTCAGAAGCAGCTTGCCATTTAAACCTAATTCCCATGAAATGGACTTCAGGTGTTAGTAAAGCCACACTCAGGTGGGTGAGTTCTGGCAATTGGGGCTGACGTACCTGCTCTATGACTCATAGTCTGGCGATGAAACTCCTAGGCCCTTACTCATCCCCTCCTCCTCCTCCTCCTCCTCCTCCTCCTCCTCCTCCTCCTCCTCCCCCTCCTCCTTCTCCTCCTCCTCCTCCTCCCCCTCCTCCTTCTCCTCCTCCTCCCCCTCTCCCCCTCCTCCTTCTCCTCCTCCTCCTCCTCCTCCTCCTTCTTCTTCTTCCTCTCTCTCTCTCTCTCTCTCTCTCTCTCTCTCTCTCTCTCTCTCTCTCTCTCTCTCTCTCTCTCTCTCCACTTAGGACCTCAATGCCCATAACAGATGTTTTTAAACACCATGCTGCTGAGGACTGTTTTGTCCTTCTGCCACTGTGTGTATTCACAGGTTTAATGAGAAAATTGGGAGCCCCCGTGTGCTCTTACCAAGGGGGAGCAACTGGTCTCCTGGTACAGTTGGTACACACTAGGCCAGCATGTGTGTAAGGAAGCGCGCGCGCACACACACACACACACACACACACACACACACACACACCCTTGCATCACCCCCCCTTTCTCTCCCTGTGGCCTCAGCCCAGTGCACACACATTGCTGTTTATCACAACTGGCTGCTTCTGCTTCGGTATGCCTCAGCATAGCTGATGCTTATTTGAGCAACAGGCCATCCTTCTGGAGTGACCTCTGCCATACAGGAGACTCATGTACATTTGCTCTCATTTCCTGGGGAGGCTCCTCATGAGCTCACTGTGTCGCTGTGGTGGAGAAAGAGCACGGCTCTTCCCAGAAGCCTCGGGTACTGTCTTTGAACATATGCTCTTGATTAAACGAGAAGAGAAAAGACCCTCCGTTCTTCCCATTCGGAGGTTAGAGTAGAGGGTTTGTCGAAAAACAGATTGTGGTGAATTGTGGGTTTATTTGAACAGTATGTCAACATTATTTGTTCACAGGGGGAAATCTCAAATTGATAGGTTTCTTCTAATTACTTTATCCTGGAGGTTTCACTCCATAAACAGAAGATATTTCAGAAGCCATTTGGGTAAGTCTGGAAGGGCAGATTGACTGGAAACCTGGTGAGGATGCCTTTGCAAACCTTTCCATAGTTCTAAGAGTAAGAAAACATGATTAGGAAGCAGAGTGCCTCTCAGCAACTGGACACTGCCTTTGGTGCCCTTGTTGGCCTCTTGTGAAAGGTGGACTGTTGGATTCTTGTGTAATACAGGTCACACTACACTGACATCCCTTCCTGGGCCTAGGTATTACTGTCTGGTACTCAGACCAGAGCAGCCTTACTTACCCCACTATACCAGCACTTTCCTCTTGGATTCTGTCCATGAAGCATAAAATATGGGTGAAAGATGCAGTCACTGAATGAGTTTCAGGCATACTCAAAGATCCAAAGAGTTCTGACAAATCCAGGCTATGGTGGTTTGAATAGATATGACCCCCATAGAGTCACGTGTTTGAATGCTTGACCTGTCGATAGTGGTACTATTAGGAGATGTAGCCTTGTTGGAGTAGGTGTGGCCTTGTTAGAGGAAGTATGTCACTGTGGGGGCGGGCTTTGAGGTCTCATATGCTTAAGCTACATTCAGTGTGGAGCACAATTGCTTCTGCTGCCTGTGGATCAAGTTGTAGAACTCAGCTCCTTCTTCAGCACCACGCCTGCCTGCACCCTGCCATGATGATAATTGACTAAACCCCTGAAGGTGAAGGCCAGCCCCAATTAAATGTTTCCTTTATGAGAGCTGCTGTCATCATGGAGTCTCTCCACAGCAATAGAATCCCTAAGTAAGACACAGGCCAAAGCACATTTTCTTAAATAATGTCATCATTGGTTGGCTGGCCCTATCTATCTATCTATCTATCTATCTATCTATCTATCTATCTATCTATCTAACTATCAACTATCATTGAGACCCTTTGTCATACATTTCCTCCTTTTCCTTCTCTCTCTCTGTCACTTTATCTATTTCAATATCTATCTGTCTGTCTACCTATCTACCATGTATCTCTTTCTATCATCTATCTATCATCTATCTACCATCTATCTATCTATCTATCTATCATCTATCAACCTTTGTTTTAAAGACAGGCTCTCACGTAGCTCAGGCTATCTCTGAACACCCTTTTATCACTGAGGATGACCGTGACCTGCTGATCCTCTTGCCTCTAACTCTCAAGTTCTGTGATCACAGAAATGTGCCACTGGGCTTGGCAATTGCTTGGTCTTGACTAGATGAGAATGGTCTGGTGGACCACAATCACTTCTAGAACCAAGGTGGGCCTGGGGATAGTTACAAGCAGCCAAGGTAAAGAGGACAAACACATCCATGAAAAGCTGGCAGCCTCTGATCTGCCCTAAGTTCATAGCCTTTTATGACTTTCTCTTCAAAACAGCATGCAGTATTCTACCCCTCCTCTCGTGATTATGGGAAGTGTGGGGTGGTGGGAAGGAGGAACTTCAGAGTCTAAAATCCAAAGGCTGACTGGATTTGGTGCCTATATATGGTGATTCACCTGGACCTTAAGCCTTGGGGAGATCCTATATTTCGGGTATGGTTTCTCTGTCACAGTATATTGAGCTGAATTTACTCCTTGGAAAATATACATCAACATTCCACTGAGAGAATTTCATCTGAAATAGGCAGAAACAAAGGTGATGTCCGGGCTGCTGATGGTGCTCAGGTGCTGAGCCCCACTGAATGTCCTTCATCCTGTTTGTAGTACCCTGGCCTTACTTCCAAGACCCTTCCCAGGTCTCTCCCTAATGTCTAGCACCTCAGGAATGTGTGTGATTAGCCTCCGAGCCTCAGAGAGACTCCCTGGTGTCTTCCCTTTCTTTAGGTGGCCAAGATCCTTGATTATACTCTGGATTTGTGTGGAAGAGGCCAGACAGCAGGACTTGCCAGGCTATGTTCCCAGACTCACCAGGGAAAGTTAAGAAGTTGTGAGCCATTTGAGAGATCAAAGCTGTTTTCATCTCGCCTTCCAAACCCTTTTCCTTCCACAGACCAGTGTGAAAGCTCTCAGCCTGGACACTGGTCAGGAGCAGGTCTGACTTCAGTCTCTGCTCTAGCCATTACTAACTCCATGACCCTAGGCAGTGCACTTGACCTCTGAATGCCACAGTTTGCTGTTCTGCAAAGAATTGATGTTGGACTGTGTTCCTTCCAGCTGAAACAATAAGTGGATTTTGGTCCTTAAATTTCTTTCACTAGACTATCCTATCAGTGGGTGAACCACTTACACTTCAAGAAGAATTAGAAAAAATACTGCCTTTAACAAATAATTTGTGAGTGTACTGTTCTTTGTTTTGCTACTCATTTTGTGTGTTGGTAGTTGTCTTTAAAATTAAGAATATTCAAGCCTCCTGAGTGATAACTATTTTATTTCCTGGGGCTCCACTTCTACTTCAGAATAAATGCCAGTATAATCTAAGAGCTAACACATAAAGCCTCTTTGCCTACGTCCTCCCTGATGAGTTGATACTGACTTGTGTAACATTATGTCCTCAATGAAGACCACTGGGGTTAAAATACTGTCTACAGCACACACCTGTGTGTTGAGGCACGCACCTCCAATCCCAACACTTTGGAGATGGATGCAGGAGAATCAGAAGTTCAAAGTCATTCCCAGAGACACGATGAGTTTTAGACTAGCCTGGGCTATGTGGCCTTTTTCAAAAAACAAACAACGACAAGTAAAGAAGAAATGAGAAATGAATGAAAGAGAATACTGTGATGCTTGCTGCTGCTTGCCACCGGGAGGCTGTTGTTTTGTATTTGTTAGGAACAGAGCATGGTTCTCTGCACTTTGGGTTCTGACCTGACCTGTATGTCCAAGTGTCTCAGTGTTATGCTCTTGATAGACAAGTGGCTGGGCTGGCACTTAGGGCTGTGGACATTGACTTTTTTCAAGTGATTTTTTTTCTAGATTCTCACATAATTCTTTTGCTTTAGTTTGGCTATCCCCATTGTCCCATAAACAAAATATAATCTAAGTCTAAGTCAGTCTAGAGCTGACTTCGCTTTTAGGAGTTACAGCCCATTTCTCTGCGCACATCTAATTCTAAAGAAAATGTAAGCTGAAAAATGTAATGCTTTGACTTAGGAGATCCTAAGATTTATTCCTATTAAGCATTCTTCCTAACCTAATAGCTAAATATTGACAAATATCACTTCTAAAAGCACTAGTGCTGAGATTTGTAAGTAACTATTCAAATCCATGAACGTGTTCAATTCTTTCAGCAGCTTAGCCTCAGACAGGGCCTTCTGCTGAAGACCTGTCAATCATTGGATAACTTCTGAGGGTCAGCCCAGACTTTCCTATTATGGCCCACCCCCTTACCAACCCACTTCCTTCCTTCTTTCCTATGGAGCCTACTAGATAGAGCCCATGGAAACATCAATCCTGACGAAAGGCTTAGCGATGATGTCAGACACCTACCCTCAGGACATCTCTGCCTGGAGATTTCTTATGACACTATAGTCTTTACTGCAATCCCCATAGACACTCCTCCAGGGAGGTTCTCCCCCCATGCACTCACCACCTCCTTCGTTCCCCAAAGCACACAGACGTCTATGAGCAAACAAACTTCTGAAAATTTTAGACACCAAAAACTTTGTGGAAACAAAAGGGAAATAAATATGAAGTGTACTGAAAAACAAAACATAACAAACAAACAAACGAATCAACACCAGAGGGTCTGGTTTGCTTCACTCAGCCCTCACATCACCTCCGCCTCCACTAGGGAAGCCTGCCTCAGCCGTTTGGTCAGCTTCAGACTGCAACCCACAGACATGAGCACTTCCTTCCCAGCTGCCTCAGCTTCTGTTTTCCCGGCCAGAAGCCTGTTTTCCTTAGACGACAGATATCCGCTTTGAGGGACATTCAACCCTGCCACAGCAGTGTCTTAATCCATGCCCTCTACAAGATCCAAATCTGCCTGGATTTATTGTCTCAGCAGCTCCATGAGGCAGACAAGAGGATTGTGGGGCCCCGTAGGAATGTCAGGATCAAACCCAAATGCTTCCTGTGACGATGGTTCTTCCTGTGCTGGTGTTCTGTTTTGAGATGAGTTCTCACTATTTGGCCTGGGTTGGCCTGAAATCCACTGTAACCCAGTGTGGTCTGGAAGTCTTGAGCCTGTCTCAGCCCCCTGAATGCTGGGGTTATGGGCACCACCTTCACACCCAGCTTGGCTCTCACCCTTTTATGTGTTTACAACATACTTGTAAGTTTTAGAATTTTTTTTGTTGGCACTTGAGAAAAATGGGAAGTCAACAAGTCAACAATACTTATAAAGTAATAGCGTCAATGGTACAGCCTCTCACATTGGCTGGCTTACGTACTTTGCTGTAATTGAGCACAATGACGTATTCACCTGACTGGTTATGCCGGTTCTCCCAGGCAAAGATCTCCCTGGTTTTGATTTGATGTTGTCATGGCTCCCTCTCCCAACAAGTTGTCCCTTTACATCTCAGGGCTTCTGTCCATCTGGGCTCTGTGATCCATCTGACAGGTATGGGGAGAGCATACTTAGATGTTGCTGCAGTGAGGTTTGCACACTGTTCAAAAACTGTTTCCATTCTGGAACTTTCTCTGGCACACCAAAGTGCTACAAGATCCTAGTGGACAAATGTATGACATTATTAGAGTGGCTTACACAGTCAAAGTTTTTTCTGTTATGTATATTTTCAATAAATCTTATCATTATTAAATCTATATGCTTGCTTCTGTGTACACACACATAAGAGAGGGGGTGTGTAAAGATATTTGCATTTACATTTCCCAAATGTGTGTGGGTTTAGAGGTCTGTGTGCGTGTTTTCCATGAGGAGTGTGTCAAGGGAAACTGGCTAAAATACAAAAATCTGAACATCAGACTTTCTCAGTATGGACCCTTGGGTCTTGTGGTGTCGCTACTCAAAGCAATGGGGGAATGTTTTGCTGTGGATTTCCTGTTCCTGGAAAACTACACAGTTGAAAAAACAATCCTTTCTTTCATTTGAGTGTTTCCTACGTGCCAAGGTCAGAGGAAGACCTTGTGGGGATGCTCCTGCTTTCCTCCTTCTTCTCCTCCTCCACCTCCAGGGTCTGGCCATTCTGACTGGCTGAAGTCCATCTCACTGTCAGGCAATCAGATGCCAGGCATGCATCTATGTCCATCCAGTTTGGACTCACACCAAAAGTGCCCGGCCTTGGGGGTGGGGGGAGTGTAAATTACAGGCATACCACAAAGAATGTTTTGGAGAGTGGTTTTCTTTTTGATTTGTCTGAGCTTGCATATCAGCTCAGAGCCCATCACCATTCTCTCTCCATGCCAGGCTTCCCCAGATTCTGCTCTGCTGCCAGACTGGAGGCTCGGAGGGCTGACTACCAGGAGCTTGGGCGTGGGAGAGATAGTGAGGTGGTTTGGGTTCCACTCAAGTCTCATAAAGGACTTCGGCCCAGGGGTTGATCAGCTTGCTGGGGGCCACAGCCAGTCTGTAACAAATGAGAACCCGGTTCATGACCTGTTGTTCGGAGAGCTAACACGGCCAGCAGGTACACTGCGGCTATCTGAGGAACACTGACGTCAGCAAAAGTTTCTCATGGTGTTCAGGAGAAGAGGACCTGCTTCCTTCAGCCACTCACTTCCTATCTCATCTCACATGACTGAGAATATTGGAATCTTTGGTTTCCTTGTTTAATGACAAGCTCTGTAGCACAGGCTGAACTGGACTCACCTATGTAGCTGAGGATGACCTTGAATTTCAGATCTTCCTGCTTCTACCTCCTGAGTGCTGGGATTACGGGCATATGCTCATTTTTGAAAATCGTAAGAATGTAAAATGTATGACAATTTGGATACAAACATAGAATTCCTCTAAATAACTTCAAAATAATAAGCATTGTTTTCAAAATGATAAGTATTTATAAAGGGAATTCGTTTTCAAAAATCAAGATAGTAATCTTCCCTTTTTGACAGGGAAGAACAATGTTACAAGATCCCCAACTGTTGCCTGAAACCTCACGTAGTTTCAAGTCCTGTATGTACGGACATTGCTCCTAAGCATATATACATATGATAAAATGCCTAAGTCAGACACAGTAAGAAACTAACAATAGTCTCTACTGATAAAATGCCAATATGTTATAACAAAAATCACATTATTGCGGTCTCTCAAAATAGTATATTGTTTGACTCAGTAACTTTGGTAAACATTCTTTTTCTTTCCCTTCGTTGAGAACTTTCTCTTTTTAACTTAAATTCAGCACGGTCTAATGGCTTATACCATCACTCTTGAGCTTTGGGTCGTTATTAAATAAAATAAGGGTTACTTAAGCTTGAGCACTGTGTGACTGTGAGAATCAGTCATAACTGAGGTGGTCACTAAATGACTCCTAGGCAGAGTGGTGTCTACGACATGGGAACACTGGATAAAGGATAAGTCACATCCCAGGTAGGACCGAGTGGAAAAGGTATGAGTGTTCTTCCTGTTGGCCAGGATGGCATGTAACTTACAACTTAAGAAATGCATGTGTCTGGAACTTTCCATTTACTCTTTTCAGACCATGGCTGAGTGCAGGTGGAACTGAAGCTGGTAACTGTGGCAACACATCTGGAGGGACCACAGTGGTGACGAAAATTAAGCATGTCATTGAAATAGCATCAGGTTGTAGTTCATTCGAGAGTCTAGTTCTACAGAGAAAAGATCATAGCCTGCTTGAGATACATTTCTATACAGCAGCCTAAAGCCCAGTGCCTTGTGATGGCTTCTATTAGTTTCGATCACATTAATCTTAGGTTCTAGCCCTCCTTTAAATATGGTACCACTGAAACCAGCTATACTGATGACCTAAGAATGCTGGGAGAACCTAGAGGCCAGGTCTGCTTTGATATGGTAAATAGGCTCCTCAGCCATCTGTTCCAGGTTTGAAACTTAGCAGTACCTGACATTACTTATTTTCATCGTATTTTATGTAATATTGGTTTATTTTTCTTATGTTGGGGATTGGACTCGGCCTGGAGCATGCCGAGCACCCCACCTCTCAGCTGCACCACCCACCACAGGTACCTTGTACTTGAGAAAGCTTTGCCATGTTTCTTATGGTAATCTACAAATGTGAGTCTGTTGCCAGAGAAGCAGGGGTGGTGGGCAGGGCATTGCCACATTGATGGGGTTCTCACTTGCAAATAGCAGTCTAGTGGAGCCTGTCTAAGAGGACAGGGAGAAATTAAAGACTATCACACAGCTCACAGAATCACTGCATGGAGCCAGTCTTCGAAGCTATGAGACTCAAAACAGTTCAGCCAAGTATAACACATTCAGAAGAATGGTCCAGCTGTACCTGTCCCAAGTTCCTAGAACACCTGCTATGTTAAGGATGAGAGGACAGACAGGCCTCCACAACTTCCCAGGATGAGCCAGTGTTTCTTCCACCCACTGCAGGCACAGTCCATACCCCACTTCGCAATCCCCTCTAAGTGTCTCCCCTGGGGCAGAGTCAGAGTGAGGGAGCCTTTGGTCTCCTATACCTAAATCACAAGTGTGGGGGTTTTTGCCTTCTGGCCTGGAGTGGGGTAGGAAGGAAAACCAGAAAGGGGTTACAACTGGAGGAGAATGGAATTCTCCAAATGCCTTTCAAACTATGAGAACTGGTTGCATTTTCATAGGTATGCAGAGAGAGGGGGTCAGTAAACCCCTACTGATTTGCAGTGGGGATAATGTAGCTTCAAAATATATGAATGTAGATTTGTTTTGCACTACACTTGTGTGACTTTTCTTTTTCAGTTAGACACCTGCATGTCAAGAATGATCAAGATGAACAGGGTATAGGGTATAAAGGGAGAGAAAATGCTAGCTCCTCTAAAATTTTTGACTCCCCAGATAGGAGTTAGATCTAAGAAAGGACAATAATGTAGACAGGTATCCTTTGCTGTGTGAGGAAAGCCCTTTGGCTCTCATACCTCTCCCACACATCTGACAGTGTAGCACACAGTAGACAAAGCCTTGGAGAAAGCTTTCTACCAGACAGGAAGTGCCTTCCGTGGTGTAGGGAAACAGAGGTTTGGAGGGAAGTCAAGATGCTGCTTGTATTTCTGGAAATTCATCTAGCACTTTCCATCCTCCAGACCTCAGTCAGCCAAAGGGAGGCCAAGTGGAAGATGACAGAAAACCTCAGACAATTTAGGGACAAAAGGGTCTGAGGATATTTGGACTGCGGGAGCAGTGTGTGTGCGCAGACTGACCTGAGGGGGTGCCTGGTGACAAAAATTCTGTCAGTGACTGAACTCTGGTGAGCTTTCACTGAGCACTCAAACATCTTTATTAGGCCTCGACTTTGGTTCCCATTTTGTCTTTGACCTGTTCAACCAAGGCTTAGCAAAGACTTTCACTGAGTAATCTCTCAGCCTAGCTATCAACCAAGTCCCTAATCTTAGCCTGTCTTTACTAAAAGCCCTGTTAGGCCAGTTTAGCAAGAATCTCCTTTCCTTAATATCTCTCCCTCCCTCTCTCCCTCTCTCCTTCACCCTTTGCCTGTTTCTTCTACCCCAACCCAAGGCCTCATGTAGCCCAGGCTGGCTTCAAACTTGGCATGTAGTTCAGGCTAGCTTTGAACTTCTGAACCTTTTGTCTCTATCTGTGCTTGGATTCCAGGTGTGTCCCATTGTGCCCAGCTCTCCTTCATGTCTCTAGTAGTTTTCCATTCACTCTGACCCCTTGGCTTTGCTTTTTGGCAGCTTGAACTGGTTAGTTTTTTGCCAACTTGACACAAGCTAGGGTCATCTGGGGAGACATGAGAAAATTCTTTTATCAGATTGGCCTGTGGACAAGTCTGCAAGGGATTTTCTTGATTAATAATTAATAGGGGAGGGCCCAGACCACCATAGGCAGTGGCACCCGAGGGAGGTAGTTCCGAGATGTATAAGAAAGGTAACTATACATGAGCTTGGAGAGCAAGAAGCAAGCAAAGCATTTCTCCAGAGTTTCATCTTCAGGTCCCGATTCTGAATTCCTGCCCTCCTTGACTCCTGTCCTGGGTTCCCCTCATGATGAACTGTAAAGTGCAAGATGAAATAAGCCCTTCCCTCCCCAAGTTTCTTTTGGCCGTGGTGTTTATCACAGTGACAGAAAGCAAACAAGGGTGCTGTTAATCTTCACCTGCCTTTGCTGCATTCAGACTTAAGTGCAATCCCTCTCTCCTATTGCAACAGACATGATCCTTGTTGGAAAGGTCTTGAATAAAGCCTTCCTTGACATCGTAACAAAAGTCAAACTGATTTCTCTTTAAGACTCATTTTATTGCCTACAAGTGATGTACAGGAGAACCTAGGGTCCCACAAGAACTGAAAGGGGTATGGAGGTTTTCATAAAGCAACAAACTTGCAGAGGCCTAGGAATAAGACAACAAATCACAGTGTACGGCAGCCTCCTACCTGGAGCAAATGACAGGGACCCCTGTCAGTGGATTCCAGCATGATCTCCTAAGAGTTTGACATATTGACCTCACCCTGGCCAATACGATTAGAGAATACTCAGAGATAGGACCTGGACCTAGGATAAAGACTTTGGAGTTAGAGTTTCCGCTGCCAACCAACCTCCATCACTCCCAGAGGCCATCTTGGAAATGAAGAGGAAGACAATGGTCAGTACTAGAGGAGATTTAATGGTGAATTGACTCAACAGTAATTCCTCTCCCCCATACATTAACCTCAGAGAGAGTTTTCTTAAAAGCTGAAGGGACTGAGGGCCAACATTTTCTTTGCTACATAATGGAAGATGGGGCCCCACAACAAATTGGAATATGTCAGAGTTACAATATTTTTCATCTCTAAGTTGCAATTCCTACCTCGTCTAGTGCAGTGAAGAAACTGTGCTCCTTTGGAGGCAGCTTCTGGTGTGGTTTGGAAACGGTCTATAGCAAGGTCAAAGTCTAAAAATGACAAGGGTCAAGGATGGGCAGAGGTATTCCTTCCCTTTGCCTAGGAGCTGAGGCCAGCATTGCAAGGATTCCTGGGGTTCTGGTGAGAGAAAAGAAAACCAACAGTCAGCTCCTTTTTCTGCTTTGGGGACTGAGCTAAAGCTGAGGGGGGTGACAGCTGAGGTAGGCTGTGACATGTGGCCATAGGAGCTTCAATGCCAGAAGGCTGCAGAAGTGAAAAGTGCTATGCATTCATGATTGTGTGGCATAGCATAGCATAGAGCAAGATGTTAGCAGGGCCAGAGACCAATGGGGAATGGACTTCAGGGCTTCCCCAAAACTCTCAACAGTGGATGGCTACCAAACAGAGGCCCAAGGGTGACCAAGGTTATTGGAAGTTCTGTCCCATAGATACAAAGACCTGCCTTAGAATTGGCCCTAAGAAACTGGCTATTTATCAGAGGACCTGCTGGAGTCTCTGATGGGCAGGTCATTTCTATTGACAACATTAGTTTCATTTCTCACAGGTTAACACAATGACAGAATATGACCGCTTCCCTCAGATGATCCAGGTTACAATGGACTCCATCCCCTCACATGGTTGTGGCACTAGTTGCTCATCTGTGAAATGGGGATCCTGATAGTTCACATTTTTAGGATATGTGAGGACTGGGCTGTTTTCCGACCTAGACATGGGCCTGACATCCAGAGTGCCTATCTGTGAGATTTGCTGTTGTCTCTCAGTTTGAGGGTCATACGGAACTTGAAATTCATTACAGAAATGGCCAAAGAAGCATGCCTCATGTGCGTGCTCCATCTTATCCATGCTGTGCACACATGGAACTCTGCCACAGACAGACATCCAGCTCCAACTGTTTCATCCATAAGATATGGGCCCTGGTAGAACTGTGTCAAAAGCCCTACTTCCTTCAGGGCTGAGGATATGACTGAGTCAATTAATTATGAGGCCCTGAGTTGGATCCCTAGACTCTATGAAGAAAGTGTGGTGACAAATGCTTGTAATCCCGGGGCTAAGGAGATAGGGACAGACGAATCCCTAGGGCTCCCTGGCCAGCCAGCCTAGACTATTTGATGAATTCCAGGCCAGTGAGACCCTGTCGGAAAAAAATGAGGGTGGGATCTGAGGAATGGCACCCAAAGGTGCTTCCACATTCGTACCTCCACATGCATACCTCCACGTGTGCCTGTGTACCTGCATATGTCTGCACACGCAAAGACAGCAAACAGAGAAAAGGAGAGGGGAGAGAGAGAGAGGGAGAGGATTCTTTCAGGAGGCTACCCTCAGAACCACAGGCAACAGAACTCTGTCACTGCATACTCACACCCCTTGTTTCTCCAGTGATTTCTTTTAGCACTCAGGGCCATTTTCAACCCCCAGCAGCGGCTGCTCCCTACCTTGGTCTGACTGACTGTCTCAGTTGTTTTTCTTTTATCTTGCACAACTGGGTAAAGTGGCTCCCTGAATTTTTATAGCTTCAGGAAGAGGCAGACCATTGTTGCAAAGAAGATCCTAGAAGTATATTATGCATTCCTTTGAACAGAGGTTTCGTGCATGTTATTTTTAAATTCTAAACCTTCGAAGCAGTGAGAGTTTTAGGGGAACAAATCCTTTGATTCAAAACGAGACTGAATCTGCACAAAAATAAAATGGAAAAAGCCTGGTGTCGACAGCCTGTGGTAAATCAAGCTATTAAACAAGCTGAGGTCAGGCTTCCCAGCTCAGTGCACCCTCCTCCTCAGAATGCTCTCAGAGGCACATGTGAATTTACTCACTGGGAAACTAGGGAGAATGTTGAGGAATACAAGCCTGTAGCTGCCATTGGCAAGAAACTTGTCATATACATGTCAACATCATTCCAAGCCATTGTGTGAAACCCTGCACTAGTTTCCTAGATTGCTCAGACAAATGCCTAAACACTTAGTGGGTTCAAAGCATAGATTTTGTTCTCTGACCATCGTGGAGTCTAGAAGACTGAAGTCAAGGTGTTAGTGGGGCTGTGCTCCCTCAGACACTGTGTAAAAATTCTTCTTCGCCTCCTCCAGTTTCCCATGGCTCCAGATGTCCTTCAGCAGCATCACTGGGAACCCAGGCTCTGGGTCTCCTTGCTTTCTCTGCTCCTGTCTCTCAGAGGGACATGTGTCACTGGATTGAAGCCTCACTCAGATCACCTAGGGTAACCTCATCTTAAGATCCTTAATGACATCTGTAAAGATGCTTTTGCCAAATAAGATCACATTCATACATTCTGAGCCTGGGACACGGATGTGTCTTTTGGGAGGTCCACTTTGATTACCTGTGACACTCTCATGATTACATTCTGGAAATGTCTGGCATTGTTTCAAAATTCAGTTTCTGAAAATGTTCTTATGTTGCTCAATAGTTACACTTCCTCTTTCCACCCCCAGTGTACTCTTTGAGAAAACTTGCATGCGTATGCATACCATGTATTTTGATCATATTCATCCCCCCACTTTATCACCTCCCAGATTTCTTCTCAATCCCTCCCAGTTTCATTCTCTGTCTCTGTCTGTCTGTCTGTCCCTCTCTCTCTCTCTTACTGAGTTCAACTAATGCTGCCCATATATGTATGGGGTAATAGGTGTGGAGCCATCCACCAAAGCATGGTCAACTTACTAGGGAGCACAACCTTGGGGACACTCTCTCCCTCGCAGCCATTACCCTTCTGAGGCTTCCTCCCTGTGGGTAGAACCTGTGTGCTCCTTTCCCATCTGCACTGGAATATTGACAGACTTGGTCTCGTGCGGCTTTTGTGCAGACAACTATATCTGCTGTGAATTTATGAGTGGAACCATGTCCAGAAAACACTGTTTCAACCCACTCCCATGAGACCTCTGGGTCTTAAAATCTTTGCATCCTGTCTCAGTTACTGTTCTCTCATTGTAATGAAACACCATGACCAAGGCAACTCTTAAGCATTTAATTGGGGGCTTGCTTACAGTTTTAGAGAGCAAGTCTATGATCATCATGGCAGGAAATAGACAGGCATGACACTGGGGCAGTAGCTGAGAGCTTACATACTAATCTATGGAGAGAGAGAGAGAGAGAGAGAGAGAGAGAGAGAGAGAGAGAGAGAGAGAGACTGGGCTTGGCTTTTGAAACCTCAAAGCCCAACCCCTAGAGATACATCTCCTTTTAGAAATCTACTCCTTTAGAAATCCCACAACTATTCCAAGAAATCCACACCAACTCCAGCAAGATCACACCTCTGAGTCCTTCCCTAACAGTTCCACTAACTGGAAACTAAACATTCAAACGTGAGAGGGTGGGGACCATTCTCATTTAAATCACCACACACCCCTTCTTCTGTCATGTTCCCTGAGCCTTGAAGGAGGGGGTGTGATATAGAATCCCATTTAGTGATGAGCACTTTACAGACACTAATCTCTGTCTTTTGACCAGTTGTGAGTCTGTATTAACTACTGTCTACTGTACAAAGAAGCGTCTCTGATGAATACTGAAGCTGTCATCTGTGGATATAGAGATATGAGTTTAGAGGAGAGCTAGAGACTGTGTTCTGAAGACTGTGAGTTCTCCATTTGTGGGTTCTTGGCCAGGTTTACACAACCAGGCATGAGCTTGCTCCTGTGGAGAAAGACAAGATCAGAAAGTGGCTGGTTAGCTCCCTATCATGCATGTACCAATGGGTGTATCTTTCCAGGCTAATTGCAGTCCTCAGGGTTCGAGGTGGGTAAAACTGTTGATGACTCCTGCCCACTCCCCAGAAGCTTGCACAGCACCTTTCAGCTGTGCAAGCTAGACTAATGGAAGGAAGCATCCTAGTCCTGCAACCAAATGTACGGTGTCTTCAGCAGCGGGGTCTTAGCTCAACAGTCAAATTTCTTATAAGTGGCATAGCTGATTTAAATGCAGAATGAGGGATAAAATTTATAATTTATTGAATGCATGCCTACTATGTTTCAGGCAATATACTGGTACTTAAGGTATTGTTTCTAAATTCTTCCTTCCTTCCTTCCTTCCTTCCTTCCTCCCTCTCTCCCTCCTTCCCATCCTCCTCCTCCTTCTCCTCCTCCTCCTTTTCCTCCTCCTCCTCCTCCTCCTCCTCCTCCTCCTCCTCCTCCTCCTTCTTCTTCTTCTTCTTCTTCTTCTTCTTCTTCTTCTTTCTCTCTCTCTCTCTCTCTCTCTCTCTCTCTCTCTCTCTCTCTCTCTCTTTCTTTCTGACAAGTTCTTATGTACCCCAGGCTGGCTTCAAACTCACCATGTTGCCATGTAGCTAAAGATGAACTTGAATTCCAGATCATCTTCTACTTCCACCTCCTCTAGAATACTGGGCTTACAGCTGTTACTCACTTTTGGGGATCAGATTTTGGGCTCAGTTCATACCAGGCAAGCATTCTACCAACAGAGCTACATCCACAGCCCCCATTTCTAAACATTCTAATAACACTACAGAAAGGTCTTCTTGCAATTTAGAGGTAAGGAAATGGAGGCTCAAAGGAGTTTTTAAAGTTCAAGGCCTTACATAGAACAACTGGGTAAACAGGAAGTTAAGAGTCAAAGGCAAGCCAAGATGTCTGCGGGTAAAGAATCCACTGGGACACTGGGAGGCCTCCAGAGAGTCCGCTAGTCACATTACTTTGGGCCGATAAGCCTTGTGGAAAGAGACTAAAGTTTTCAAAATGTTTAAGAGTAATTTAACCCACAATGTGCAACGTTATGTGGGCACTTGCCACTCTGAGTGAAGCGGAGACTTGGGACATTTTTTTTCCAGCCCTGGAGGCTGTCTTGGTGTCAGGCCTTATCCACACCTTGACTTTATCACATTACAGAGGGCTGTGTTGAACACTGAGGAAACACAGTTAACTGCCCTGAAAAGCTCTTCAGTGTCTCCCAGCTCTAGGTCATCCTGTTCTTAGAGCAGGCTCTGGAGATGGCACGGTGTACATCATTATCCTCATTTGTAGTCAAGAAAATGGATTGCTGAAGCAATTTTTTGCTACTATTTGCTTCACATAGGTAGGAACAGCTCGGATCCTGCCTATTTGGCTATACTTCTAGGTCTTTTACCAATGTACCGAAAACTGTCTAGAGAAAAGGACTGATAGATTGGCTGGCTTTAACTTTACACATACACATGGGAGGAAGGAAGGAGAGAGGGGGGGAGGGAGGGAGGGAGGGAGGGAGAGAGAGAGAGAGAGAGAGAGAGAAGAGAGAGAGAGAGATCTTTTCCTTTCTCAGTTTTGAGGATAAACTATTACATTTTAGCATTGGTACTCAAAAGCAATTTGCAATTGAAAATTCTTTCTTGAGGCCAGGGGGCTCTTTATGTAATCTTATTTTCCTTGCAGCCCCAGACAAGCAGGCCAAATGTGGTCCATTATGTCCACACTCGTGTTTATAGTCCCATCTTCAGTTGATGGATGTTACTTAATCATGTGGAATCTGATATTACACAGGGCTGAGCCCCTCTTCCAAAGACCTGGCTGCAAATGCCAAAACTTTCAGATGGAGTCATAACACTGGAATGAATGTGATGTGATACTCAGCCTCTGCTAACTCAGATAGTAGACTGACATATCCTTAAGACAGTGGTCTGTCTCTATGGTGAGATGGAGGCAATTTTCTAAATGCTGCTGCAGAGAAAATAATTTAACCCCAGGTGCATTGTTACCTTTCCAGAGACTCCTTTCTTTGACACCACATGGATGCTCTTTCTGTTCTCCTGAGTTGTTATCCCATTTCAATGCCTAAGTGTGTCCTTAGATGCATAAACCCTACCCTCTCCAGGACTTCCAGCCAGTTAGCTGCCAGCCTGCCCAACACAGTGCCAGTGGCTAGGACTGACTACATCTCAGCCCCCTTCATTCCTCACTGCATAGTGTCAAGCCACCAGGACAGAGTACACAGACAACAGTGACCTCATAAAGTCACAGTGGAGCTGAAAATAATTCCGGTCACTTAATGATATCACAGTCATTGCAGCGCTATAACACAAGACACTATGCACAGCCTTGTAGTGTTGATGCAAATAGACCTGTACTGCCAGGTGCACAAAAAGACTGCACAGGGGATGGCAAGGTGGCCCAGTGGATAAAGGCCCTTGCTGTTAAGCCCGACCACCGGAGTTGGATCCTGGGACTCATGGAGGAAGGAAAGACTGATTCCTCAAGTTGTGCTGTGACTGCACACTTTCTCTGCAGCACCACGTTGACAAATTAGTCACTCCTTCCTCTCTCCCGCCACCTGCCCACAAAATTCAACGCCCGCTTCCTGATCCCTTGACTGTCTTGTCTACGTTCCTCTTGTGATAGTTCTTGTCTTTCATTCCACATTGTAGTATCTTGTCACATGTCATAGGTATGTTAGAACATGTCATGTACCCTTAGGACACACTTCACTGTCCTGTGTGTGTTTTTTGAGACCAGTGTAGGACCCTGTTGCTCATTATTGGTACTTAAGAAAATGTTATGAAGTAAACCATCCACTTGTAGTCTAAAAGCCCTTAAGTATTTCCAACCTCAACCCTTAGCTCATTGGTTTTCCCAGGGATAAACAGAGGGGAAAAATGGCCACGAAGCTGCTTCTATTTGTATGTCAAAAGGTCAGAAGATATTAATAGTGGGATGCTGTGGCTGTCTGCCTGGTGCCATCAAACAATATGTCACAGGATTTAGCTGACCTTGGACAGTTGCTTCAGACAGTACCAGATTATGTAGTAGTCTCTTGAGAAATGAATGGGCTACAAGGCTTTTGAATAATTGTTTCTTCCTGAAAGAATGGAAGAGTTTTTATTTATTTATTTATTTGTTTGTTTGTTTGTTTATTAAAACTGTTCCCAGCCGAGGATTTGTTACAGTTCTTTCTCCATGTTGTAAACCTGAGCACAAAAGAACTAAGCAGAAACTGTTTTTAACTAATGTATTTAAACTCGATGCTATTTATAGCCACTGAATGTTAGTCATTTCTGAGACAGAGGAAATCTTCATGGAAACAGTAGGCCAAAGACTGACTGAGTACTTCCCTGTACATATTTTGGAAAATCAATCCTGTATCTGTTTGCAGTAAGTAATGAAGGTCCAAGCAAACCCATAGAGAAATTCAGTAGCAATCAAAAGGGCAACAAAGGACATTAAATGAGGTTATTGTTTTCTCATATATTAACAAAAGCTGTGATGGTCATTTGACTAACAGCCATTTGGGAGTTTGGGAGATTATACAAAGTTACAATATGAAAATATACAGAATTCTTATTAATTAATTAGAATAGGAAATGTATTTTATGTGTTTCATATTATAAATGGCATAGATATGTGATCATTCACAATTCTGTTTTATTGTTAGAAACAGACTTTATTAAATGAATAGGGTGAGCTGCTATGAGCCAATCGGTGAAACACTGGGAAATATTGGCAGCGAAGAGAAAGATGTTGCCAGTTTTTTCATTTTTGTAACCGTGAAGAGAGGAAGAATTCGGCTGGGACACAATGGAAGTCATAGGGGAGTGCCTGGGCTGGGGGAAGTGAGAACGCAGCAGGCCTGTGAGCGCAGTTGTTCCTTGGGCAGCAGAAATCTGCAGTGGGGATTCTCCCACCGGTGCCATTGTGACTACCATAAGTAACCCAGGTGTCGGAGAACCCACATCTCTTCATGGAGCCCATCCACGAATGTCACCTCTGCATTGGGAGACACTAGCTCATCCTCCTCAGAGCTTTCAAGAGTTGGTTCCCATCAAGATCATTGTGCTAATGGCCTGTGCCAGCTGTTCTCTTGGCTTCTTAATTCTGCTAAAAAGAGGAATCCTCCCAGAAAAGTGAGTCAGGGTGTAAACCAAGCGGTGTCCTCTAGGTGCATGTTCACCTGGCCCAGTTCGGATGACTAGATAGGTAGAACATACTCTCTGGTGGCATGCTCTGAAGAATGTGGGTCTCACGGCTTTCTCTTGCAGTGGTTGGAAGCCGCCATCTCGCTCTTTAGTGATATGTACTCAGCTATTCTGTTCACCACTGTTTTCCCTCCTGAAACACAGGAAAAGCAATGTTTGAACAGCTGCCTGGAGTCTTGAAAGGCTTTTTCTAGTGTGACTTACCTTCTTAGAGTCTCGGCAGTGTTTGCCATGCAACCAAATCAATTCACTCAATTAAATACACACCCTGTGAGCTGTGAGCAAAGAAAAACCTGCTGGGAGCAAAACAAATGCAAAGGAAGATAATATAGTTCTCCCCCCCCCCCCAACGCCAGAAGCCCAGACGACGCTGTCTGACACCTCACACTCTCAGTAGGGACAGAGCTCAAAGTCAAGGAAAGACTGAGTGGGAGTCACATAAAAAAATTCCAAACACAGGCTGTCCTGGGTTTTTCTGCTTGTTTGTTTTGTTTTGTTTTTCAACTTGACACAAACCATGGCTATCTGAGAAGAAAGAACTATACCTGAGAAGATTCCTCCAGAAGATAGGCCTGTAGGCAAGCCTTTGGGGCATTTTCTGGAAGGGCCCAGCCCACTTGGGTGGTGCTCCCCTGGGTAGGGGTCTTAGAGTGTCTAAGAAAGCAGGCTGAGCAAGCCACGAGGAGCAAGCCAGTAAGCAGCACTGCTTCATGGCCTCTGATCAGCTCCCTCCTCCAGGTTCCTGCCCTGACTTGATGACAGACTAGGATGTGGGAGTGTGAGCAAAAAGAAAAACAACAACAACAACAAAAACCTTTCTTTCCCCCAACTTGCTTTAAGTCATGGTGTTTTATCAATAGAATTTAGCAATAGAAACCTTAACTAAGATACATGCTATAAAATATCAATTAAAAAGGATCTAAAGAATTTCTGGGCTTCATTGGACAATTTTGGTGAATTTTCGGGGATTCCAGACTTTTACCTTTGTCAATAGTGTAGCCTTTAGAGCAGAAAAGTAGCCCACCCTACAAACTACCCTTTACTATAACATGCTTCCACCCTTCCCAGAGAAGCCAAACATTCCAGAAGCTCGCTCTTGAGCGCTTTGAAGCAGTGTCCGCATTGTTGGGAAGTGCGTTCTGAGACTACTGTATGAAGTGACTCTCCCATCATGTCTGTGAGAAGTTTTCACTATGTATGCATTTTACTTTGGGACTCACAGAAGTCCACGGAGGCTTAAATCTACATTCTCCACAGAGTCTGGTCCCCTACAGAACACTATGAATTAAATATTAAGCAACTGTAATAATGTTAATATCATGATGAGTGTCTTAAGTTTAATGTTTAATTCTTGCTAACCTCCAGGGCGTTTGGCTCCAAATACATGCCTAGTACTGGCTAAGTGGGAATCCAGCTCTCACCCCTGCCTTCCTTTGTTATACCTTCCAATTGTAACACTCATGTGGAAACACTTGCCGTGAAATAATAATCTTGCTTAATCCTCATAACGACCTGTGGGCTATGCACTATTGGGTTTATATTTTAGCAAACGAGGTCCAAGAGATTAGTTGCCTGCCTAAATCTCACAGCTAACTAAATGCCAGAGCCAGGGGTTAAGCAGCAGCGTGGGAGTCTTAAGTTTCAGGACTCAGGGCAGCCACATTGCCACCCATGAGACTCGATTTTCAAAGACTACTGCAGGAAGAGGTATGTGTGTGTGTGTGTGTGTGTGTGTGTGTGTGTGTGTGTGTGTGTGTGTGTGTGTCTAAATACCAGGAGAGGGCATCAAATTTCCTGGCATGGAAGCCACAGGCTATTGTGAGCAGCCTGACATGGGTGCTGGGAACCCCACCCAGATCACAGGAGCTTTCTTGGTCTCATTTATTAAAAATAAGTATTTAGAGCTCTTGGAGTTATTTTGAAGTTGGTATAGTGATACGGAGCCAGCGTTATCAGAGGTCATCCTAGTGGCCAGGCATATTGACCCATTTTTACCAGCAGGGGGCAGTCTGCATTTCTCCATTGGTTTCTTGGTATATTGGAAAAGTAGAGGGCCCTGGCTGGCTACCACAGCCACCCAAGCTGGGTAGACAAATGGTAACAACACAGTACACCAGCTGAGAGGAGGTTTTGTTGTTTTGTTTTGTAAACAGGTTCGCTCTCGCGCCCTCCCTCCCCCCTCTCTTATTTATAGTTTTTGAGAATTTCATACATGACTATTGCATTTAAATTATTCCCACTCCTCTCTCTCATCATTCCCTCTCAAATTCTCTAATTTTCATTATCTCACACACACACACACACACACACACACACACACACACACACACACACACACCACTACTGAGTCTATTTAGTGTTGCTCATCCATACAAGTGTTTAGAGCTGACCTCTTGGGATTTGATGACCTACTAGGGACTAATCCCTGGAGAAGACTGATTTTCCCTCTCTCCGAAGCCTTTGATTGTCTATAGCTCTTCATTTAGATGTAGGGCCTTTTGAAATTTCCCCCATCCACATTGGCATGTCAGTTGGTGTGGTCATTATTCAGGTTTTGTTTAGGTGATCATATTGTTGAGATTTCATGAGTGCACCCTGTCAAGTTGCTAGATAGAAGACACTGTCTAGCAACAGGCATCCCAACTAGTCTCTCTTGTATCCCAGGCTGATACAGAACTTACTATGTATCAGAAGATGTGCTAGTGCTGAGATTTCAGGTGAGCACTGCCAAGTTCTACTTACATAGTGCTGGGGATTGAACCCGGGACTTCAAACATGCTAGGCTAGCACTCTTTCAACCCATTTCTGTTCCTGTCAGCTTAGTGTAATTCTTGAAGGTTCTTCTGAAAACCCCAATAATTAATACTGTCCAGTAGAATTTATCACAGTACACTGAGTTTCTCTCCAAATTATAGACACATTTTATCAACTGAAAAGAAAAAGAATTCAAGAATGTGCTATTCAGCTTTGTTATTCACGATCAGGATAAGTGGTTTAAATATCTTATTAACTGTTAGAAGTCCAGTCTGTACTTGTCTTTTATGAACAAGGAATGTCAAGGTCTGTGAAGGAGACTGATAACAATGGGCTGTTCACTTTCTAGAAGGAAGTATTTTCCCTCCATTGCATAAAAGCTGCTGAATAAAGAAAATCACAGATTTATATCATTCTGGGTAGCTGAGTTATGATACAGTAACGAGTCAGCCAAGGCTAGGGAAATGGCCAAGAGCCTGGTAGTGTGACTCTAGTGAGCAGCGGTAGAGTGTGAGGAATATAAGAAAAAGGAATGGCCCCCAGAAGAAGCAATGTGCCTGCAAAGTCCCACAGCACTGTGCACAAGGCCTCCAGGGTGTCTGGGCCCTTCTCCTCCATCTTCAGCTACGAGCACTTCACTTTCCAGACTTCTCCAAACACAATCAGGGAGGTGGTGAAACCAAATACTGATGGACGTGTCTGTCTTTAAAAACAACAACAACAACAACAACAACAACAACAACAAAAACAAAACACTACAGGCTCTAGGGACCAAAGTCAGGTCTTTTTGCTTAAAAGGCAAGCAGTTTACGGACCAAGCCATCAACTCAGCCCGCTCCTCAGAATGCCAAGATGGTTCCATTAGCCCAGGGCCCTCTGTCCCAGACTACATGTAGATCTAAAGCCAAGGGTTTGCACGACCCCTGGGGAAATCTCAGCTGGTCTATGAAATAAGCCAGTAAGCAGGTGGTTAACAGGGAAGGTACACAGGTTTATTAAGATGATGTCTTACTTGTGGGGACACGGCCGTAAAGAGGGACAGGAGCAGCGATGCTTGAGGAGGGTGTGTGGTAGGTTGCTGAGGGAGCATGGCTGGGCTTTTAGAAGAGATGACTGTCTCCTAGAAGAATGGACAGGAGTCAGAACAGTTGCTTTAAGTTCTGCCTGGGCAGGGTGTGTCCCAGCACCCTCTGCTCTCCTTGCCTGTGGCAGGAATTAAGCTTCTCTGATTCATGAAATCCCCAGGGAGGAAAATTTGGCCGCTCAGTTCCATTTTTAGAATTAATCAAAAACCATACATTTATTTATCTATCGTGTGTCGGTGTGTGCTTGTACAGGTATATGCATGCACATGCCACAGCACACATGTGTAGGTCAGAGGGTACCTTCCAGGAATCCATTCTTACCCTGTGTTCCCACGTACTTCACCAGGAACTCTGATTATCAGTCTTGGTGGCAATCACCTGTACCCAGTGAGCCATCTTGCTGGCCCCAATCCAATTTCTTTCATAGAATCCATCTTTAGTCAGATTGGGAAGTTCAGAGGAAGTCTGTCTTTACCCTGGCTGTTTCTCAGTTGCCTCTGCTTTAAAACAATCCATGTACGTGACATGGACGTTGTGTCCCGACCCGCTTTGTTGGTCTCTCAGCAAACTCAGGTGCTGCCACTACAGCATTTCAAATCAGAATGTGGAAGAGCCTGAAGGGTAGGCCCCGTGTTGGTCAGCCAGGACGGCTGCGACAGAACTCAGACTGCTGTGGTGCATGTGATAGGCATGTATTCCTTGCAGTTCTAGAAGCCTGGTTGTTCAAGATCCAAGTGAAGCCAGAAGGTTACGTCCTCAGGCCTCTTGCCTTCTCTCTGTGTGCTCAGAGAACCCTTTGTTCAGGAGACAACATTCTCTCTGTAGCATGCTCTCTGTGGTTTCTTCTCATGTGAGCACCCCACACATGCCCTTGACCGTCTTTAGCTCCCCTCATAGGAATTATCTTCACATGTAGGAGAGACCACACACACACACACACACACACACACACACACACACACACTCACACGCACACTCAGTTCAGTCCACAGCAGCCCCTTCCACATTCTCTGTGGGGCTGACCTCTCAGTGCAGACCCTTCCCTGTGACCGTTCAGTCACTTACTTAAACCAGAGAGGGAAAGAAATCAATTGTATTTCCTTTCCAGAGAAGCTGTGATGGGTTGGTTTTCAATGTCAACTTGCCATAAATTAGAATCTCCTAATTAGGGAGCCTCACTTGAGAAGCTGTCTTAATTGCCTTAACTGATGTGGGAAGACTTACCCTCAAATGTGGGCGGCACCTTCTGGTAGCAGCCCAGATAAAAAGGAGCTTGGCAGAAGGAAGATCGCTCACCCTGTGCCAACCAGGGCCTCCCTACTCACCACGGAGCTGATTTGCCCTGTTGCTGTTTCTGATTCCTCCTCCGCTGATAACCCGAACCTGTGTGCCCCAGGCTTCCAGCACTGGCGGAGGACCAGCAAACCTCCCAGAACCTCCCATGCTATAGTGCCAGGTCAGGATGGCTGAGCCACTCAGACCTGTGGAGTGAGCTACTGCCAGATTCTGGGTTCAAGGCCTCTTTGAGGTTAGAGGGCCATTTCTCTGGCTGCTAAGGCACCATCCTCAAGTACCACACAGTTACATGGATTCTCAACCTCTCAGGTGTGATTTAGCTGTTGTTACTATTTTGGTTGTTTGTTTGTTTGTTTTTTTGGAGGTTTTGTTTGTTTGTTTGTTTGTTTTTGTTCTTGGTTTTGAAGGGTTTCTTTTTTGGAGCCTGTCCTGGAACTCACTTTGTAGAGCAGGCTGTCTTCGAAGACACAGAAGTCTGCCTGTCTCTGCCGCCCAAATGCTGGGGTTAAAGGTGTGCACCACCATTGTCTGCCTCTGATTTAATAGTTTTAAGATATTTTTATTGGTCATATTGGTTCTGTTCCTCGAGAGAGCACTGACTAGTTAGTACTTGAAGTTCTGGGTTCTACAGAGGTTACAGCAATCATAATGTGGAGTTTTTGTTTTGTAATTGTTATTTTATGTGTAAGGGCATGTTGCCTGCATGTATGGCACTATGTGAATGCTTGCTACCTTGGAGATGAGGGAGGGTATTGAATCCCCTGGGACTGGAGTTATAGATGATTGTGAGTTGCAATGTGGGTGCTAAGTAATTGAACCCCAGGCCTCTGGAAGGGCAATTGGTGCTCTTACACACTGAGCCATCTCTTCAGCCCCCAAAAGTGGAGTTTAAAAGATTGTCTCTGAGGACAATAGATGAGCTCCATTCTGGGGTAGCATAAATGTTTGGTGTGCACTCATATTAAACATTAGAATAGTTGAAATCAAAACCTCTTTCTTCTTTAACTTGGCACTTTTGACATCCAATGCTAGCCTGCCTCCGGGCACTGGATTCCGGGTTTTACAGATCCACCAGAAAAGGCCCTGCTCTTCAGTGAGCCCACAGTCAGAATTCCTCCCGTAAGCCAGCTTCCCAGTAACACGCTCCAGCTTCCAAACCGTTCCGGGTAAAAAGAGACTTCAGGAATCAGCTGGCCGCTGCAGGGGAAGCAATTGAAGTTAACTTGTTTTTTTCCAACCCCCAAAAGGGCATTCCTTTGTTCTCAACTGACCAAAAAATGCTTTAAAACACTCAAGTGGGAGCAGTTTACAAATGTCAGTGTAGGGATGGCAGTTATCAGTTTGACCTCCTTTTCCAGGCTGGTGAAGCCTGTGTGTGTGGTCTCCTAACATCACCTGTCTGAAGACACACCTCCTGCAGAGGTGCTGACAGGAAGCAGAAGCCAGAACAGTGTAGCCTGCTTTCAGGACACTTCAGACATCTCCCTTTGTCTAGGCATCCCTTTGGGAGATTTTGATCCAGTCTGCCACCGTGAGATGCTATCAACATTACAAGGGGATAGGAAAGAAAAAGAAACCCCTTCCATTTTCCTCCTAAGAAATGAAATTTCATTTCTGGATGAGAAAGGTTTTGGAAGGTTGGCCTGTTGTGATGCAGGAACAACACCACCCCCCCCCCCCCACCCCCCCACCCCCCACTGTTCAGCATTAGCAGGTTGTGTGTCTGAACCATAGAGGCACCATAGAGGCAGTTCTCAGGATATCTGCCTGGAGGACAGAGGGTCTGTAAGGACCGAATGAGGGTTCCCGACTCTAATAATGGTGTGCTTTTCATGGCAAGGCAACAATCTTTGTGAGCCTTGTTTATAAGGAACAGAGTCCGTGGAGACAGCCCAGTGGATGTGGAGGCCACTGTTGGCCATTGTCTAAGATTGGAATTGCTAGAGTGGCTAGGTACAGAGTCCCGTCCCCCCCCCCCCCCCCCCCCCCCCCCCCCCCCCGGTTCCTAGAACATCTAGGAGAAGTGTGTTAGGATGACTGTAACTCCATCTCCCTCCTGGCTTCACCCAGGATCATGGTGATTAGTCGCTAACAGAGCTCTTGGAAAAAGAAACCACACAGAGAGGTGCAGGTGAGAGGATTGGCCCATCCCTTCCCAGCAGGACAGGGGAAAGCTGCCTTCTGTCAATTCCCACTCACATAAATAGACGAGAAAGCTCATTAATAAGGACTGTTCTGCTTCGTTCTAAATCAAAGTGAAAGACCTTGATGTCATCATTTACTCTCCTGAGAAATTATGTGACCTCAGGGCTCCAGCCAGAACCACAGAAGAATTAGAGGTTCATAAGGGACTCTTCAGACCAAACCTTCAAAGACTCTGAAGGGGCAGAAGGAGCACAATGGATCATTAATAAACAGGATGAGACAAGAGGGAGAACATTCACCTATGATGTCACCTGCTTCCAAATGAGGAAATATGACCCAGCCAGTCTTAGAGCACTGTGTACCACATACCACATGGCTCATCACTTCATCAACAGGGCACACTAATCTGGTGTCATACTCCTTTTAAAATAAGAGTTCAATTGTGCTGATTACAATGAACCACCATTGAGTGAAGTACATTGTGTGCAGGAAACATGGCTTTCACATCTCTCTGCTAACAGTGGTCACTGATCCCTTCTAGAAACAATGCTGCAGCAAGCATCCTGTCTGTGGTACTGTCTCAATTTAAATTGTTATTTCATAGGTTATAAATATTTCACTGGACATGACATAGCCATTTTACTCAGAAATTTACAGCTACTGTGATTATCTGCATAAGATCCGCACAAGATCAAGCCCATTGCTAGCCCAAGGGGGTGGGGAGGGGATCACATGGCTTAGCTGAGGAGCAATTGGCAGCCAATAGGAGAGGTAGAGTTATTTCTCCTTGAGAATATGGCCACTGCTTGACCATGGTCCACACCATGTGCACATTTGCCACTTTAATTGGACTTTGGGAGTTATAAAATCAAAGAGAACATCCACTTAGAATTGGTTCTTTAATTTTCAGAGGCATCTATCTTTGTGTATATGCTCTTTACTGTAAAGTGTGAATCATTCTTATATTCTAATTTGCACTAGTTTAAATAATATTCCTTAAATCTTTCCTAGATATGTTTCTTTCACTTAGACAAATGAAGGGGAGAGGTCAAAGAGTGTGTTCTAGAACTTTACATGGTATAGTCAAATTTGTACCAATTTCTATGCCTTTATGTTGTAAGAATTACCATGTCACACCCAGGCAAGGTGGCATATACCTGTAATTCCAGCTCATGAGAAGTAGAGACAGGAAGAGCAGATGTTCAAGGTTAGCTTTGGCTACATAGTGAAGTCAAGGATAGCCTAGGCTATATAGGGAGGTCAAGAACAGCCTGGGCTACATAGGGAGGTCAAGGACAGCCTGAGTTACAAGAGACCCTGTAGGGAGCTAGGGAAGTTCTGAGTGAAGGTGCATTGTTTGACATGGGCACGGCCATGTCTAGGACCATAGTGCCTTAGACTCATGAGAGTGCCAAAGCTTTCCCTGGATGTGGCTCGTTAGGGAGATGGCATGGCCTCTCTCTGGTCCCTGTGTGGATGTTGATAGAGTGTGCAGAAACATGTCTGTCCACCATAGCTTTCTTCCCTGGATGTTTATGGCCTGGAGACTGCTCCCTTGCAGAGCCTGCTCCTATGGAGATCATCAGCCTGCCTCCTTGTTCCGCTGTGTCTAACAGCCCTGGATCCTTGTCTATCTATGTAATAAACGCACCTTGCTGTTCAGCTGTATAAAGTCAACATGCTGAGCTTCCAGGCTGCTGCTGTTACTCCATCAGAGAGCAGGTCTACCCAGTTCCAGCTTTTTTGTGTCTGTGTGTCTGTCATCTTTCATTCCCTCTCTGCTCTAGTAGTTCCATCCCTGGAAGCCTGCAGAGGGTGGCGAGACTCAGTCTCCAAAGAAAACAAACAAAAAAGACTTCCCATTTCTTCACACTTTACACCCTTTCACTTTCCCCCAACCTTCTAATATGAAATACTACCTCATGATCATTTTTATTTTGCCCCCAGATTTCTCGTGAGAAAAGTTTATTTCTAAACATTTATCTGCCACTGGTTTTCCTCAGCTTTAAATTCATGTCCTTTGTACATTTCCTTCTTTTGCATGAGTCGTCTTTCTCTCATTGATTCAGAAAAATTCTCCGGAAGCATATGAAATTGCCATTTTGTAGGTCGGAAATTATGTATCTATATGTATCATATAGATGAAACGAGTTTGTAGGATACTGGTCTTTGGATCCTTTTGTGAGTGAGTAGCAGCTGCCCTCTTTCAGTTTATGATTTTTAAATGTATTTACGGCAACTTTTGATGTGCAGAAGAAAATATTAATACAGCCACCCTTCCAGACCCATGGGTTCTCTGTTTTGGGTTTCAATCATCACAGACAGAAAATAGAAAATAAAACTGCTTCTGTGCTAAACATATATAGACTTGCTTCTTGTCATTATTCTTCAAACAGCACAATATTGCATTTATATTGGAGATTACTGACAGCATGCAAACAGCATGATATTATATATAGGGACTTGAGCCTCTGCAGATGTTGGTATCCCAGAAGGGTGGGGCTGACCCAATCCCCCATGACCCCAGAGATGATTGGATAGCCAGCTTGTTACCACTGTCCCTTGCCATTTGTGTATTATTTGTGTCGTGTTGGATTTCCCGGAGGTAGGAGTTCTAGGTTAAATGGTGTGTGTGTGTGTGTGTGTGTGTGTGTGTGTGTGTGTGTGTGTTTGCTTAAATGTCAAACAGCAGTATGCGAGTGAGTCGCTCCAAACCAAACCAAACTAAGCCAAACCAAAAGCCTATCATTATTGTTTCCCTTTGTGTCTCCCCAGCAGCAGGCAAAATGAGCATCCTTTTATGGTCTCATAGCGTTTAGATGCACTTATCTGTGAGTTCTCTCCCCTGTTGTTTGCATGCCTCTTTCTGTACTATTTGTCTATTTCTTACTAATCTGTAGGTGTTATTTGTTGTATACGTATTAACTCCTCGCTTGGTATATCCATGGCTACTTTCTTCTCATGTAACATTTGCATTTTTAAATTCAACTTGTCTGTCTTTCTACACCCAAACTCTACATCTTCATATATTGAACGTGCATTCTTTCACCACTTTTGAGTTTGTTTTTCTCAATGTAAAGCAAAGGAAGGGATTCTGGCCAAACCTTCTACCCATATCTCCAGGAACTTCTTCCAAGGGCCTGTTGGCTTGTGTTGTGATTTTTTTCTTGTCTTCCTTCATGGTATGTTGTGATTTCTTCTTGTCTTCCTCCATGATGTGTTGTGTTTTCTCCTCCTCACCGTCCTTGTTGCTTTTGATTGTTTTCTTTAGTTTTGACTTCTAATGTTATCATTTTTAATTAATCTTAGGTTAGCATAGAGTCGGGTTTCACTATGGCTTTTTCAGGCATATGTTTGTTCTTATTCATCCCCCCTCTCCCCTGCTCTCCCCTGCTCTCCCCTGCCCACACACTGACCCCCTCTCCCCTGCCCACGCACTGACCCCCTCTCCCCTGCCCACACACTGACCCCCTCTCCCCTGCCCACACACTGATCCCCTCTCCCCTGCCCACACACTGATCCCCTCTCCCCTGCCCACACGCTGATCCCCTCTCCCCTGCCCACACACTGACCCCCTCTCCCCTGCCCACGCACTGACCCCTCTCCCCTGCCCACACACTGACCCCCTCTCCCCTGCCCACACACTGATCCCCTCTCCCCTGCCCACACGCTGATCCCCTCTCCCCTGCCCACGCGCTGACCCCCTCTCCCCTGCCCACGCGCTGACCCCCTCTCCCCTGCCCATGCACTGACCCCCTCTCCCCTGCCCATGCGCTGACCCCCCCTCTCCCCTGCCCATGTGCTGACCCCCCCTCTCCCCTGCCCACGCGCTGACCCCCCTCTCCCCTGCCCACACGCTGACCCCCTCTCCCCTGCCCATGCACTGATCCCCCCTCTCCCCTGCCCATGCACTGATCCCCTCTCCCCTGCCCACACACTGATCCCCTCTCCCCTGCCCATGCACTGACCCCCCCTCTCCCCTGCCCATGCACTGACCCCCTCTCCCCTGCCCACACACTGACGCCCTCTCCCCTGCCCATGCACTGATCCCCTCTCCCCTGCCCATGCACTGACCCCCTCTCCCCTGCCCACGCACTGACGCCCTCTCCCCTGCCCATGCACTGATCCCCTCTCCCCTGCCCATGCACTGATCCCCTCTCCCCTGCCCACGCACTGAACCCCCTCTCCCCTGCCCACACACTGATCCCCCTCTCCCCTGCCCACACACTGATCCCCTCTCCCCTGCCCACGCACTGACCCCCTCTCCCCTGCCCACACACTGATCCCCTCTCCCCTGCCCACACACTGATCCCCTCTCCCCTGCCCACACACTGATCCCCCTCTCCCCTGCCCACACACTGATCCCTTCTCCCCTGCCCACACACTGACCCCCTCTCCCCTGCCCACACACTGATCCCCTCTCCCCTGCCCACGCACTGACCCCCTCTCCCCTGCCCACACACTGATCCCCTCTCCCCTGCCCACGCACTGACCCCCTCTCCCCTGCCCACACACTGATCCCCTCTCCCCTGCCCACACACTGATCCCCCTCTCCCCTGCCCACACACTGATCCCCTCTCCCCTGCCCACACACTGATCCCTTCTCCCCTGCCCACACACTGACCCCCTCTCCCCTGCCCACACACTGACCCCCTCTCCCCTGCCCACGCGCTGACCCCCTCTCCCCTGCCCATGCACTGACCCCCTCTCCCCTGCCCATGCGCTGACCCCCCTCTCCCCTGCCCACGCGCTGACCCCCCTCTCCCCTGCCCACGCGCTGACCCCCCTCTCCCCTGCCCACACGCTGACCCCCTCTCCCCTGCCCATGCACTGATCCCCCCTCTCCCCTGCCCATGCACTGATCCCCTCTCCCCTGCCCACACACTGATCCCCTCTCCCCTGCCCATGCACTGACCCCCCCTCTCCCCTGCCCATGCACTGACCCCCTCTCCCCTGCCCACACACTGACCCCCTCTCCCCTGCCCACACACTGACCCCCTCTCCCCTGCCCACACACTGATCCCCTCTCCCAGCTAGCCTCACTTCTGCTTTCTTGTCACTTGTATCTTATGATTCTCTTTCCCCTCTCCTTCTTTCAGCTCTTTTCCCTTCCTATAGTTCCTTTTCTAGTGTTCCCTCTCCCTCCCTCTCCCTTCCTTTCTCTGATCCCCCACCACACACATCCAGATTCTGCATCTGTCTCTCTGCACCCAGCTTATTCACTTAGCACATTGCTCTATCCCTTTGTCTGCAGTGTCACAGTTTCATGACTTCACAGTTCAGCGATTCCATTGTGTGTGTGAAAGAATGTTCTTCCTGCACTCGTCTGTTGATGGGCATCTAGGCTGCTTCCATTTTCAGTCATAAACAATACCACAGTAAACATGAACTGCAGGTTTCTCAGCAGTCGGACTTGGAGTCTTTGGGGAATGTAGCTAGGACTAGTGTGGCTGGGTATATGGTGAGTCTGCGTTTAGATTTGTCAAGAGTCTCCATACTGCTTTCCATAGTGGCTGGACAGAAGTATATTCCCACTAGTGGTGTATAAGTGTGGTGTGTGTGTGTATGTGTGTGTGTGTGTGTTTCACACATCTTCACCAGAATTTTTTGTCATTTATTCTGCTGATGATAGACACTCATTCTCTACTAAATACCAATTTATATTTAGTGTGAGTGGGTGTATAATTAGGAAACAGTCATATTTGCTTTACTAGATACATTGACGTGAACTTGAAGTGCACCTCTTGCCTCTACCTTCTTGCTCTCCAACTTAAAAGCCACAACTGTTCTCTAAACACAGCTTTGAAAACACCCTTTTCAGACACTTAGGGGCAGGAGCTTGGTGTCAGGATGTGGAACAAGGCAAAACTGTCGGCTACAGTGGAATCCTTGTAATAGCAGTTGGCCTGTGGGCTTTATCCCTGGCTTTGCCAAGAGATAGGAGCACACTTTGGAAAAGTCTCTTCAGCATTGAGTGACTGATTCTCGCCTCAGTTTAGACTCTCCAGATGCTTCCAGCTCTGTAATCTTGCACTGAACAGAGTGTGGTTTAGGCATTCCTAGTTGGCACCGTAACTCTAGCTGTAAGTATTGCTAGCTGTAAAGCATCCACACTGACCCTTCCCCCTCCCCGTGTGTGTGTCCACATCCACGTATAAGTTCATCTGCATGTGTGGGGGATGGTGCATATGCGCGTGAGCACGTAGAGGCTAGAGGTCACTCAGGTGTCATTCCTCAGGAATGCAGCCTGCTTTATTTCTGAGATGATGTCTCTCACTTGCCTGGAACCCACTGATTTGATTGCGGACCAGTGAGTCCTAATGATCTCCTTATCCCTACCTCACCCTTCACCAGAGCTGGGATTGTAAGTGTGTACCACTATGCATGGCCTTTGAACAGGGCTTCTGGGCCTTGAACTTGGTACTTACACTTGACCCCAGCCTCTCACAGGAATGACTGCATCTGCTTGCCATCCTTTCAGCCCTGCCTGGTTGGCAGTGACTCCAGACTCACACGACCTTTAGCTTGGAAAATGCTTTTCTAACTAGAAAGCTAAGATTTTGCTCCTGGATCCACAGGTTAAACAGACAAGCACTAGCCCTAACAGCTGGCCTGGCTCCTTCTGGGCTGGCTGCCAGTGTGTGAACGTGGGACATGCTCTCTGGACACAAGCATCTCTACAAACCCAAAGCCTGCTCTGCTCCCTTTCTCTCCTCTGGGCCCTGGAGGCCTGAGCATCTGTGCCAGCATGTCCGGGTCACTGGGCGAGGCTGCCTTCTCCCTATGGAGAAGCCTCTGAGACACTACTCTCAAAAGCTAATTGACTTGCGCTAACAGATCTGTTCTCAGTTTCAACCTTTTCACAGGCTCATGTGCCGCTGTGGGGCGCACAGGTGGTTCTCACCTCCTGCTCTCCTAATTCAGTAGTTCTTAGCGGAAACTCTCTGACACCAGACGCAACCTCCTGCTGTTTGCCTTTCCAGGGGAGGCCTCAGCACACCTTCTGGAGCACCAGGCTGGGGTGGCCAAGGATCGCTCTTTTGTCTACTGGTGAACCTTAATGCATGGTGGTCTAGATTCCAGGATCTGAGATTCAGAGTCTGGCAGGGTCTCAGTATCACGTGACTCAGTAAACCTTCCTGTTTTCTGTTGCTTTATATTAAGACACCAACATGGGCAGTCCCCACCAGCCTGCAAGCAGATGAAAGACCTGCCTCCAGGATGCACCACTACCCCCACCACCCCCTGGACTCTGTCCCTCCAAGACCCACTCCACTACGAAGCCCCACATACCTAAACATCCTCCCTGTGGCCAGCTTTCCCCTGAAACCCCAGCAAATTACATAGACACAGGCACAAACCACACAGGTTGGAAAACAGGTGAGTGGCCTCCCACTTGGACTGCCCCAAAGTCCAGATCCTAAACCCTAGGGCATATCCCGTGCCCCTCCCCCTTCCATCCCAGCACCAGCAAGGCAGCTAGGCCCTGCCCCCAACCCTGGTGGAACTCCACTGCTCTGGTGCAGTCCCCACTAGCCTGAAAGCAGGTGAGAGACTGGCCTCCAGGCTGCACCACCACCCCTGCCACCTTCTGGACTCTGTCCCTGAAAGACTCACTCCACAGCCCAACCCCATGTACTTGAACATCCTCTCCGTGACCAGCCCTCCCCTGAATCCTCAGCAGACTACATAGGCACAGGCACAATCCACACCAGTTGGAAGAACAGATGAGTAAACACCAGTGTAAGAATACATTCAACAACAGAAAGGGCAATAATGACACCACCAGAACCCAGTGATCCTACAAGTGCAAGTCCTGAACATTCCAATGTAGCAGAAACACAAGAAAATGACCTTAAAAATAACTTTATGAAGATGATAGAGGCCCTTAAAAAGAGGAAATGAAAAATTCCCTTAAAAAAATCAAGGACAAGACAAATGAAAAGTTGGAAGAGATCAATAAATCCCTTAAAGAAAGCTAAGAAAAAACAATCAACAGGTAAAGGAAACAGTTGAAGACTGACTTGAAAATTGAAGTAGAAACAATAAAGAAATCACAAACAGAGGGAATTCTGGAAATAGAAAATCTGGATGAGTGAATAGGAACTACAGAGGCAAGTATCACCAACAGAATACAAAAGATGCAAGAGAGAATCTCAGAAGTTGAAGATACGATAGAGGAAATAGATTCATTCATCAAAGAAAACGTTAAATCCAATAAATTCCTAACATAAAACATCCAGGAAATCTGGGACACCATGAAAAGACCAAGCCTAAGAATAATCGAGATAGAAGAAGGAGAAGATACCCAGCTCAAAGGCACAGAAAATATACCCAATAAAATCACAGAAGAAAACTTTCCCAACCTAAAGGACATGCCTATAAAGGTACAAGAAGCTTAAAGAACACCAAATAGGCTGGACCCACCCTCCCCCAAAAAAGTCCCCTCACCACATAATAATCAAAACACTAAACATACAGATTAAGAAAGAATATTAAGAGCTATAAAGGAAAAAGGTCAAGTAACATTATAAAGGCAAACCTATGGGAATTACACCCAACTTCTCAATGGAGACTCTGAAAGCCAGAAGGGCCTGGACAGATGTTTTGCAAACACTAAGGGACCACGATGCCAGCTCAGACTACTATACCCAGCAAAACTATCAATCCCCAAAGACGGAGTAAACAAGATATTCCATGACAAAACCAGATTTAAAAAAAAAAAAAAAGAAAGAAAGCAAGAAAAGAAAAACATCAACACACAACCCTAGTTTTAGATGACCAGTCGAACTCATAAACCATTTCTTTTGCAAATCTTTAGTGAATAGCATGCCTTATCTAAAACTGGGTGACAAGATATAACATAACATGATTTTCAAGGAGTTTCTAGAGTTACAATGCCTAGAACCCAAATGAGAGAAGATTCTTTTTCATTGAAAGGCATGCTGGGCACATGCGGGTGCCTATAGTCACAGCTCCTCAGAGGCTGAGACAGGAGGATTGCTTGAGCCCAGGAGTCTCCATCCAGCCTGAGCAATGTGGAAGCCTGGCCTCTTCTCTTACATAGTTAAATATATATTTAAATTCAGAAGAGTATTGAACTTACTAAGCATAAAGGGCTATTTGGGAAGAAGGGGCATGGAACAGGGTTTTATGTGGTCTAGGCTGGCTTCAAACTTGCTACATAGTTGAGGATGACCTTGAACTTCTAACCCTCCTATCTCTACCTCCCACATGGTGTGATTACCTGTACGTGCCAACATGCCCAGGTTATGCAATGCTGAAAATAGAGCCTAGGGCTCTGATGTGTGCAAACTACCAACTGAGCCACATCCTCAGCCCAAGCATGAAGTGGGAAATCAAGTTTTCTCATTTCCTATGGGCTTTTGGTGAGTTTTCATGTGTATGTGGTTCAGTGGGCACACTTTGTGTGTTACAAATCCAAGCATACTGCTGTTTCTTTGAGCCTACTTCTTTTGAGAGGCATAGGTGCAAAGAAACAAAGACTGTGAAGATAATGCCCTACATGCATTTAAGAGATAAAATTCAATATGTCTTTCAAAGCATAAAGAAAGAACCATTTCAATTGTCAGAGACCGTTCCAGCCATTTCCCGACTAGGGGTCATGACATGGGGCTCAAAGCATATTCATAATGCATAGTGCTGTTCATATGATAGAAATATCTTTGTTTTTCTGTAATCAAACAAACTTGGCTTTCAAGTTCTGATAGGCAGTGTATGATATTATCTAGAAATAGCTCAATGTTTTCTTGTTTAGTACGTAGTATATACTTGGGCATCTACAGGATTCTCCCTCTCGTGATTCTCTTTTCCTCCTCAGGAGAGAGCCTACTTCTCATCTCATCCTGGTCTAGCTCTTCTCCAGTCACCACCTCAGTGGAGGAGTGTCTTGTTTCTGGACATTGGCCAGTACCCATTGCTAGGAATCCACCCAAAGGCCCCAAGTCACAAACTACATATTACCCTTGACCCACTTAAGACTTCTCTAGCCTCCAGAGTCACCTTCAGGATGTCTGAGAATCCCCAGCTGCCTTTTATACACCCAAGGGAGTCAGAGGGCAGGTGACAATAAGGCCATTTTAGCCCAGGTCCTCAGATGCTCACCCTGGTGCAATGGATGCTCAGATGTAATGGCAAGGATGAGGGGGGCCACTGAAGTACATGTACCTAATTAGTTACCATTTCAGAAACTTCTGCAACCTAACCTGGTTTATCAGACACTGGATGAAGTCTAGCATTTGTAAAATTTTTTATAAACAATATTGCCTCTAAATGCAAGCCACCTACTTAATCTGGTACCTAACAAAAGCCATGGGAAATGTTATGGCTTAGACTTACCCAGGAATGCTTGTTTTCTGTGGTACCTGCCTAAGGGAATTCCAGAGGTAGTTTTTCTTATTCATGATTTTCACCTGTGAACTGAAATTCCCAGAAAAAGTCTACACTGTGTCAAACACTCTGTAAGGCTGAGTTTGTTTGGGAAAGATGGAATGTTACTGATTGGGGGACAAAATTATCTCAGACTATTGTTGACCCTCTAGTCACCTAACACAACTTTAAGTCAACTTAACACAAACTAGAGTCATCAGAAAGGAGGGAACCTCGGTTGAGAAAACGCCTCTGTAAGGCATTGTCATAATTAGTGATCAATGCTGGGGCGGTGCCATCCCTGGGCTGGTGGCCATGGGTTCTATAACAAAGCAGGCTGAGCAAGCCCTGAGGAGCAAGCCAGTAAACAGCACTCCTCCGTGGCCTCTGCATCAGCTCCTGCCTCCAGGTTCCTGCCCTGCTTGAGTTCTCGTTCTGACTCATTGATGATGAACTCCGATCAGGGAGCATAAGCTGAACAAGCCCTTTCCTCCGCAAGTTGCCTTGTTCATGGTGTTTCATCACAGCAATAGTGACCTTGACTAAGACCCTGAGATTTCCACCCTCTGCTGTCACCCACCTTCCTGATGTTTCCACCAGTGAATTTGAAAAGCACCTTAGTTTGTAACCTTCCTTGTTCTATTGCTCTTCAGAAAGACTTCACACAGTTGTTCTCATGTTGGAACACGGCGTTTGAGGTAACATGAATCTTATCAGGCTATAGTCCCACTCACAGTTGGCTCCAGAATAAATCAGTATCTCCCCCTTCTCCCTCCCTCCTCCTCTCCCTGTCTCTTTTCCTCTCCCTCCCCACCTCCTTTTCTCTTTCACATTCCCTTTGAGGTAGGAACTGAACCTTGTGCGTTGATACACCATGTGCTGCCATTTTATCATCTTGTTCCTTTGAAGCTGCAACCACACAGAGTTTTCTTGTGTTCTGTGTTTGACTTATTTCTGTGCTCTGCGCTCTATGACTTGAGTTGCAGCAACCAGAAGAGAACTAACAAAATGCTTACAGCATGACCAGAGGCAGGCTCTCTCAGCCGAGGCGAAGAGAACTGCGTTTAAGGATAAAGGCTGAGGCAGGAGAATTGTGAAGTTGAGGACAGCCTGCGCTACATCTACTCTCTCGGCAATTTGGAAGTATCCCATACTAGACTGTAAACCTTGTCACCATGCTTCTATGTAGAGAATCTTTGTGCCCCATCACTTAATGGCCCCTCTGTTTCCCCATGCCCTTACCTGACAACCAGTGCTCCAATTTTCTCCCTAATTGCGAACTTAGGATGGAGAAACATTTCTTTCTCATTTTTTGTATCCTCATATCCCCCATCCATACAGTTTCTTCTTCTATCAGGCCTTATGAAGAGCTGGTATAATTTTCTGGGCACATGGAATCCCTCTGTCTTTGTCTTTATGTGGGCCACGGACAGAGATTTGCTTTATGATTTTTCTGCACCCCTAAAACTATCACCCAAACACGGAAGTATTTGGGGAAGCACTGTGGCTTGCTGGAATATCTAAAGTGCACATCACAGATGATATGGGTTGGGCCTGGAGCACCACCAGCCTGCAGAGAGAGTGGGCTTCTGTCTGTCACATCTGCAGGCCTGCCATGTCCCCAGGACTGCACACCTCAGCAGTCTTGGACTAACCCAGTAGAACACAAGCCCCTTCCAGACCTGTTTCTCTCCCATCTGCGAAAACACAATACTAGCGACCACCCACCGCTACCAGTGCTTGCTCTCCTGCCGGGAGCCCGCCCGTTTAGTTCTTTGCATGTATTTTCTCAATTACTCCTGACTGGAGGCATGGGCTATTATTGCCTTCCTTTTACACAAGTGAGAACTCTAGCACAGAAAGATTAAGCAACTTGCCCAAGGTCACGCAGGAATTGGCAGGCCTGGGGTTCAAACCCAGGGTAGCTATTCCTGAGCTGATTGTCTTCAGTCTCACTTTAGGGCTGCTGTGCAATCCCATGCACACAGCCAGTCACAGATGTTCTTATGGCCAGATTAGTTTCCTATTTGATGCTTCATCTCCAAAGAGAATATAGGTGTGATGAAAAATTTTAAATAAAGGACTGGGGAGATGACTCTGTGAATAAGGTCACTTGAGTGAGCCATCCTGTAAAAAGATGGGTGTGGCTGCACGTATTAAAACCTCGAGACTGTGGTGGCAGAGACTGGAAGATCACTGGGATCACTGGGGCTTGCTTGTGTCAGCCCATCTAGCTAAACTCGCTGTCTCAAAAGAGTACAGCCTGGTGGAGCAGGATGCCTCCTCTGACCTCCATAATGCCCTTGGTTGTGCCTACCCACAAGTATGTGTGTGCATGTACCACATACATCCACCTCACGCACACACACTAACACACAGAGCAAAAAACAATAAATACATTTTAAGATAAAAATATTCCAGCCTGTGATGGGATACCTTTGCTCAGCCGTAGCATGCAGGGCACACAGTCTACAAGTGTTGATTGGAGCCTTATACTCAAGCAACCCAAACTTCCAAGATAAACCAAAGCTCTTGTGTTTGTACTCTGCTTGGCAGGTGTGCATCTGTGATGGTCTAATGACTTTCACATGAGTTAGCATGCCATTAATGGGCCCGTGTAGGGACCAGTGGTCCTGTGAATTGAGAGAACTATTTCTCCTTTTGCCTTCTTTTAAAACCGCAGGTCATCACGGAATGAGACTGCTCCTTCCAACGAAAGGAATCTGTGAAATTATTTCATCAGCTGTGGGGCTTTGATGGTGATAATTCTTGGATGTCAAAAGGATAAGGACACAGTTTTCTGCTTCTAATTTTATTCCGAGGAAATGATGGTATTGAGCTGTCCACAGAGTATTCCTGTGGATTAATTCCAGTCCCTCTTTTGTAGAGAAGACTTAAGGGAAGCCTTAATCTGCTTTTTATTTAACTCTTATCTCCATGCTATGAATTAAAAATAGAATGCTGGACTGCAGTCTAGCCTCCCCAGATTCTGAGGGTTCAAATTACCCTGGGTGAGGATGGATGCCAAGCTGCTCCAGCCTCTCTGTGGTCAGTGACTCTCGGCACTTCCTAAACACCTGCCACTCTGAGCTTTCCATCCAAGTGCTGAGTGTTAACCTGTCTAGCACGAGAAATCCTTAGTCTACAATTCCTGAATGGCACTTAGCATTTTCCCCATTGTGAAACCCAACTCCCTAATCTGTTTAGAATATGGAATATTCTTGGTTTATTTTTATTATTTTTGAAACAGGTTCTCATGTAGCCCAGGCTGGTCTGGGACTTGCTAGGTAGCCAAGGATGATTCCTGCCTCTGTCTTCTGAGTGCTATTTCAGGCTAGCACCCCCATGCCTGGCTTATGTGTGCTCAGGATCAAACTCAGAGCCCCATGCACACTAGATGAGCTCTCCACAGCTGAGCCACACCCCTCTCAGACTCCTCTTACTTCCTTTTCCTTCAACATGTCTTCTGTCCTTCCCTAGGGGATGGCTGAGACAGAGGAAAGGGCCAAGGTTCAGGCCTTGCTCCAGGGTTACCTGGGGTTGTGTCCTTTCCACTGCCGGGTGAGTGTCACAGTGTTAAAAGGAAGGGTGTTGAAGGGTTGATTTGGCCACCAGAGCTCCCGAGAAAAAGACAAGGCCGTACCAGAGGGCTTCCTACTGCCCTTGGCTAAAAGCCTTTGCATTGGTTGACCTCGCTCTGACCTTGGCCTCTCAACCTCTGTGAGCAATCCCAGAGCCCTGCTGTCACCATACAGTTCCACCTACTCAGTCTCCTGAACTGTGAGAAATAAATCTATGGATTTAATGAATGCTCCAGTCTCTGGCATTGTGTTATATAGCAACAGATGAAGGAAGGAGCCATTAACCCAACACTCATCCAGTCAGAGCAGAGCAGAAAGGGAATCACAGCTAATATGAACACACAGCTGCATTCCGTGTGTCCAGCCTGGCCAGTCAGCACATCTAGAAAGACTGGGTGTCTTATCCAAGTGCCAGAGCAAAGTCAAGTCCTTCGGCCCTCATAGGGAGTTTCACATCTAGACTCTTGAATTAGAACACCAAAGAGAGCTGTTGTGTGCTGTCATGGTCACAGACACCCTCCTGTCCCCACTGGTGAGGAAGGTCCCTTGTGGCCTTGCTCTTCCCTCTGCTTCACCACCACAGGCCTGAGAGCAAGGGTGCTGGCCACTGACTCCTGGTGCCTTAAGATGGGGTGCAGAATAAGCAAAGGAAACAGAGTCCCTCGCATCATGGACCTCTTACCCCTCTGAACAAATGTGCACCACCTTCCCAACTGAGTGGAGCTGAATAGAATAGAAAGCCACTTGAGTATGGAGACTGGTACCCTGAACCAGAAAATAGAATGGAGCAAAAAAATAGGGAAGCATCAGATGATATTAGATGTGCTGGGGGTGTCATTTCATGAAAGCTGGCTCCAGTTAAATGTGCACATCATCTGTCTGGTGTGGAGAGTCAAACAGTGCTCCCAATATCTGTGGGCACTGCCATTTCCCATCCCTTTATAGCTGGCCATGTGACCGAGATCTGCTTGTCAGAATCTGACTAAAGGGTCACATGTTCATTGTAATATGGTACCTAAATCCTTCTATACAGGCTACTGTGTGTGTGTGTGTGTGTGTGTGTGTGTGTGTGTGTGTGTGTGTGTAACTGTGCATATGATTCTGTGTGTGAAATAGACGGGGGAGAGAGAGAAAGAGATGGGTTTATGTTGAAGATGTACTGCAGATTTTGCTGTAAAAAAAAATTGTAAGTGACTCTGTAGACTGAGTACCTCAAATATGCTGTGGATCTCTACAGCTAACCTACTCCCAATAGCCATTGTAAACATAGACTATGGATCCTACCAAGATCTACTGAGTTGGGAAATTGACGTGCTTAACAAACACCACAGAGCACTAAAGTCAAAAACCACTTTAGGCCTGGCATCTGTAAAAGGGTTTTCCTGGCAGCCTTGGGGCTGTTTAAACCATCAAGCTTCATACCTATTTTCTTTGGTCACTGTCCAAAGAATGAACCTTCCTGTTCCCCACTCCATCCATGTGCTGTCTGATCTTATCACAATAACACTCTGTGCAGATTCTCCTAAGTCTTTCAGAAGCCTCCCCCTTCTCCCTCCCCCTCCCCTTTCTCTCCCTTCCCTCGCCCCTCCCCCCTCCCTTCTTCCTGAACTGTCAGGCCCTCAGAACAGCCTGTTGCATAATTAACAAAGCCCCAAGCTCCACCACCTTCTTCACGTCCTTTTCACAGTCAAAGGAAAGCCACTCAGTAGATGTTCTCTTTGTGTTTGGAAAGTGGGTCAGGTCCCCTCTAATGTCTTCACTGCTGCTCCTGAGTCATGGGTTTCCCACCCTTTAGGACAAGCTTTATCAATCAGGATGCTTTGGGCAGTAAGTCACACAGTCTCCAACTGCCAGGACCTAACAAAGGAACGTTTATTATTATAGTCCATGGTAAATGCAAGAGTTGCGTGATGATTGACTAGTTCAACAGGTCTTTCTGCTCCGCTTCATCCAGGATGTTGGATTTTGTCCTCAGGCTTGTTCCATGGTGATTACAAGACAGCTGCAGCAACTCCAGCCATTGTACCCTCCGAGGCTGTGTCGTTATTGATCACCCCTAGCTTCTGTGACAATTAACACAGGCTCGGCACTGAGAACAACAGACACTCTCCCAGAGGCTGAGATCAGTGTCACTGGAGTGAAATGGAGGTGACAGTGGGGTTCTTCACCATCTGAAGGTTCCACAGGAGAAGTTGGTCCTTGTCTCCTGCCGTTTCTCATGGTTCCAGCATCCCTAGGCTGTGGGCATCCTAGCATCCTTCTCACCTCCCACTGTCTGCACTGAGTGTGGATGAGTTTCTTTAGCCCACCGGTTCTCCCTCTTCCTCTCTTCCACAGAGACACTGAGGCTGCATTGGTGCCTCCCTGCATGGTGTAAGAGAATGTCCCAATCTCTCGACCTCAAACTTGATCATATCTGCAAAGACCCTCTTCCCAACCTTCGGGGCCCAGTACAATGCCCTACACTGGGATGATTCTTCTCATCCACAGCGTCTTTTCTTCCTCTCTGTTTATTTGTTTGAGACAGCCAAGGATGACCCTGAACATTTTGACCCCTTTGCCTCCACCTCCCTGGTACTGGGGTTACATTTGTGCACCACCTCGCCCAGCTTGCTTCATGCACAACAGGCACACAGTCTACTGACTGAGCCACAGCTGTATCTTCCTTCATCTATAAATTCTGACCAGGGAGAAAAACCTTCACTAATGCCTTCAGCGTGTTGGCCCCAGACCTATTAGCTGGACAGGGCCCCTGAACAGAGTATAGAGGAAGCTGTGTCAGCAAGAAAAGTGGCCAGAGGGTGAAAACAAACTGTTGTACCATTGGGACAGTGTCCCCTGCCCTTCCACGGTGTTTGTTTAGGGTTTTCTCCACAACCACAGAGGACTTCGGCACCTGTATCAGATTCTTTTGTGTGATCCACCTAATCAGCCACCACTGGGCCCTTTGACCTTGCCGCTATCCAGTGACCTCACATACTACCTCCGCCTTCCATCCCAGGCCTGGCCATCACTCTCTCTGAATGGCCAGTAAGATGCCCACTGCCCTGACTAGCTCTACCTTTCCAGCTTGCTTTCAGTGCTCACGCCACAGAGGCACTCTGCCACACATCAGCCTGACCCTTGGTGGTTCTGTTGAGTCATCTAATCACCAAGGCCTGGATGGCCATCCTCTATTATCTCCTTATTCAAACTTCCATTGTCCTTAACTTACGTCCCTTCAACCTCAGTGAGGCACGTCACATTCCCAATTAATAGGGAGCCTGGCGGACACCCCTCCCTCCTGCCACCCATCCAGTTACTTATCCGTGTACTGAGATGCTGAACCGTCCGTCTTCTCAATGAGGTGGGACTTTATCCACGTCCATCTCTAATAGGAGCCACCTTCCTTTGACTCGGCTCTGAAGATTCGGTGTCCGTTGTCCTTCCCCAGCTCGACTGCTTCCCTAGTAGAGCGGGCAAGCTAGCTGCTATGGAAGAAGAAACTGCAGCCCCCATCACCCATAAATAACTCTAGTCTAGTTTGCCTGGTATTACTCTCTCTCTCTCTCTCTCTCTCTCTCTCTCTCTCTCTCTCTCTCTCATTTCTTGAAAGCACAGAGATCTCTCATCTCTGTCTCATATTTCCATGAATTCTTTGGGTTGAGAAGTTAACTAAGCATAGGATAGACCCTCCACCCCCTACATCAACACCCTCATGTATTCATTCTTACTACTCACATTTTTTTTTTCTAAATGAAAATATTCAGGAATATAAGAGTACTTGTTTCATTGCTTCCCAAAGGGATGCAGAAAACATCTGCATGAGAGGAAAACAAAATAAAACAAAACCCTCTTATTTGTTTCTAGATCGGTTTTGAACAGAGAGAAAGGGTCTTGCCAGAGGCAGCCAAAAAGAGAGAGCTGCGCCCGGGGGGGTGGGGGGGTGGGTGGGTTTGCTTCTCCTTTCCACCCTGGCCTCCTTCCACTTTGTTCTCCAAGGAGCACTGTGGAGGGGAGGTCTCACTGTTTGCCCCTCTGTAAAGCCATCTTCCAGGCAGGGGACAGCTCAGTTACTAGAGTGCTGAAAAGCTCTGGGTTCAGTCCCTAGTGCTGCAGACACGTGAGCTTGCTGGTGCATGCCAATAATCCCAACGTGGGGTCGGGAGTAGAGGTCAAAGGACCACAAGTTTAAGGCCGCTCTGTGCTACATAGTGAATTCAAGGCCAGCTTGGGCTACAGAAGACACTGTCTCAAAAATACTTGATACAGTAACAAAGAAGGAACCCTTCTGACTCCGACTTCCAGGTACCCACTGACACTGCTGTTGGCCGGTTTTGTCCCGCCTCTGCTTTCCCCATGCTGTCCTCAGGACCACCTCCCTCCTGTCTCCTATCAAACTCAGTCCCCGCAAGGCTCGGCTTCGGTGGCACTTCTTGAGTCTCTTTCGAACTGACTTTTTCCCTTCATCTTGTCCTTCCCTCTTAAAATATATATATATATATATATATATATATATATATATATATATATATATATATATCATAATAGGTATCATTTTTCTTCCAAAATCACCTTCTGGATTTACATCCTACTTGACTGTACCCTCATTGGAAGCAGGCATCGTATTCATTGCTCACAAAATTCTTGAACTTTCTTTCCATGAAAGAATCTGTAAACAATGAGCATGGTGGCTGGTGCCTGTTATCCCAACGCTCAGGAGGCTGATGCAGGACATAAGCCTGTCTACATCATAAGATTCTATTTCAAATAAAATAAAATAATTATTATAGTAGTAAAATCAAACCCAGGATCCCTCCACCTTTCCTGATCTGATTCACGAGTCTCTGGTGTCCAACTGGGTACTCTGAGATTGACGTTGAACTCCTGTTCCTCTGATTGAGTGCTGGGAATACAGCTGTGCACTACCTTGCCCTGTTCATGGCGTGCTGGGGATCAAATCCAGAGTACTTGTGTTTTGTTTGTTTGTATGTTGTTTCTTTTGTTTTGTTTTGTTTTGTTTTGTTTTCAGTGGTGCGTGGGCATGTGTACTGTGAGTGTGGGCACACACAGGGACAACTTTTGGGAATCGGTTCTTTCCATCACAGAATAAGGGACTTGAACTCAGGGCACCAGGCTTGCTAGGCAAGCACCTTTACCTGCTGAGCCATCTTGGTGGCCTAAGACCACAGGCCTGTCTTTTGAGTGAACGTCAGACTGTATCTTTTTAAGGCAGATGTTCTCCACCAGTGGCATGTCTGACGGTAAATCCGAGCTTCACTGTCCATTCACAGCCTAGCATTTTCAATCCAAGGCTGCACCGCCCTGTGCTCTCTTGTGGTTTATTTTTGCTAACTCACCGTCTGAGTTTCGGTCTCCTGCAGCTCCTGTAGCTCCTGTTTACTTGGGCCACTGGAAGCTCTTGGGCTGGGGCAGTTTACATCAGGAGGAAGTTTCGCTGCTGCCTGCACAGGGCAAATTGGTTTCTAAACAGGCCTACCCACAGTCTCCATTAATATCCTACCGGAGAGCAAGGCAGCAGGAAACAGTGAGAGAAGCAGGAGTTACTTTTTAGGATGATTGAATATGATGAGGGAGCCAAGGACAAAGGGTAATTTATTCCAAAGGAAGGCAACACCTTTGCTTTGCAATAGCTCTTGCAGCTAAAAAATAGGGCTGGTAATTGGAGTTGCTTTATGAAAATCTCATTAGCATTAGCATATAACTAAAATGCACAGTTCCATAGTTAATTGCAATCCTGCACTGCGGTTAACAACTACAGTGATGACATTTGCATACTGCACATAAAATTAAAAATGCATGTCAGATAGGTGCTCTTTCAGGAAAAAAAAAAAAAAACCCTTGAATAACATTGCATTCACACAATAATCGGAAAGATTTTGAATTTGAATGGAAATTATATGTATAGTATGAGCTTTAGAAAGACAGCCAAGCCTGATAACTAAATCTGAAATAGTGCAGGCAAAGTCCCCACAGCTGGGATCTTCTTCAAGGACAGGGCCATGGAATGCTGAACTGGTCTCTTTGTGTATGCAGAGAAAGTATGACTATCCCTGGAAAGTCTCTTGCCCCCTGTAGGCCTCAGTGTCTTCTCTGGGGCTTTCTTTTGGAGCTCCTGAAGCTCATGGGCTTCATCTTCCTTTAAACATTTGTTCCCCACAAGGCTCAGCATGTAGTAGGCATTTGGTTACTTGCAGATGTGAGCTGATTTGAACCCTCTCAAAGTGAATCAGTAGACGGGAGAGGTTTCACAGGGAAGTGGGTCACAGTGGAGTTCCCACATCTTCGAGAAGCCCAGCTCTTTCCTGCACCTGGAGCCAGGTACCTCAACTTTCCTGAGACCCCATTTCTTCTGTGGAGTGGTGTTTGCCTTTGGGGTGTTTGAGAGGATCCCAAAAATAATATGCTGAAGGTGCCCTGCACAACACAGAGCCTGGCACACTGCAAGTGTTATTTCTGGCACTGTGGCATTGGGGTAGCAGATTTTGGGAAAGGACATGCAGAAGTTGAGTTATTGATTACTCCACACATATCAGTCAGTTCCTCCTTTGTACATCTACAAGGCAGAGGTGTGTCTCCCTGAATGTACCACCCACAGAAAGCCTGATCACTTCCACTCCATTTCTGAGGAGAGGGGAGGAGAAGAGAGGAGAAGGGGGTGTGAAAGACAGACAATACCTCCCTGGCGGCTGACACACTCTGTCAGTTCATGTTGGTAGACTCCCTGTGACCCTACATGTTTCCTCTTGGGAGGCAGCTCTGGATGAAGGCAGAAGTGACTAGCGGGGCTTTGCACAGCAGCTTGAGAGATTCGTTCACTCCCTCACTCGTTCATCCACTGGTTCACACATTTCCCCGCTCACTCACCCATTCGCCATCATTTGGCTAATACTATGTCCTCAACAGTATAACATGCAGTGTTTAGAACTGTGGGAACCCCAGACGTGGAGTCAGCCATTTTGCACTTGGGAATTCTGGGATGAATGGAAATAAGCCAAAGGATCAGAGCTAGAGATCAAAGTCTGGATGCCACCAGCATGGTGAGGAGTTTGAACCATGGGCAGGTGGGCTCCCTCTGGCTGCTTACTGGGGAACACTGCCACTTAAGCTCCTGGATTTGCAGCTGTTGACAGCAACAGAACTGTGGGTGCTAGGGAAGAGGAGTGTCCTTGTCCTGTGGTGGGTAACAGGCTGCTCCATGAAAAATCAGCAGGGTCCTTGGATTTTATGATAAGGAAGTCCTTAATGGCTTTTCTTCCAGAGAGATTCAAGCCGTCTGGGGAAGTGGCTCAGTGGGTAAAATGCTTGTGTGGAAGACCTGAGTCTGAGCTGAGAAGCCATGTGAAAATCTGGGCATGGCAGCACACACCTACAATTTCTGTGGTGGGGAGGCAGAAACAGACAGGTCCCTGCCAGTCACTCAAGCTGAATCAATGGGCTTCAAGTTCAGTAAGAGACCCTGTCTCAGTAAATAAGGTGGAGTGCAAGCCTCTGGGCTCCACTCACATGCACACACACACACACACACACACACACACACACACACACACACACACGGAGGAGCGCAGGCCCAGCCCATGATACTCCCAAACATAAGAACTACTGCTGAAAGCGAAGCCGGACCTCTGACTTCAAGTCAGGCTTTCATGGAAAGATCGGGAACCACTACCTCAAGGCAGATCCAAGCATGGAATTGAGCCGGCTCTCCAGTGAGTAACTCTCCAGGCTCCCCAGTAAGATATGGAGGAGGCAGCTGTGCTCCTAAACTCTTTAGGCTGGATTTCTGTTGTTTGACCTGAAGCTAGCGGCTTTCCTCATTGCAGGTTTAGCTCTAGTACAGGAGCACAGAGTGGTTGAATTGAGTGGTTTTACCCCAGAGGCCAGGGCACCTTTTTCAGAGCTGGGGCTCCAAGCAAAGCAACAGGGATTTGGTCGACATGAGGCATGGAAGGGCATGACTTTAATTCCAGCACTCAGGAGGCAGAGCCAAGTGGATCTCTGTGAGTTTGAGGCCAGCCTGGTTTATAGAGCGAGATCCAGGACAGGCTCCAAAACTACACAGAGGCATGGAAGACACCTATAACCATGATATGCCTCTGTGTGTGTGTGTGTGTGTGTTTTCATGGATATTTTACCTTCCTGCTTACCCTTATATTTCTAACACAAGGGTATTTTGTGCCTAGATCGTGCCGTATTTCAGGTGACTAGTCTCTACCCTCATTTTCTTACGCTGAAAAGTCACTTAGAGAAAACTGTCTCTAGTTCTTGTTGTGATGTTAAACTTACCTGTGCTGTGTGTCAAGTCCCTGAATGGCCTTAAGAACTAAATTGAGCTCAGTGCTCAGTGAGCGATGCTCCCAGACAAGCAGGCTCAGGCAGGAAGAGGGACACACATACCCATCCCTTGCTGCTCCATTTTTTTTTTTTTTTTTTTTGGCCTTATTTTCCTATCTACCACAGAACTACCTTTGGACCTCAGTACCTCTCCATTGGGAATGTTCTGTTCCTTTTTCTGGGAAGATAGAAACAGACATCTATCTTCCATGCCCTTGGCAGGTAGCCAATGCCAAACCAAAGAAAAGATTCTACCCAAATCCACTGTGATGAACTAATGAGTGTATTGCATCGTGGACCTCTTCCTTCAGCCAATCTTTCACCTTCTGTCTCTAACCACACTCCAAGACCTCACACAGCTAAGGGGCAGCAAGGAGCGAGCGATGGGTGAATCCCAGGTGAGCGACCAGTAGTCCACCTTCCCTTTCTACTGGGGAGTGTTACTCATCCCAGTACCACTAGACTTAGCTGTCACTGTATTGTTCTGCTTATTTTGTTGCCATGACTACAAGGCCAATGTTATCTCCACTCTGTGATGCAATGGGATGGTCATGGTATGCCTGAAGGGAAAAGCCACGAAGCAGGAAGAGCTTTTGGTTCCTGCTACTTGCTCAATGGGGGTCATAATTTCTGGTGTGCTGAGGGAGTGCTGCATGTACAGGGCCTCCTTCAGCTCTGCGTGAGACTGTGGGATAACTGAGAGATCCCTGATCAACAGCCCAGCATGCCTGATATGGCCACCAGAACCCTGCCTCTAGCTTGCCGTGAGCCAACACTGTTCATGACTCCATTTCTTTCTCAGTTATAAAATGCCCTTTTCTCTAGGTAGAACAAGAGCATCCCATGCCATTTTGGAGTAGATATTTCTTTGGTTCAGTAACCATGGCAACTGATTGAACAGCATATTACAGGGACAGCGAGGTCTATGGTAATGGTAACAGAACTACTGACACTTCCTGGTAGAAGGAGGAGGGATTCCAGCTGTTTCTCCTTCCTGTCCTCTCTCAGCTGCAATTAATCTTGAGAGACTGGTTAGTGCAAAATTAATTGAAAAGGAGTGTTCTACAATGCTGCTTCCAAGAGGCCATCTTCCATGAAGGAAGGATAGGACTGTGTGGGGATGCAGCTGGTTTAGGGTCACCCAATACCCTGTAAGTAACTCTTCTGTACTAAGCCCAATAAACTCACTGGTTCACTAAGTAGGACTTGGGTGTAACTGGGACCTTGGTTATCACTGGTGTCCTATCTGGGTGCTTGTTCATATCTTACCAGGAGAAGTTTACATGTCTAATGATGGTATGGGGGCTTTTACTACAGGAGAACCACACCATCTCCAAAGATGCCACAACGACCTCTGTCCATTTGATAAGTTGTCTAAGAACTTCATCCAGGCCACCCTTCTTCCTTGCCAGATAAGGAGCTGGAATGTCAGTCCTGCTGCCAGGCCTTTCCCATAAATGCCTGGCCTGGTGGGCCGTGCTGAGGCAGGCATCATTTTAGCCCCAGTAGACTGGCATGCTTCCAGGTTCCCTTTGTTGGCGGACACATCTTGCTGTTGAATGTTGAGTGTGAATCAGAGGGATGGCTGAAGCCTTGGGCAGGTTGATTGAGCACGGCAAACCCTCCACCCACCCCAGAGTGCATAGTGAGCCTGAGCTCTGCCGCTCTGTTAGTGCAGGTATGAAACTCAATTCATTTTCTACCGTGTCCTCATCCCTGGGCTGGCTGTCAGGGGCATAGAGGGAGTCTATGGTGATTTCTGCAGGAGTTATGGCCCACAGCCCAGCATCTTAATTGGCTTTACTTTGGAAATAAATGCTTCACTGGACAATGACATGTCTCCACTCTGTTTTAGAAGAAAATTTTGCTTTGTGTAGACTAATGTTTAACTTTAATAATCTTCTCATTAGTCCTGAAGACTGCACTAATTACTCAAAGTTGTGCTTCATCTTTTGTGTGTATTGTTTTCCCAGAGCCTAAGCTGGTGAACGGCTACATCCAGGCTATTAGATAACGCCTCCTGTCTATATTGTGAGAGGTTAAATATTCTAGAAATCGGCTTCCAGCCTTCCTGTGTCCTGGCCTGTACTCTTCCAAGGGACTGAAAAAGAATATACTATGAAATAAAATGCTTTGCTTTGCAGTCAGATGCTAAGAAGGACCTCCAGGAGCCTGACTATAGCTGCCATGAAGCTGAGGGGTGTCTTAGAAATGTGGCAGACATTGGGGACATGCTGAGTCACTCGATAGCCTTGGGTGGTGGCTTCTGTCACCCCTCTAATGAGTTGTTAGACTGGTGTGGTCACTGTAAGAGTCCTCTTAAGGGTCATGGAGATTGGACCCTCCCTGGTAATCATCAGCTTGCAGCCCTAGATCCTGTAATTGCAGGACACTGACTCTTGATCCAAGGAATGTCTTTGAGTCACTACCTCTGACCCTGGGTGGAAACACACATTCTAAAATTCCTACAGCCTAAGATTGCTATCTAACCAGAGGCTTTCTGATAAAGACCAAAGCCCTAAGAAAGCCAATCCAAGTGGGGACTATGAATGTAGCTCAGTTGGTAGGGACCTTACTCAGCACACACAAGCCCTGGGTTTGGTCTTCAGCACTGTGCACAGTGGGGCTTGTTCTTGTAATCAATATGATTATATTACTTGGGAGGTGGAGGCCAAAGGATCAGAAGTTGAAGGTCTTTCTAGGGTATATAGTTGGTTTGAGGCCAGCCTGGGCTGCATGAGACACAGCTGAAAAACACAAAAGGGAAAAAAAAAAGTGTACATAAAAATAATGGTGGTACAAAGGTTGCTCTGTCTAGTGTCCTTCACCGGGGCTGGAGAGATGTCTTCACTTAAGAGCCCTTGCTGTTCTTTCAGAAGACATGAGTTCCATTCTCAGTACCCGAATGTTGGCTAACAACTGTTAACTCCAGTTCCAGGGGAGCCAACCCTCTCTTCCAACCTCCTTGAGTACTACATGAACATCATGCTCAATCACACATGCATATAAATAAATAAATAAACTGTTAAGGAAATGTCTACTTCTGAGTGGTCCCTTTGGCCATTGCTCATGAGAGTGTTTTCTTCTGATGTTCATTGGATCACACTCTTGTTCCTTGGGTGCACACCATCTCACTCTGTAAAAAACTCCATCTCTTTTGTACTCTATATGTCACATCAGAATTCATGCCACAGAAATCAAAAGGATGGAGGAACCCATGGGAAGCCAACATGAGGTCCTGGTACCAAATTCCCTGGCACAGCCCAGGCCTGTGTCTAATGTAGGATGGAGAGGTCATTATGGGGAGGCCTTGCATGAGAGCAGCCCTGGGACTCACTCCTGCAGAAAAAGAATAAGTAGCTCCCACTTGGTTCTTACTAGAACGGAGCTCCCAATGGATTTCACACATAGACATTACAACTGTGACTGTCAGGGTCAATTCCCACTGGCATCTTAGAGCTAGGAAATGCATCTCTTATCACAAGTTTTCTGAGAAAGTTGTTTTGTTGTTGTTGTTGTTGTTGTTTTTCACATTGGTCAAAAGTCAAATCATTAATCACCAACCAGTAAAGGCAGAGCCATTGGGAAAGATAATTATTAAGAGCCTTAATTGCCCTGGAGTTCTACATAGAAAATTTTGCATCCTGTTACATCTGAGGCAGTAAAAACTCTGAGAAACTATGGAAGCTCTTTGGCACAACCAGACTTTGACTTTTTATTAAAAAGATTCATTTTACTTCATATATATGGAAACTTTGCCTGCATGTATGTAAGTACACACCATGTGTGTGCCAGGTGACCTCAGAGGTCAGAAGAAGGCATCAAGTCCCCTGAAACTGGAGTTAGAGATGGATGTGAGTCACCATGTGAGTGCTGGGTATCGAGCCCAGATCCTCTGGAAGACCAGTGCTCTAACCACTGAACCATCTCTCCAGCTTCAATTTGGTTTCTTTAACATTCCCTAGAAGTGGCCAAGTGCCTGGGACTAGTTCTTAAGTCAGTTATAGAAAGATTTGTTCCGTTTAATCTTAGCTGGATTGTAATAAAATGAAATGTGTATGTATTTATATAAACATATTAATGTGGTATGTTAACCACAAGATGCTAAATTATTTTCAATGGCATAAACTTTATGTGCACAGTTAGTATATAGAACACAAAAACTTTTCTAGGTATGATGGCATTTTATGTTTACTGTGTGCAGAATATAGCTTAAAGGTATTAAGTTAATAACTCAAAGGGAAAAATAAGTCCAGGGCAAAGGACGTAACCCAGTTGGTAGAGTGCTTGCTTAGCATGTGCAAGGCCCTGGGTTCAATACCCACTATTGCAAAATTCAGGTGTGGTGACACACACCTGTAATCCCAGCACACCAGAGACAGAGACACGAGCATCAGAAGCTCAGAGTCCTCCTTGGCTCCATCCTTAGCAAATTCAAAGAGAGCCTGGGCTAGGTGAGAGCCTGGGCTAGGTGAGGAGAGCCTGGGGTAGGTGAGGAGAGCCTGGGGTAGGTGAGGAGAGTCTGGGCTAGGCGAGGAGAGCCTGGGCTAGGCGAGAAGAGCCTGGGCTAGGTGAGGAGAGCCTGGGCTAGGTGAGGAGAGCCTGGGCTAGGTGAGGAGAGCCTGGGCTAGGTGAGGAGAGCCTGGGCTAGGTGAGAGCCTGTTCAAAACAAACAAATGAAAGAACCAGTGAACAAAACAAACATGTTGTCCAACTATGCACAAAGGCCAGCGGCTCAAGGGCAGAGAAAAAGGTTTTGTTGTTGTTGTTTTAAATCTTCATGTAGCCAGGGGTTTCCCTATATGGGTGTTTCCAACTCTTTAATGCCAATACCCATTGGAGTACAGTGGGAATTCTTTTATTACTTTTAACTTTTACATTTTTAATTAGCATACACACAGTATTAGATATCGTTGTGGCTCTCTCAATCAAATGTTTTGTTAATCCTTTCCCCTCAACTCTCTCCTACCCCCAGTTACTCTAGGCTCTTCTTGTTACCCTTCCTCAGTCTCTTCAATCAGAATTTGTGTGTGTGCATTAATAACTCTTTATAGGACAACAAGGTGTTTCAGCAGGCAAGGGTGACCTGAACTCAGTCCCTGGAACTCAGGTAAAGACGGAAGGCAAAAAGTAACTTCACAAGTTGTCCTCTGACCACTGAGCACGCACTATAATACACACACACATACACATTATAAACACAAATACACACTTAAAATAAATACTTTAAAATATCAACTATAGAATAAATTTTTAGATTGGTATTCATAGAGTTTGATAGAATTCTTTTATAGGTCCCTTAAGTTTTTTGTTATAGATAAATACAAAGAATGAGGAACAGAGAGTGTGTGCACAAATAACTTACTATAGTTGAACTTACAATTTCTTAACTTTATGATGAAGCAAAAATGATATGTGTGTGGAAAAGCCATATTTCATATCTGATATTTTTTGAGCTAGCAGTGTGTAGAACAGTACTGTCCCATGATGCTGGGCAGAGACAGTGAACCAGTGGGTCCCAAGTCTGGCAGGTGACCATGAAGTCAAACTGAATACTCCATGCTGTATTGCTAAATGTTAGTAAGCATGGTGCTTCAATTAATCTTGACTGATAATATTAGTGACTTAGAATTTTTTGTTGGGACATAATTCCATTAAAAGTTAAGAATATCTATCCATTCGTGTGTGTGTGTGTGTGTGTGTGTGTGTGTGTGTGTGTGTGTGTAAAGGGGCAGAAGTGTAAAGAAGAGAAAAATCACAAAGTGGTGGTCTGACTCGGAAGCAACAATCACAACGTGAATGGCATCAGAGACTGGCTTTGATTTTCATTTGTATCCTAAATCTGTTTCAGACAAAGAGGTTAGTAACATATCTTTCGCAATCCAGGGCGAGGAGGTTGGCATGAGGAATGTGCCCATAGGCTCGTCTATTCGAATACTCAGCCCTCAGTTGGTGGTGCTTTTAGGGCATGTTATGGAACTGTTGGGAATCACAGCCGCTAGCTGCCCTGACTCCCTGCCATGATGGACTCTCTATCCCTCCAGAGCTGTAAGTCAAAATAACTCTTTCTTCTTTAAGTAGCACTTGGTAAAGTAACTGATATCCTGGGTATGCAAAACCACCCCTTTCTTGGTACATGCTGGCTTCACAATGGGTTGTTAGAAGAGGCAGTGACAAAACCATGTGGAAGGGACCTTCCACACTGCTTACCTTTCTGCTTGCTGTGATGAACTAGCTAACAAAGGTAACTTAGGGAATGTTCCTTTTGGCTCACAGTTGGAGGCACCATCCATCACAAAGTAAGTGGTGGTGTCGGGACAGTGGGGCAGCTGGCCATACTGCATCTGCAGCCAGGAAGTGGGCTATGGGCACCTGGCCACACTGCATCCGCATCCAGGAAGTGGGCTATGGGCACCTGGCCACACTGCATCCGCATCCAGGAAGTGGGCTGTGGGGCAGCTGGCCACACTGCATCCGCAGCCAGGAAGTGGGCTGTGGGCAGCTGGCCACACTGCATCCGCAGCAGGAAGTGGGCTGTGGGCAGCTGGCCACACTGCATCCGCAGCAGGAAGTGGGCTGTGGGCAGCTGGCCGCACTGCATCCACAGCCAGGAAGTGGGCTATGGGCACCTGGCCACACTGCATCCGCATCCAGGAAGTGGGCTGTGGGGCAGCTGGCCACACTGCATCCGCAGCCAGGAAGTGGGCTGTGGGCAGCTGGCCGCACTGCATCCGCAGCCAGGAAGTGGGCTATGGGCACCTGGCCACACTGCATCCGCAGCCAGGAAGTGGGCTGTGGGGCACCTGGCCACACTGCATCCGCAGCCAGGAAGTGGGCTGTGGGCAGCTGGCCGCACTGCATCCGCAGCCAGGAAGTGGGCTGTGGGCAGCTGGCCGCACTGCATCCGCAGCCAGGAAGTGGGCTGTGGGCAGCCTGCCACACTGCATCTGCATCCAGGAAGTAGAGAGTGATGCAAGTTCATACTCAGCTCACTTCCTCCCTAATATTCCATCCAGAACCCCAGGCCCACAGGATGATATCTCCCACATTTAGGTTAATTAACCTAATTGGGCCAGTTAATCCAATCAAGAAATTTCTTCTTTGGCTTGCCCAGAGATTTGTCTCTTAGGTGACTGGAGATCCTATAAAGCTGACAATTGATATGCACCATCATGCCTTCCAGTTCTGTGGCAGCAGGAAAGAGATTTGAGCCTTTGGCTTTCCCATCCAAGACCATACGCTAATTCATTCACTCTTTCAATAAAATTTCCTGAGTGTCTATTATGCCGAGATAGTCTTGGAAATAGTCTGTGTTGCAATGTGTGACAAATTAGTATTAATTGTTAAATTAGCAGAAGAATCTGATTATGGATCAATATGAGCAATAAAGGGTAGCTCAGAGCTCTCCCTGAGGCCTACTCTATAACCTAATTACACAGGAAGTCGAGTGGGAATGAACTTGTCCATCTGGGCAGGTGGATACTATCAAATTGCCACTATGTATCTTGGAAGATGACTAGGTGAAGATGTCCACCAGCAAAGAACGAGCCTTCAGAACAAAGAAGCCTTCCTTTGGGGACACAGGCAAAAGTAGACTTGTTTAGAGAGGGCTGGGAGCAGGAAAAGGGCTTGACATCATGATCAGAGGGTCATGAGTTTATGAGATTAATAAGGAGGTGAGCTTATGATTCAGAAGTTCAGAGTCAGCACAACCTAAACAACCTGGTCTTGGTTCAGCAGATGTTTCCTGTGACTCATTTAAGAGGCCTTTAAAAAAGCCAAGCAGCTCGATGGAAGGCTCACAGATGTGAGTAAATTAACTGCACACGAAGCAACACAATAAGGTTCTGATATGGACCGTGCAAGGGAAAACACGTCATGAACTAAGAGTAGCTCTTAAGAAGTTCTCGGGGTTATGGCCTCATAAATACTTTGCTTGTACTCGTTGGAACTAAGGAAGGTGGAGATGGCTCTGAAGTGAGAGGATTTTTTTTATATAATAGTCAAGCTGATCAAGACATCATGAAAGTGTGTCATAAGTGAATGCCCTGCAGTTAAAATACGATTTGAATAAGGAAACACAGGGAGCAGTAAGTAGAAACTGGCATGATAGTCTGTAGTAAAGTAGACACCAAATTTTTGTATTTATTAATCTTATTAAAAGCGGGGCCCAAACAGGAAGCCTTACTGGAGGTTTAGGATCTAATGGCAGTCGTCAAGGGGTAGGAGGAGAGAACATACTTTAGGCCTCCCAAGAATAGGGCACTGTTTTATTACAGACTATACCTAATCATCCAGCTAGTTCTGTTGTAGTCCAAATGCAGCTTTACTGCACTGTGGGGACAGTCCCCAGGAGCTCTCAGAACATCTCTAGCACGCCCCCACCCCCTAGCGTCTCTTGTGAAGTGTGTGTATTACTGTGATTATTTGTTTTGCCTAAGACTATCCTTGTTTTGTTGTTATTCCATTTTCTACTCTAAATATTGGATGCATGTCCAAGAAGTCAAATTACCAAATATACTTACAACAGCAACAAACGGTGGAGCATGGTGGAGGGTCTGGGGCAGCTGTGTGAGTGTGCTCCTTCTACTAACGCTGTTGATATTCTGAATGAATAATAGGCTGCATATATTTGTACTGGTCTTTTATGTACATGTAAGTACTACGGTGATTAATAGACTATTTCAGAGCATTTCTGGGTTTATAGCTTTTACCATTATGTTTTTCACTAAACTGAATACTAAAAGTATAATTAGCATAAAATGCAGAATCCTCAAAAATTATTGACATTAGAAAGGAATTCTCAAACCTATTGCTGGAAAAATTGAGTTGTTAAAGGTGGAACAACCTTCTTGGGTTTAAATACTTCCTATTTTTCCCCGGGGGACCATCAGTGGGAGCAACAGCAGGAATATTTTAGGATATTATAGATCATACTGCATCTGTTTCCACAGAAATTACATGCCTACATTCAATTGTGTAACCCTTAAATAGGGTAAATTATAATCCTATCAAATTGAGAATACATAATCCTTTAAAAACATATTTAAGATGTAAGCCATATGTTAAAGTGAGTGGATCAGGTGTTGAAATAACGTGTTTTACTTTCAAATACATTACCCCAGTGTTTTTAAAGTTACAGGGGATAAGTAGCAGCCCGAGTGGGGGTGGGAAATGGTCAGGCTCATGGTGCTGTTGCTGGAGGATGTTGTTTTGACAGCTGCACTCTGGCCACCATAACCCGCCAGAACGATAATGAGACCTGTGATGGTTAACACTGATTGTCAGCTTGGCAGGGTCTCCCGTCACATAGGAAATAAAACTCCGGCTTTCTTGTCTGTCAAGGACTTTCTAGGTTGGCTTACTTGAGGTGGGAAGGACCCACCCTAAATGTGGGCGGCACAATTCCACAGGCTGGCTTCCCAGACTGAATGAAAAGGAGAAAGGACTGAGTTCCAGCGTTCATCCATCCCTGCTTCCTCACTGAGGAAGCAATGTGAGCAACTGCCTCACTCCTCCACCACGCCTTTCCCGCCACAATGGACTGTGTGCTCAAAGTGTGCGGCAGAGTTAACTCTCCTGTCCTTGGGTTGCTTTTGTCTCAGCAATTAACAAAAGCAGGTGATGCCAGAGGGCACCTTCAATGAGGGCGTGGATCTCGCCTTCAGCCCAAGTGTTAGCATCGGCAATCTTTGCACCCGCAGGCACCAGTTCTGGTCCCTGCTTGGGAGGTAGAATGTCTAGGTCAACTGCTTGGGGTGTCCCTAACTCCAAGGGCACAGTCATTTTTTCCCCTTGGACCACTGAAGATTCTTTTCATCAAATTGAATCTGTATTCCTTCTTCTTCCTCTTACCATTTCATTCATTCGTGTATGCACGCATACATGAAAACATTGTTTCTCATATGCCAGGAGCTGTGCTAAATGCTGCAGATGCAATGGTAAGCAAAGAGGACACAACCAAGCAAGTCCACTGTAAAGACATGACAAATGACAGGGGCTGCAAAGTCAAGAGTAGAAGCCGTGCTGATAGGATATGATGGTGTACAACAGAGAACCCTCAACTCAGAGGGAAGTGAGGACTGCTGACCTCAAGCAGGCTGGCTTGACAAAGAGCCAAAGCTGCATGGACCCTGATGGCAGCTGGTGAGCTTATGTAATCACTTAAATTCATATTGATTCAGACCAAACACATAAAGATTCATTTCCTCAAGATTACCTTTCAATAAGAGGTGCTGTTGCTCCCAGAAGTCATAGGCTTTAAAACAAGAGCCCAAGTCCCCGGTGTGGGATACCTCCCTTTGAGCAGTTGGCCAGAGAGGTCTTAGAGGCCCCTGAAAGAATACAGGCTAATGGGGACAAAGAAATGGCTCAGCAGTTATGAGCATTTGCTGATTCTTCCAGAAGACCCGAGTTCAGTTCCTAACACTCACATGAGTGGCGCTCAACTGCCATTGACTCCAGTTTCAGGGAATCTAATACCCTCTTCTGGCCTCCATAGGTATGTGTGACGTGTGCATGTGCGCGCGCGCGCGCACACACACACACACACACACACACACACACACACAAATAAATAAGTAAAAATAAAAATCTTTTTTTAAATGCCAGCGTCTGTCATTGCTCTTGGGTGCCCTCCAGTACTAGGTGGGAAGGCTGTGCTGCTGAAGACACCACATGCTCTGAGTGAGGCACAGAGAAATTCAGATGGAGCACAGCTGGAAACTCCCTCCTGCAGGCTGTCTCTCTAAGTGCCAGAAGGTGCTATGCAGGCTGCTGGGGGAGAGAACTAACTCAGAGTGGTCTCAACCACGTGCACTACTTACTCTGCTGGGCAGGCTAGGCCCACTGGTGCAATAGCGACTTGAGTGTTTTGAGGATAACCAACCACTTTGTGATTGGATTTGAGGCCTGCTTCTTGGGAGGGAATACATACCTGATCCTGGAAACCTGGCGGGGGAGAGCATGGGCCAAGAGAGAATCATTGTTTTCCTAAATGAACATGCCCTTAAACTGTGTTCTGGTGTTTCTGTTTATACCCCTAGACTCCTGCTGCCCTCGGCCTTGGGCAGAGAGGCTCTTTTTAGTAGAGGGCGACAGCTCCTGCACAAATTCCTGCCTGTAGCCGGCAGCTGTTCTGTGACCTTGAAGTGCCACCCCAGAGATGCAGCCGGTAACTGCTCAGCCTGCCTATGACCTTGAAGTACATGCCCCTGGGGCGTGGCCTCAAGGACTCTTAAGACCTGAGGTGCACACTGGCAGGTAGATCTCTTCCCTCGCTGGTAGTTTTGGAGATGGGACTAAGTCAGATGGCTGGAACAGCATTCCAGACCTGCGACTATTCTGTTATGTATAGTGAGTTTTTCCCTAATAAATTCCCTTGCCTAGCTGTGTCTATGAGCCCCAGGTTCAGTGAGAAACCTTTTCTCAAAAATACAATGAAGAAAAGCACCCGGTGTCCCTCTCTAGCCTCTATGTGTACCTGCACACCTGCACACACATGTACAGACATGTACTCACAAGTAAATAAACAATATTCTTTCGGGGAAAAAATAAATTCCTTTACCTGTTAAACAGACTCTGTGAATTTCTCCTTATACCTACATGGTCAAAATATTGAAAATAAGTGAGCAATGAGTCCTCAGCCTTCACACACACACACACACACACACACACACACACACACACAGCCCAGGGAACACTGCAGAAGAGGGGAGAGAAAATCTTAAGAGCTAGAAGATGGGGAAGAGTGTGTGAACTGCTGCCATGCAGATCTGACCTTGAGTGGAAACTGTGAGCATACAGCTGCTATGGATACCTGCACAAGACTGGACCGCCTGAGGTCCTGCCGCCTTTGAGGAACTAAAGGTTATCAATGGTTTCTGGGCTGGAGGTATGCTCTCTAACAGAATAGCCACTGGGAGACTACGTAGGAAAAAGAGGTTCAGGGGAAAAGGAAAGGAGATGCCAGAGGGTAATGTGGGCAATACAATTATAACACACTGTTTTATGCGTGCAAGTGTCAAAATACTAAAATAGAAGTCAGTTCCTGCCACAGAGGCCACATTCAAGTGTCCAGCAGCTCTGTGTGGCTCCTGCCTACAGGGCAGCTATAGTGAGTGCCTCACTGTGCAATGATCCCCCCAGGTCCAAATGCGTACGGCTTGTGTGGTGGGAGAAACAGATTGCAAAGGTCTAAAAGAAAAAATCCCCCAAACAGCAAAGCATCTCAGAGATGAGAGCTATCAGGTGGGAAAGGTTCTAAAGAAATGTTCACAAATGGATTGACATCGGACTCAGGGGAGAGGGCCCCCAAAACATAGCAGAGTGAGTCTGGAAATGGAAAGGGAGGGAAGAAGATACAATCCTTTTTTGACACAAGGTGCCAGGTATCCAGGCTAGTCTGAAATTCTATATGTAGCCGAGGATGACCCTAATCCTTTTTTGAGACAAGGTGCCAGGTGTCCAGGCTAGTCTTGAATTCTTTTTTTTTTTTTTTTTAAATGTACACAGTGTTCTGCCTACATGCCAGAAGAGGGCGCCAGATCTCATTACAGATGGTTGGGAGCCACCCTGTGTTTGCTGGGAATTGAACTCAGGACCTCGGGAAGAACAGTCAGTGCTCTTAACCGCTGAGCCATCTCTCCAGCCCTAGTCTTGAATTCTGTATGTAGCTGAGGATGACCCTGAACTTCTGATATTCCTGCTTCTACCTTCCAGTACTGGGACTAGAGGTACAATATTAATCCAGTTTATGGGGTGCTCAGGATTTAATGTGGAGTTTTGTGCTCACTGGTGAAACACTCTACCAGCTGAGCTACACTGCCAGCTAAGAATGAATGCCGGTCTTAAAACACACACACACACACACACACACACACACACACACACACACACACACACATTTAACCAGGCAAGATGATGATCAACTGTAAATCCAAGGCCCTGGGAGACCCAGAAAGAACAATTGTTATGAATTTGAGGCTAGCCTGAGCTACCTAGTGAATTCTAGACCCTGTCTCAAAAACCCAGAAACAAACAAACCACAACAAAAATCAAAGCAAAATAACAAGAGAAACACACGTAAGATAGCACCATGGATTAAACTAAGCCAGTCACAGATTGCAATATCAGGCCTTGTCTTCCAAGCTGGTGTGAGAAAAGCCCCAGAGGAGGGCCACAAGAGAACCGTCTGAAGAAACAAGCCAGGTTCCAGGTGGAGGAGGAAGATGAAGGGCTGTTCAGGTGGACAGTGGATCAATGGAACATACAGCAAGGCTCCTGAAGATGTGGAGGACTTGCACCAATGCAGAGAACCAGGGGCTTGGCTGGACAGCACTGGGGTTCATCACACTGGCCGCTGAAGGAGTCTAGACTTATGCATTATCTGCTGGAAATTGACAGCCTGGGAGTGGTTAGTGGGATCACTAGACCTGAGGTATGAGTGTTCCTTCAAGCTCACTCATCATTGCCTGAAATATTCTTGAGCCAGAAGTGGCAGCTTCATGTAGTGTTGGTCTCAATGGCTTTGGTTTCAACGCCTGCCGGCTCTCTCAGAAGCGAGGCACAGAGAGACGGAGCTTACACGAGGGACTGAGAACCTCAAAGTCTAGGTATTAATTAGTCCAGTCTCAGAGACTATGGTGTTGGCAACCCTAGAAACTACAACTCCATTGTCAAACAGGCTGGAGCGGGTGGGGACCAGGATGTGAGTTTTTCCCGCCATCCCGAGTCAATAGCATATTCTCCCCATCGGTTTCTGACGGTAAAGCAGGATATGATGTAAACAACATGCCCGGCAATGAAAGAGCCCTGTGCACATCCTGAAGTTTTAATTGTGAAAACTTGTTAGAGCTGCAAGTTACAGCTGTTTTAAATTTAGTTCTAACAAAACACAGCAAGAAGTTCTGTCACAAGATTAATAAACGCAAACTATTTGAAAGGTTATTTATTATTTCAGCTATGTGACTTTTTCTCCCACTCACAAAAGCAATCAAGAAGATTAAAATGGAACCAGTAAAAGAGAACTGACTGCCTACGTCCCAAGTGTCACTGAAAAAATGTCAGACACTTAGTGAAGTTCCTACAATATGGGATAGTGGGGTCCTCAGAGTGGCCCACCCTCCCAGATTCAGAATCTGATTGTCAGTACTCAGGATACTAGCCATCGATAGTCAAGCTCGCTTACTTATAGACGTGGAAACTGAACATTTACAGTGACTTTAATCTCTACTGACAACATGTCACCTGAGACTTAGCCCAGAGAATGGCAATGATTCTGTAAGCTTTACAGCTTTCATGTTACAGAACTGTATAGATCTTAATGCTTTACTATCGAATTGTATGCCACTTGACAGCCGCCTGGCAGATGGTCACTGGCTTCTTGACCACCTCTCTTGAGTGAATTTGGATGCTCTACATACAGTCTAGGGCACAGTGGCTGCTGTAGTTGGAAAGTCTCGGCATTGTGCTCCCAGTGTGATGGGTCTGAAACCTCCCACAATGTGCTCCTCTCCAGGCTGAGACCAGCAAGTGTTTGTCCCTTTACAATTATGTTTACTCTAGCTCTCTTCCTTCCCAGCAAATAGATCAGTAGCACTCAGAACTAGATGTCACGTGCTGGGCAAAGGTGAAGTGATGAGGGGCGACAGAAAACAGTACACTGGGGCTAATTACAGGAGCTTAAGGAATCAGGGTTGACTGCAGGGCGTCAGGCACGTGCTTGTCAACCTTTGGAGTCAACATGTCCTCATTAGTCCTGGAGAGTAGACCAGAGGGTTATATTTTTCATAAAGTATAATCAGTAAGTTCTGGAACTCAAGCACCTTTCCCCAGCACGGCTGAAAGTTTTAAACTGTTAAGAGACTCGACAGTTCTTGAAAACAGACCAGAAGTTGTTAAGTGAAAGAGACCGTCGTCAGGAGCTAGGGCAGTAGGACCTTCCTTGTTGACTGTAGAGACTGTGATCGGAGTGCTTGGAGGGATGCCTCAGCAGGTGGAGCGATGGCTGCCTTTCCAGAAGACGTATCCCACCTCCATTTGGCACCAGTACCCACGTCCTCAAGTGGTTCACAACTGCTTGTCACTCCAGCTCCAGGGTGTCCTATGTCCTCTTACAGCCACTATGAACAACTGCGCTCATGTATATATCCTCACACAGATAAGCATGAATATACATAATTTAAAAACAAAATAAATCTTTTTAAAAAGACTGTGGTCTGAGACACATAAGAAATATCAAAATCTATGATAGTGTGTTGAATTAAGATACAATAATATTCAAACACTACAGCTTCATCATTTTTTTTTTAATGTGATGGAGCCATTGGTGGTACATTACTATAATCCCAGGACTCAGAAAGTGGAAGCAGGAGAATTGGGAGCTTCAGGCCAACCTTGGCTACATAGGAAGCTGGAGGCTAACCTGATCTATATAGTGAAAACCTGTGTCAAAGTGAAAATGGAATGAATAGATAGTTCTCAAAAGAAAATATATAAATAGCCAAAAAATACATGGAAAAATGTTCAACATCTTCAGCCCTCGGAGAAAATCAAAACTACGTTGAGATTCCATGTCATCCCTGTCAGAACAACTAGCACCAAGAAAACAAGCACTGGCGAGGACGTATGGCTAGGAGAGGGGGAGGGGCACGGGACGTGGAGGACACAGCCCTCATACGCTACGTGTGGGAATGTATAATGGAACAGTCATTATGGAAATAAATACGGAGATACAAAGTTTCCTCAAAAAAAAAATTAAATTCAGCAACCATGTGACCCTTTTATAGCACTCCTGGGTGTATCCCTGGAGGAACCTAAGTCCTCAACAGAGATGTGCATATGTCATGTTTATTGCTGTGCTGTCCACGATAGCAGATATGCAAGCAGCCGGGATGCTCAGCAGCCGACAGATAAGGAAACACGTGTGCACAGCGCACAGTCACAGTGGCGTCTTACTCGGTAGTACAGAAGAGTGACTTGTGTCACACCAAATTGTTCAGACCAGAAAGACGAACACGGAGTGTTCTCTCTCATACAGAATCCAGGGTTATACTATGTGCCTGGAAGTAGGAGGGTGGGCACTGTGGGAAGAAGAGTGGGGAGCAATAGCAGTGGAGAAGGGGGATGATGGGCAAATATGAGCAAAGTACAATGTTATTATACATATGTGTATAAATGTCAGGATGAAACCCACTGCTTTGCATACTAACTATAAAACATACTAACTATAAGAGGAAACCTTTGAGTTGGGGATGTAGCTCTGTGGTAAACAGAGTATTTGCTTAACGTGCCACGGCTGTGGGTTTTATTCCCAGCACCACAAAATAAAGGGACAACAGTAATAACATTGCTAATTCCTATTTAACTCCACTCTTTTTTTTTTCTTGGCTTTTCAAGACAAGGTTTCTCTGTGTAACAGCCCTGGCTGTCCTGGAACTAGCTCTGTAGACCAGGCTGGCCTCGAACTCAGAGATCCGCCTGTGCTGGGATTAAAGGTGAGCACCACTATCACCTGGCTTAACTCCACTCTTGAGAAATAATATCTTTTTCCACCTCTTCAAATACTAAAATTTCAGAAGGCCACTGATATAGAAAGATATTCTTAGCCAAAATTTGAATGCTACTTGGGAAAACCATGTATATATTATTGTCAATAGTTAGTATACTATAAAAATATTAATTTACTTTGATTTTTAATTCCAATCCTTGAAGGGCTTCTTTTCTTTGTTTCAAGAAAACCTAATATATGTGTGGCACTTATTTAAATACCCACTAATGTACTTGTTCCCATGGATTCAAAGTGTAAAATTACTGATTTTTCTAGACAGAGAAGCAGATGAATACACATATTTATCTGACAAATTTAGACTCACTAAAGCTTTACTGATAGTGATGTTTCTTCAGAGACTGATTTACCAACAGACAGAAGTATTTTTAAAACATAGTCTCGGAAATCAGAGACAAATGGATTTGAAATGGAGTTTTGTTTCTTACAAATTGCTTTGCGTCTGGTGGGATTTTCAAATTCTGAGTCTAATGAGATTTGGCTCCATGTAAATTCTCTGTTAAAAGGCCTGGGCCGGTGTAGTCCTATAAACATTTATTCCCCCACACATGACACGCCATTTTGGCTGATGAGAGGTGGAGAAAAACAGATCCTATTCATTAAACTGCCCATGGGAAGAGAGGTCTATGAAAACAGCTTTTTGAAACGTTTGCTATTTGCTTGCTGGGATGAGAGCAATGTTGAACTTAAGAAGTGCGTGTTTGTGTATGTTAAAATTAAATCTGGTAATTAGTTTACTTTAGACAATGACCGCTCAATTTACTTTGAACCCACTACATGCCAGGCATCTTGCCAAGTGTTGCAGAGGATATACAGTTGATGAAGTTGCCTTTCCACACGGAGGCTGGTAGAGCTCATAGTCAAGAAGTAAGGCACTGCATGTTTACAAGGACTTATGAAGTGATACTATGACGTATCACACCATAACACAGTAGACTAAAACCAAAGTTCTTAGTGAGGGATGACTCTGAAACTGTGTGCAAATTTTCTGTAAGAAACGTTACAGAAAATTATGAAAATTTACTTTTAAAGAAGAAGCTGGAAGCTCAGGGGTTAAGAGCACATACTGCTCTTGCAGAGGATCTGTGTTTAGTTCCCAGCACAAAGGATGGCTCGCTCACCACCTCCCGTAACTGCAGCGCCAGTGAGGCCTGATGTCCTCTTCTGGACTCTAAGGAGACCAGCACTCATGTGCACATACCCAGATGCAAATACACACACACACACACACACACACACACACACACACACACACACACACACACTTAAAGATAATAAATCTTCCAGAGTTATAAAAACACAAGATAAAATTAACTAATTCCTCCCAAAACCTCTCATTTTACACTTCTGATTGAACATGACCATGTTGTTTCTCTTTCCTGCTTTAGGGGTACCTTGCCTTTGACGAAAATCTTTCCTGAGCCTGACAGAGGCAGGTGCAGATGTAAGCTCAAAGCCAGCCTGGTCCACATAGCAAGTTCTAGGCCAACTAGAAACCCACAGTGAGACTGCTTTTTTCTAAACTTTGTTCTTCGGGAATTGCATGGCAAAGATCATTTTCAGATCATTGAAGGGGATGAGTGCTTTCTGGGGACTTCTGCCAGCCTCAGAATCTGCGGGTGCAGCAATAGGGAGGAGCCAACAGTGCTCTGCTTGGAGGAGCGGGCGGCACCACGCTGGCTGCTGGGAAGTGAAGGGAAAAGGGTAGAAGATACAACCAGGAGGGAGCAGAGTCAGGTTGTCCAGGGCAGCTAAAAAACAGCGAGGGGCTTTGTTGCTTTGTTATACACTTTTATTTGTAAATAATTTCAGACTCACAAAAACAAGAATAGCTAGTGTAAAGCTCATCCTTCACCCAGAAAGTCTTGTTGTTGATATTTTGTCTCACGGCTTTTTCTTTGGATCACTACAAATAGATAGATAGATAGATAGATAGATAGATAGATAGATAGATAGATAGAGATAGAGAGATAGATGTGTATATTATATATGTGTAGATACATTCATAACATTTTTCTGTACCATTTGAAAGTAAATTGAATACATGGTCATAACCCTCTTTTCCTATAACTGGATTATTCTCCCTGTAACTTGGTTATCTATTCGGAAACTTAAGTGCCAATTCTACCCTGTAAGGCTAATGCCTTTCACAGCAGTCTAGTGGCTTATTGCTCTTAGTCATCTTACTCATCCGTACAGCACTCCTACGGCATTGCCATGACTTCACAACAAGGGCTACATACATAGTTTTAAACTTTCTTCAACTTACGCGAATGTGTGTGCTTGTGTGAGTTTATGTGCTCCATGTGTGTGCATGTGCCCACAGAGGCCACGAGGTGTTAGCTACACTAGAGCTGGAGTTACAAGCAGCTTTGAGCTGGCTACTGTGGGTGCTAAGAACCAAACATGGAGCCTCTTCAAGAACAGCAAGTGCTCTTAACTGCTGAGCCATCTCTCCAGTCTCAACATTGACTTTTTAAAATAATACATTCCACTCACTTTTCTATTTATTAATAAAGCAGTTCTTAGCTTAGAGGCTTTGTAAAGGAGATAATGTACTCAGATATGCTGTTCATAAAAAAAAAAAAATCACCCAAGAGGTAAGCAATTATTGATAAGGGAGTCCACTGTTGGGCATTGTTCCCTTGTAGAAAGGTGGGAAGTTGAGGCAGGAATGGAGGGAAAGGGTGTGGGTCCTGGGTAAGGCTGCTTTCCAAAGGAAGGGAGGACGGCTCAATGCCAGTGCCTGTGAGGCTGGTAGAGAAGTGTGGATTTCAGAGGATGGTGTAAAGACAGCTTGCTGGTTCTCCTGGAGGGGAAGGATAAAATGTGTGGCAGAGACCAAGGTAAGGGAAAAAAGCCCCAGTGTGGGAAATTAGGAGAAGGAAGACTCAAATATTGGGCTTTAGTTTGGGTCATGAATGGCCTCCAGAGGCCCGTGTATTAAAGAAGAGTCTTTAGGGGATCTAGAGGGGGTCTAGTGCAGGGTCTCGTCTAGTCTAGAGGGCTGTTACTGGTGTTCACCATGTGAACCTACAGTGGGGTCTTCAGATCACCTTAGGGAGAGCAGAACCTTGAAGGGGAGGTGGGACCCCAGTCCCGTTCTCCTCCTCTCTCTGCTCTCTCGCTTTGAGGGGAGGGGCAAGCTCTGCCATCTTTCCTGCTG